>NC_089596.1:48734245-49042696 GCF_019320115.1 Miscanthus floridulus
CGGTAAATGGAAACCCGGATGAAGACATTCTAACTTGGTCATCCCTAAGGACTTACTAGTTCTTAGATTCACCGAGAAGCCTTACGTACCACTCGCCCTATATGGTGCGGGATGGCCGGACTACTTGGTAGGATATTGCCACTACTGCTAGGTTGATAGCGGACAGTGTAAGGAGGTATGGGGCGTGGGGATTCCCCCACACCCTTCCGAGACTTCATGGAGACCTTGTGGACTGGCTCATGACTCATAGTTTCAGCCACCCCAGACTAGACTTGGGTTGTACCAGGGCTGAATGGTAGGGTGGCATTATCCTAGGCTAGCAAGCGGCCAGAATCAGCCCAGTTGATGATGGTCAGCAAAGAAGGCAGATCTTGTGGTTATGTAAAATCTCTGCAGAGTGTATGGTTGATCGATCGATACATGTGCCGACTTGTCGGCTATGGACCTTTTCCTGGGTTTCGCTTAAACTAGATAGTGAGATGAGTCCTTCTCTTCTTCCCCTGTGAGAGAGTGTCAGTCAGTAGCCAGGGGCTACGGACCTTGAGGCAGAGCCGAGAGGGAGTCAGGCTTGTCGACTGAGTGATGGTATGGTGATGATGTGGTGATGATGTGGAGATGGTGGTGTATCGATCCCAGGATTGAAACCTATCTCTAGAAAGGGAATGGGGTGGAATGTGTGTGGGAATGGTGTTAAAACTTGACTATACTATTATATACTTGATATGCTAAATACATAGGAAACCCTAGCCATATTGGTTCCTTTTGATTATATCCAACTTCCACAAAGCACTGCTCGTAGGGTGGGAGTGGCCAGTACAAATCGTACTGATAAATTTTGGCACATAGGTTCTGCTGAGGAGTATAGCTCTGAGGAGTTTGATGGATGAGGGGTTCGTGCCTATGCTCAAGTTTGGCGATTTTATCTTCAAGCTATTATGAATGAATGCTACTTTTGATTCCGCCAATGCGGCGATGTAATAAATTATGTAATTCCGCACTATTTGTACTCTGATATTATCATTGTATGGATGTGGTATTCAATTGGAAATTTGGGTAATATGATCTACAACGGTCTTATTATACTTCGACTCTGTGGATTTCCCTTCGCGGAAATCAGGTCGTTTCAGGTTTATTCTAATCCGGAGGAGAATTCTTGTTTGAACGCATGTGTACTTTTGAGGAGTGAAAGCATCATAGCAACTCCTGATCCATTTTTTGCTGAGTTTAGCTTTGCTAAGGGACTAACAAATGTTAAGCTTGGGGGAGCTTGTTGATGGTAGTTAACAACCATTATAAACTGTCAATAAAACATGTATAAGGGCACAATTGTGATCACCAACAAAGGTCTAGGGGATTAAACTAACAAATTCCATGAGTTTTGGTGAATCTATATTTTCTGCAGGGTTTATCCAGAAAATCATCAAGGCAAACCTACATGTCATAATTAATCATGCTTATCCGCCACAAAACTAGCACCAGAAGGTTCCAGAGGACACCACACCAAAGTGGGAGCTGAGGGGCTGCCATGTGGGGCTGGCTAGCCCCACCTATAGGCCACGCAGCCCCTAGGGCCACCTGTCAGCCTCCGCCTCGTTATGTTAGTTCTCCTTCACCTCCTAGGGTTGCATCTATGCCGTCCTTTCAGTTGGTTTGATCCAAGGGCTCATGATGGACACTCTGACCTATATATATCTGCCCCTGCCCCCCTCCCTCAATAGATCCCTAAAACCCTAATTCATATCTTCAGGATCAGAGCCAATAATCAAGAGAAGATTAGTCCTCCATAGGATCTAGTCTTATAAATAGAATAGTAAGATAGAGAGTGAGGGAAGAGTTTGGAGGAGGTGCCGGCCTATCGGTGCTTTCTCTATGGCTTTTACCTTGGTGGATCCAAGTTCTACTTGAACTTGCCTTCGAGATCTCTCTGGTAATCAACTTCTGATTTAAGTAAGTAATTGTTTATATTGTTCATAAGGATCACGACTCTCTTTTGAGTGCTTTAATCTATAGACACGCTAGGTTAAAGTATTAATCGTAAGTGTAAGCGTGGTGCTTAGACTTGGGTTAATCGTGGAGGCCCCCAGCATTTTAGAAGGTGGTAGATCATGTGTGTGACATAAGTTCTATATAGCCTGTACTATATAGCTTCGTTGATCCTTTGTAGTCCACCTCCCATGTGTAGGCACACGTAGGACGTAGTTGCGAAGGAAAGCATCCTCTGCTGGTGTCTTTCCCTAGTAATGTCCCTAGTTGAATAGTAGAATACATAAGCTTACCCAAGTCAGAACTAGAGAACCTTAGTCAGTCCTCTCTATGCTCCTATTTATCCTAGCCTTGTTGCTACCCCTAGTTAAGTTAGACCATAGTTAGTCTCACATGTTTCCCTATGGATACGATACTTGGAATACCTCTGGGTGAAAGCTATAGCGGTATCCGTGCGCTTGCGGATTTATCTGTGTGCGTTAAAATATACCAACAGTAATCTGTTGGGTGTCCTCGGGGAACCCTGAATCATGCATATTTATTCTCTCAAGCAGGATCCATTACAAAAATCATTGCAATATTACAACAGTTGTACAAATATATTACATTAGAGTAAGTGGTGGAAGTCTTACAATACCATAAGCTTACAAACCGTTATTAAGTTATTACAAACCATAAGTTTTAGCCATTCAGGAAGTGGGGTAGTGTGGGGGTATGACCCCCGGTACCCACAGGACAAGACATGGGCCACACCATCAAAGGTGGTCCAGTCCCACAAGATCAAGGTGTGCTGATTTTGTCGACGCCGACCAGACATTCTGTCTAAAGCTAAGTCATGCTTTAATATTTTATAAATATTCCCCAACCTTCATATATCTCCATGATGTTTCTCTTGAGCTATTTTCTCCATGTTTGTTCTCCTAAATGATTTTCTTTCATGTATACCCTCTTAAAGATGACATATAGCTAAGCCTAAGGCAAATCTCTGAACTAGTCATGTTGATGCTCGGATGTTCCTAGAGACAGCCCTATCTCTGGCTTCTTCCTACACGTGAACGACGCCTGCCCTCTGCATTAGGGGTAGTTGGCAGCGGCTCCTTAGCGACAGCCCTGCTCTTCCTACACTGCACACTGGGCTCCACGCTCTGCGTTACTGGTTAACAGGCTAGCTAGTGCTAGAGACTCAGCTACACACTAATTGGTCGACGGTTTATATTAAATATAAACACATCTTTAGGATAACACTAAGTGTTCACACCAACTGATCGCTGAAGCTGCATATGCTATTTCATCACCATTGCTGATTCTTCTTCGGAGTTCATATATTTTATTTTTACATCATGTACTACCCATTTTGCACATTTGTTTCATAGGGGCACGGTTCGGTCAATGAGCTTACGCTCAGGGACTAGGACAAGATGATCATCGTCTGGGTGGTCGAACCACCTATTGGACAGACTTTACTACCGACTAGTTGGTTGGATTGCTCATCGCATGGGCTTCATCGTCAGCTATGCTAGGGGCTCACCAGCTATGTTGGGGACTCCTTAGTGTTTAGATTTTTCATGCAAGCGTCGCCAGCTAAGCTGGGGACTCTCTTGGTTGTCGGATCTTGCTATGTCTCATCAGTGTGATATCAAGGTGCTCCATGCAATTCGAATCAGGGTGCTAATCTTGGGCAGCACATCCAGAGTCTTGTGAAGTACATGGTAGATGATGTTGGCAAGCTTTCATTAAAAATTCTTTGACCCTGCTGCAAGATATCTTCAAAATCTTCTAGTAGGCTCGGGGACTACTTGTGTACACATCATCTTGCGATGACTGTATTTATTTCTACACTGGTTTCCAGCGACATTGGGGACTTGGACAGCACCTGAAGAATACTAAATTGGACCTTGGCACCATGTGACTACTTCACCTACTACTAGGCTCAGGGACTAAGTGGGCACACTTCACCTCACGATGAATGTACTTATTTTTTGACGTAATCTTCTACAAAGTGACTAAGTTTCTCCACGCTGACTAAGTCAAGGACGCTAAGCGTCTAACTTCGATGCTCGGAACCTAAGTGGGCACACTTCATCCAAGATGGAGACTTCAATTTTTTTATCATGAGCCCCTTACATCCTTCTGGCAAACCTCAGCTTCGAGTAAGTCTAGGGCTTGCTCATAGTTGAACTGCTCAAAAAATAGCTTAGATGATAGTTCAACTGCTCGAACGCCTTGTTCAACTTCTTGGATACTCGCTTCAATAGCCTGGCTCCTAGTTAAACTGGTTGGACACCTGTTCCTGACAATCGACAGCAAGTTGGACAGCTCGAACAAGCTCAACATGGTGCTACTCAGTGGATACATGGCGCTCGGGGATAGCTGTGGGGGTATGACTCCTAGTACCCATAGGACAAGACATGGGCTGCTCCATCAAAGGTAGGCCCAGCCCACAAGATCAAGGCATGCAGGCGCACGACACTGGGCAGCGTGCACCACAAGGCTATAATAAGATATTGTAATACCAAATAGGATATTTTCCTTATAACCCTACCCTCCAAAGTATATAAGGAGGGGCAGGGGTCCCTAGATGGCAGATCTAATCATACGCAATACAATCCACAAAGACACAGGACGTAGGGAATTATGTTAAGCTGACAGCCCAAACCTGTCTAATCACTATCTCTTGCGTTCTATGCCACCATCTAGGTTCCCTTACGCGCACCTCCACCAATTCATCCACTACCGTGGGCATACCCCTCGGTAGACTGTTGGACGTATTTCGTCGATAGTGGCATGCTAGGTAGGGTGTGTGTGTGCTGATGAACCAGATGGCGTACCTCAAGATCAACATCATCCAGCAGGCAACTCAGCATTGGGAACAGGCACGAGATTGAATCTTTGTCCTTCGTGCCATTGTCACCAAGGGCATCTACTATTTTCTGCCAATCTTGTTAGTTTGTTGTCCTTGAAGTTGAAGATGAAGCCAGGTCCATCACGTGTTGGCTCAGGCCCGCGTGGAGCCAAGTTCGACTCCAACCTGTGCTCACAAGCCTCTGCTGTCTCTGCTCTACCGAGTTCGACTTTGACCTCTAGATGCAAAGCTAGAAGAAATCCATCTATGTGTAGACCATCAAAGCCTCAATGGAGTCAATCGGCTATGCAAGCTAAAATAATCAAACTTGCATATTCGCATGCATGCACGCGTATGGAAGATGCAAGATCAATACGCCGAGTTGCAACATTAAAAGCTAAGTCTTATCTCTTTTTTCTAGTTAGGTATTATATTGCATGTGTATATCTCTATGCATCTACATGTGCTTTAATGGTTATCCGCAGTGACAATCGTCATCATCTCACATCCTTGACTTGTCGTCATTATGGTTGACCTACATGCTGCGTCTCTCTTCGCCAACACCATCCGTGACAACCGGACGAACCTAGGAGTCCCACATTGACACTGACATTCTGGTGCTGGCACCCGGTCCACGGGTCCATGATGGTAGCATTGAGCGGTTCTTGCATCACAGCGCTGGCAATTCATCGTCAGGCCACTAGGCCTAATCAGTGATAACCATCGCCGTATTGACATGGAGCTAAAACACAACAACAAGCCAAGAAAGACGGATATCGATCAGTCTACGTATACATACATGCAAACCTGATCGTAGACACCTCATGATGATGGGAACCTTTGATGACACGACATGCTCAGCTACTCACTAAGCGAGCTGCTTGAACCATCAAGCGAGCTGCCCGAGCTAATGAACGAGCCACTAAGCGAGCCGCCCGAGCCAATGAGCGAGCCAGCCTAGACTACTTGCTCTAACCTGCCTCCCTGCATCGCAATTATGATCGCCGTAAAGAATGGCGCTATAACGACCGCGACCGCCGCCATGACGACTGGTCGGAAAGCTCGAGAGCCTAGGCGATTTCTTCAATGCCGACCATACGTTCTATCTAAAGCTAAGTCACGCTTTAATATTTTTTTAAATATTCCCCAACCTTCATATATCTCCATGATGTTTTCTCCGAGCTATTTTCTCCATGTTTGTTCTCCAAATGATTTTCTTTCATGTATACAATCTTAAAGATGACATATAACTAAGCCTAAGGCAAATCTTTGACCAGTCATGTTGATGCTCGGATGTTCCCAGAGACGGCCCTTATCTCTGGCTTCTTCCCTACACATGCATGAGCGCTTGTCCCTCTACGTTATGGGTAGTAGGCAGCGGCTCCTTAGCGACGCCCTACTCTTCCTACACGCATACAGGGCTCTGTGCTCCGCATTATGGATAATAGGCTAGGTAGGGCTGAAGACTCAGCAACACACTAACTGTTCGGATGATTTATATTAAATATAAACACATCTTCAGGATAACACTAAGTGTTCACATCAACTGATCGCCGAGCTGCATACGCTATTTCATCACCATTGTTGATTCTTCTCCGGAGTTCATATATTTTATTTTTACATCAGGTACTACCCATTCTACACATTTGTTATGCAGGGGCATGGTTCAGTCAATCAGCTGACGCTCAGGGACTAGACAAGATGATCATTGTCCGGGTGGTCGGACCACCTATCGGACGGACTTCATCGCCGACTAGTTGGTTGGACTGCTCATCGCATGGGCTTCATCGTCAGCTACACTAGGGGCTCGCCATCATGCTGGGGACTCCTTGGTGTTCGGATTATTCATGTAAGCATCGCCAGCTAAGCTGGGGACTCCCTTGGTGGTCGGATCTTGCTACGTCTCATCAGTGTGCTATCAAGTTGCTCCATGCTATTCGGATTAGGGTGCTGATCTTGGGCAGCAGCGTCCAGGGTCATTGTGACGTACATGGCAGATGATGTTGGCAAGCTTTCATTAAAAATTATTTGACCCTACTACAAGATATCTTAAAAATCTTCTAGCAGGCTTAGGGACTATGTGTGTACACGTCATCTTCGCGATGACTGTATTTATTTCTATACTGGTTTTCCAACGACATTGGGGACTGGGCCAGCACCTTGAAGAATACTACTTTGGAACCTGGCACCACGTGACTACTTCACCTACTACCAGGCTTGGGGACTAAGTGGGCACACTTCACCTCACGGTGAATGTGCTTATTTTTTGACTTAATCATCTACAAAGTGACTAAGTTCCTCTTTGCTGACTAAGTCAAGGACACTAAGCTTCTAACTTTGACACTCAGAACCTAAGTGGGCACACTTCATACAAGACAGAGGCTTCAATTTTTTTATCATGATAGTTCAACTGGTCAGACGCCTGTTAAACTGTTCGGATACTCGCTTGAACAGCTTGGCTCCCTAGTTAAACTGGTCAGACACCTGTTCCTGATGATCAGCAGCAAGTTGGATAGCTTAGACAATCTCAAAATGGTGTTGCTCAGTGGATACAAGGCGCTCGAGGACTAGCTATGGGGGTATGACCCTCGGTACCCTATAGGACAAGACATGGGCCGCACCATCAGAGGTGGCCTAGCCCACAAGATCAAGGCGTGCGGCGCACGGCACTGGACGACTTGCACCGCAAGGCTACAATAAGATATTGTAATACCAAATAGGATATTTTTCTTGTAACCCTACCCCTCCAAAGTATATATGGAGGGGTAGGGGTCACCTAGATGGTAGATCTGATCATATGCAATACAATCCACAAAGACATAAGACGTAGGGAATTACGTCAAGCTGATGGCCCAAACCTGTCTAATCGCATTCTCTTGCGTTCTATGTCACCATCCGGTTCTCTCACGTGCACCTCCACCAATTCATCTACTACCGTGGGCATACCCCTCGGTAGACTGCTAGAAGTATTTTCTTAATAGGTAGCAAAACAGGTACCACCTATACTACAATCAAAGGAAGCTCACCCCGCCTAAGGGTGCACAACAATAACAGCTCTACTGCTAGGACTCCTCATCCTGAACCGCAATGCTGTAGGGGCAAAAGCCTAGATGCTCATGGGGCTAACCTACAACAAGGGTTTAACAAACCCTGAGTACAAAGGTACTCAACAAGACTTAACCGACAAAAAGAAAAGACTCCAAGGATATGCAGGCTTTAGGGGGAATCAAGGTAAGTTTGTAGCAAGAATCAAGATTAACTTTTGCAGAAAAGCTTACTAATGATTGATCCTTACTTTCAATGTTTTAGCTCAAGTTAAATCATTATAGTCTCTAGTTTGCACCTGATCTAAATCAATCACTTTGTTAACCATCTCATCATGTGATCATAAGAACTAATATTCCATTAATTAAGTATGATGTATGGTTAGAGGGTCGAGTTTCCTTCTCCAAGAAGCAACGACAATTCAAATCAATTAGGCCTAGCTAGGATTTCCTTACCACAAAACATATGTAGGTCTATGTCTAGACCCGAACCTACATATATCAACCCTGACTTGGATCCTCCAAAACATGAACAGATCTACGCTACCCGAGTGCACAGTACTCCACCTCCCTGCTCCACTATTGGTGGATTCATAGGGGTGGGTGCACGCTACTCTCACCATCTCCCACTTCTAGTGCGTAGTTATCTTTTCACATAATAGAATAGCTGAGGTATTAGGCTTACCAGAGTATGTGGCCAAGTACTACAATGTCTCAACCACACATAGGCCTACAACGAATGGTCCTTAATCGACACAGGCGGTGCAAGTACGACAGGCAACCATGTCGACTTGACCACCAGAGACAACACCCATGCCCTATTCGATCTCAATTTTAAACACATTCATTATACAAACTCCCAGGCAAATCTTGAGGAAGTAACCATTGTGAACAATGAAATCACCATTCGATTCTTAACCACTATTCAAGACTAAGCATAACTAACTTATCATACTAAATAGGGTGTCAAGGAATGGTGTTAAGGAATCAAGGTAGATAATGCAACAACAGGTGTACACTCAACTCATAACTTACTTAATGCAACAAGTAAAAGATGTATGTGAGAAACATTTATAAAAGCACAAGGAAATGTTCATATGCTCTGGGGCTTGACTATGATGTTGGGGTTCTTAGATACGTCAGGAAAACCCCTAGTCTCCAACCCAATTGCTACTGAGTGAAAACCTGCCTCAGAAGCCTGCTCGATTATCAGATCACCACTCTCGTTCACTAGACGTAAATAATGATGCATGCTTTAGAATGATGATGCATAACACATGGATAAAGAAACATGGATTAAGATGGCTTAAACAAGGTTAATTGCTTGAGTACAACTTTCATTCACTAAACAATTAATTAATTATGCACTAAACAAAGTTGTTATTTATTATCAATAAGTTAATCATGAAAGCGCATTCATGTAAAGGAATTACCAAGGAATAGCAAGATGTTAGTGTTCCAAGGTCCACAATCAATCCCAAAGTACACTCAATTAATTTTAATGATTTGAGGAAATCATTTTTGTATTTTTATTAATTCATAAAAGGCATCCAAATTAAGTGAGCAATTTATTTTTATCAAAATAGAATGAAACTTTTTGTAAAGCATATACGCAGAGTTTCATGATTTTTGGATAATTATTTTAATCTATAAAAATCATGGAAGGTTCATTTATTAATTAAAAGAGGTAATTTTTAGACCTCACAAAAGTACCGATTTTCACCATCTCATATTTTTCCATTGATTCATTACATGATAACAAGCTTGCACAAAAATTTTCATAATTTTATTAGCTTTATTTATTTAGTTATGAATTAATCAAGTTTCAGCTCATTTTAATATTTTCTGATAAACCAAAAAGGATAAAATCCTTTTCTCACTCTCTCTCTCACTCTCTGTCACTGATAGGGGGCCCTAACCCACGCCCGCGATGACTATGGCACTGGTGCCGTTGACCGGTGGGTACCTCGCCAACGGCGAGCACACCGGTGATGAGACCTACCCCGTTGGACTCCCCTTGCTCTCACGAACCTTCTAGCACTATCCATTGAACCTCTACTGCATGACGGTGAGCATGATGGTGGCTCCGGTGGCTCAATGCTGCTCCGGCGAGACAGCATTGATCGTCGGCGGTGACTCCGATGAAATGAGCTAGCCTAACATGTTCCTCTCAACCTGCCGAACACTCTCACATGACGATTTACTTGTTAGGGCATGGTAGCAAACAGTCAGTGGCCATGGTGACAGGTTGGAGCCCGGCAACGCAGCTAAGCCCAACAGCGAGCTCTTTGGTGACGCAAAGGCCTCCGGCACACTCATCTCACTCCCATAAACATGCTCCAGGGTTTAATTGAATGCGAACAACCTAGCTATGCACCTAACCACAATCGTGGTAGCTCAGCTGAGCATAGCACACCGGCACGACGACAATCCAGTCACTAGGGCTTGGTAGAGTCAAATTGGAGGGCAGGGTTAGCTTTAGGGGCTCACCGTGACTTCAGAACAGCAACTGGCAGGGGTGGGAACATGGCGGAACTAGGTTGTCAACATCGAGGATGATGGTGGCAGCGTAGACTATGGACACGGTGGCGTTTTGGCTCATCAAGAACTCCGCTATGAAAACCAAAGGGCTAGTGAGCAACAGGATGACAAGAGGAAGTGGAAACATGGAAAAAATGATGCGGAGATGTGCCACGGGGGCCTAGCCATGGTGAGGAGCTCACGGCAGTGCCGCGGACGTGCCTGGAAAGAAAACAAAGTTCAGGCAATTCTGACGGCTAGAGGTGGTGCTATCTAGCTCAAGTGGTGTGAAAGGATGAGGTGAGAATGGTGATGAGATGACTTGCAGTGAGGTGAAGCGGTGGTAGTGGGAATGATTGGTGAACTAGAGATGCTCGACGGCGACGGTGGCGGAGCAGAGAGAAAGAAGAGAGAGAATGACGGCTTGGACGCGTTTGTGAAGACGGGGCAATGCTGGAGAGCGCGACAGCAACTGCTTGCTAGGTCCAGCATAAAGCAGCTACGTGTCCCTATGCCGTTGAGTGGTGCTAGGGTGGCAGCCATCTTTGGCGAGCATGCAGCTTGCCTGTCTACCGATGGAACAAACGAACAGCCTGAACCCCAATCTTCCTCTCTTCTTTTCTCCCGGTTTAGCATAGCAACAAGATCTTCTCTAAGAACAAAAATTGTTCAATTACACGTCCACTCCAACTTTGCTTAAGAAAGTCTTCCCTGATTCTACTTAGATAAGGAGAACAAACCTATAGAACTTAGGTAGATTAAAACTGAAAACCTGAAACTTTAGTTAAAGCAGTTAGGGTTTGGAAAAATAGTTAACTTAACTATGTTTGTGAATTAATTGGTGATTAACTAGTGATCACACAAATCAACCAATAACATCATTGTAAAGTACACATTTCATACTTCAAAATAATGCTACTGTTTAAACAAGTTTATTTATAAAATTCATTTTAATAATTCCCACAAAAGTGAATCCAATGCTGATTTTCAATACTTAACCAAATATGACTAACTATTGAAACTCAAGTTTGATTCCAAATTTGGAGCTCAAATTTTAAGGGTTTGGACTTGAATTCATACCCCACTCTTGCCACTAGTGTAAAGCACCTACTTTACACTTCAAAGTTTATTAGGGCATAATTCCAAGTATTTTAGTGAAATTCAAAAATAGAAGGCCACAAAGTACCTCCAAAGTATTTTTGAGTTTAAACACAAATCAACACAAATGCATTGCAATACTAATAAAATAAATATTAATTTTAGTGAATGCAAGGCATGACGAGCTACTAAAGATGATTAACATGCTTGATGATGACAGGATCAATTTTTAGTGTTGCTTAACACTAGGAGTGTTACAACTCCTCCACACTTACAGAAATCTCGCCCCAAGATTATGCAACTCCTAATGCCTAGGGTTTAGTAATGGAAAAGGAAATTTGTCAAACACATTTACAAACAAGGTGTTTCATAAAACAAGGGAAAACTACACTGCTACACTACTTTCTTTTAGAAAGGTTACCACTATAGACGAGTTAGTAACCTAGAGAGACAACATGCCATGCACTTCAATCAAAGAATATAGTTGCAGGGTATGGTGATAGAAAACATACCCATCATGACATGTTCGCCCTCCAGAATAGCCTCTCCCTGGATATAATGAACTTGACCTATTTTTGGACCAGGTCCTTTCTTCTAAACATTCTATTGATTACCCTGTTGAGGATTGTGATACTGCTGATTCATTGGTGGCCTAGGACCATTGTTCTATTTGGGAAGATGACATTCCCAGGAAAAGTGCCCAACCTTTCCACAGTTGTAACATGGGAGGTTAGTATTATATGGTGGGTTGTTGAGACGAACAACAGTGGTATTCGGCTGTCATGGATAGGAGCGGGTCATACTGATGACTGTTGCTGGCCATGTTGCTGAGGTTGATGATAAGATGGACGATGGCTATGTTGATACACAAACCTCTGGTGCTGATTATTGCCACCAGAGTATCCCATGGGCACAAGTTTCCTTTTCTTTGTCTCCTGATGTAGATGATTCTTTTCTTCAAAAGAAATAGCCATACTAACAACCTCATGATAGCCTGCATTAGTAAAACCAGTCAGCATTCTCTAAAGTTTAGTGCTGAGACCATGAATAACCTATTGATTCTTATGGGCATTTGTACCTACATGCTCTAGAGCATACTAGGATAGGTGGTTAAATTGGGCCAAGTACTCTTGCACTCCCATATTCTATTGCTGCAATTTGACAAATTGCTCCAACTTCATTTCCATCACCCCCATAGGAATATGGTGAGCGTGAAAAGCAGTGCGAAAGGTAGCCCATGGAACTTGATGTCCCACTAGTTGGGTAGCATGGAAATTAGCCCACCAGGCACCAGCAGGGCCCTAGAGTTGATGTGCAGTGTATAGGGTTTTCTGGACATTGCTACAGCGGATCAAACCAAGCTTCTTTCTATTGTGCGGATCCAATCATCTGCCTCAAGCGGTTCATCAGCTTTAAAGAATACTAGAGGATGGGTTTTGAGAAAGTCAACATATGTATTATTTCTAGGTGGATCTTGATGACCACGAGGAGTAGGTGCACGGTCCTGAGCTATTGCTTGAAGGATGCGAGCATTGTCAGCACTAATATTTATCAAGCTAGCCACATCATCAGCAAGAGTGGGTGCTAGAGGTGGGTTAGGTGGTGGTGTTGTGGGCTGACAACCATTGGAAGAACTAGGTGTATCAGTGGCTCTAGAACGAGTCTTCATTCTATTGGGAAGTTATGATCCTTTAGTTATCAGGATTCCAAAAATAGGTAAAGTTACATATGAAATGACATATAGCAAGAAAAAAGGATTGACAAATTACTTAACCCCAAACTACTAGTAAATGGGAAGACAATTAAAAGTTGTTATGACTTGATGTATAAACGTTCTTACGATTACGCAAACCTATTTACCACACTTTATTCAAACCTTTTTACATAAAATAGTAACAAGTAGCAACACACTTAAATTTTACAACATAGGGTGATATTACACAAGCTATTCCACTTTTACATAACTCTTCTAGGAGTATCCTCCACCCTCATGGTGATACAAAAAGCGCATATAACAACAACGAGGAAAAGCAGGAAGATTATAGAAGATAGGATGACTAGTATCTCCTGGTGTTTCAGGATGGGTAAGGTTCCCTGGTTATCCCATAGTCCCTCTTAGTTCACTAGGGGGTACAAAACGGTTGCGTGAAGGAAGGATAGGATAACGCTCTCCTCGAACGACTGGGTGTAGGTAAATTTTTGGTAAAAGATCTATTGGGGTAAAAACATGGGGTGCTCCTATAGGCATAGGCTTGGATTGCAGCTTCAGTAGAACTTCTAATACCAGAAAACATGTGAGATCTTTTTGGTGGACCGGTCATGAGATGAGGATGCAGGAGAACACTAGCGTAGCATTCTACAAGATTGGGACCTATTTTCGTGGTGTAGATAAAGTACTCTGGTTCATAGGAGAAGTTGGCACGCCACATGAGCTCTCATAGCAAGGCGGGGAATCCTTCAGTGCCTTCAGCCTGAGTCATGACATAAGGTACACCTCGAGGCATCCTAAGAAAGCATAAGGATGAGTTAGAACAACTTTTTGGACCAAATTGAACTTGAAATTAATTTGCATAGTTCATTTTGAAGTTTTATAAATTACTACTACAACACTTCTGTAATGACATGCTCCAATACCAGCTGTGGTAGAACCGCCCAAGTTATATGGCCCACATGCGCCTATCATTGTCCTTCAAACTTCTGACTCATGCACATGGGAGCCAGACAACTCCGGTAATCTATCGGGTGTCCTCGGGGAACCCCGAATCATCCACATTTATTCTCTCGAGCAAGATCCATTATAGAAATCATTGCACTATTACAAAAGTTGTACAAATATACAAATATATTACATCAGAGCAAGTGGTGGAAGTCTTACAATACCATAAGTTTACAAACCAGTTATTAAGTTATTACAACCCATAAGTTTTAGCCATTCAGGCAGTGGGGTAGCAAAATAGGTACTACTTATACTACAATCAAAAGAAGCTCACCCCGCCTAAGGGTGCACAACAACAACAACTCTACTACTAGGACTCCTCCTCCTGAAATGTCATGCAGTAGGGGCAAAAGCCTAGCTGCTCATGAGGCTCACCTGCAACAAGGGATTAACAAACCCTGAGTACAAAGGTGCTCAACAAGACTTAATCGACGAAAAGGAAAGACTCCATGGATATGCAGGCTTTAGGGGGAATCAAGGTAAGTTTGTAGCAAGAATCAAGATTCATTTTTGCAGAAAAGCTTACTAATGATTGATCCTTACTTTCAATGTTTTAGCTCAAGTTAAATCATTAGTCTCCAATTTGCACCTGGTCTAAATCAATCACTTCATTAACCATCTCATCATGTGATCATAAGAACCAATATTCCATTAATTATCTATGATGTATGGTCAGAGGGTCGAGTCTCCTTCCCCAAGAAGCAACGACAATTCGAATTGATTAGGCCCAGCTAGGGTTTCCTTACCACACGACATATGCAGGTCTAGGTCCGGACCTGAACCTACATATATCAACCCTCACTCAGATCCTCCAAAACATGAACTAGTCTGCGCTACCCAAGAGCATAGTACACCACCTTCCTACGCCACTCCTGGTGGATTCATATGATGGGTATACGCTACTCTTACCATCTCCCATGCCGAGTGCGCAGTTATCTTTTCACATAATTCAATAGCCGAGGTATCAAGCTTACTGGAGTATGTGGCCAGTACTACAAAGTCTCAACCACACATAGGCCTACAATCAATGGTCCTTAATCGACATAGGCGGGGCAAGTATGATAGGCAACCCAATCGACTTAACCACCAGAGACAACACCCATGCCCTATCCGATCTCAATTTTAAACACATTCATTATACAAATTCTTAGGCAAATCCTGAGGAAGTAACCATTGTGAACGATGAAATCACCATTCCATTCTTAACCACTACGCAAGACTAAGCATAACTAACTTATCATACTAAATAGGGTGTCAAGGAAGGGTGTTAAGGAATCAAGGTAGATAATGCAACAATAGGTATACACTCAACTCCTAACTTACTTAATGCAACAAGTAAAATACGTAAGTGAGAAACATTTATAAAAGCATAAGGAAATGTTCATATGCTCCAAGGCTTGCCTACGGTGTCGGGGTTGTCAGATACATCTGAAAAACCCAAACTCTCCAACCCAACTGCTTCTGAGTGAAAACCTACCTCAGAAGCCAGCTCGACTATCAGATCACCACTCTCATTCACTAAACATAAATAAAGATGCATGCTTTAGAATGATGATGCATAACACATGGATCAAGATGGCTTAAACAAGGTTAATTGCTTGAGTACAACTTTCGTTCACTAAACAATTAATTAATTATTCACTAAACAAAGTTGTTATTTATTATCAATAAGTTAATCATGAAAACGCATTCATGTAAAGGAATTGCCAAGGAAAAGCAAGATGTTAGTGTTCCAAGGTCCATAATCAATCCCAAAGTACACTCAATTCATTTTAATGATTTAAGGAAATCATTTTTGTATTTTTATTAATTCATAAAAGGCATCCAAATTAAGTGATCAATTTGTTTTTATCAAAACAGAATTGATTTTATCATGTAAAGCATATACATAGAGTTTCATGATTTTTGGATAATTATTTTAACCTATAAAAATCATGGAAGGTTCAATTATTAATTAAAAGAGGTAATTTTTAGACCTAAAAAGTACTTATTTTCACCATCTCATATTTTTCCATGATTAAGTACATGATAACAAGCTTACACAAAAATTTTCATAATTTTATCAGCTTTATTTATTTAGTTATGAATTAATCAAGTTTTTGCTCATTTTAACATTTTCTAAAGACCAAAAAGGATAAAATCCTTTTCTCACTCTCTCTCTCACTCGCTCTCACTGATAGGGGGGCTCGGACCCGTGCCTGTGCTAACCACGGCACTGGTGCTATTGACCAGCGGGTACCTCACCGATGGTGAGCTCATCGGTGATGAGACCTACCCTGTTGGACTCCCCTCGCTCTCGCGAACCTTCTAGCTCTATCCGTTGAACCTCTACTGCACAGCGGTGAGCACGACGGTGGCTCCGGTGGCTCAGTGCTGCTCTAGCGAGACGGCTTTTGTCGTTGGCGGTGACTCCGACGAAATGAGCTAACCTAACGCGTTCCTCTCAACCTCCTGAACACTCTCACATGATGATTTACTTGTTAGGGCACGGTAGCAAACACACGGGCGGCCATGGTGACATGGCGGAGCTTCATCAACGTAGCTATGCCCAATGGTGAGCTCTTTGGCGATGCAAAGGCCTCTGACACACTCATCTCGCTCCCACGAACATGCTCAAGGGGTTAATTGAATGCGCATGGCCTAGCTATGCACCTAACCACAATCATGGTGGCTCAGCCAAGCTGAGCACATTGGCACAATGGCAATCCAGCCACTAGGGCTCGGTAGAGTCAAATTGAAGGACAGTGTTAGCTTTAGGGGCTCACCGTGACTTCGGAATGGTAGCTGGCTAGGGTGGGAATGTGGCAGAACTAGGTCATCGGCATCGGGGACGATGGCAACGGTGTAGACCACGGACACAACGGCATTCTAGCTTGTTAAGAACTCCGCTATGAAAACCAAAGGGCTAGTGAGCAACAGGATGACAAAAGGAAGCAGAAACATGAAAAATGAGGCGAAGATGTGCCAAGGGGGCTAGGCCTTGGTGAGGAGCTCATGGTGAGCATGGTGATGAGATGATTTGCGGTGAGGTGAAGCGGTGGTAGTGGGAACGATCGGCGAACTAGAGGTGCTCGACGGCTGCGACGGCAGAGTAGAGAGAATGAAGAGAGAGAGAATGATGGCTTCAACATGTTTATGAAGACGTGGCGACGCTGGAGAGCACGACAGGAGCTGCTTGCTGTGGCTAGCACAAAGCAGCTACATGTCCCTACGCCGTTGAGCGGTGCAAGGGCAGCGGCCGCCTTCGGCGAGCAAGCAACCTGCCAGTCTACCGATGGAGCAAACAAATAGCCGGAACCCTAATCTTCCTCCCTCTTTTCTCCTGATTTAGCACAACAACAAGATCTTCTCTAAGAACAAAAATTGTTCAACTACACATCCACTCCAACTTTGCTTAAGAAAGTCTTCCCTAATTCTACTTAGATAAGGAGATCAAACCTATAGAACTTAGGTAGATTAAAACCAAAACCTGAAACTTCATTTAAGCAGTTAGGGTTTGGAAAAACAGTTAACTTTACTATGTTTGTGAATTAATTGGTGATTAACTAGTGATCACACAAATCAACCAATAACACCATTGTAAAGTACACATTTCATACTTCAAAATGATGCTACTGTTTGAACAAGTTTATTTATAAAATTCATTTTGGTAATTCCCACAAAAGTGAATCCAATGCTGATTTTCAATACTTAACCAAATATGACTAACTATTGAAACTCAAGTTTGATTCCAAATTTGGAGCTCAAATTTTAAGGGTTTGGACTTGAATTTATACCCCACTCTTGACACTAATGTAAAGCACCTACCTTACACTTCAAAGTTTATTAGGGCATAATTCCAAGTATTTTAGTGAAATTCAAAAATAGAAGGCCACAAAGTACCTCCAAAGTATTTTTGAGTTTAAACACAAATCAACACAAATGCATTGCAATACTATGGGAAGCAGAGCTCTCATCCTACTGCTCGAGGGTGATGCAGAGAGGCTGCCTTGCCTCATGAAGCCGCTCATTGGTCTTTGGGTCCGGCGTGTCGGAGATGTCCTCTAGCCAGCAAGCTGCAATCGCTAGGTTGTAGGACACTTAGGGGAAGCATAGGGTGCTAGGGGCCCCCGTGCAGGCATCATCATGATTGATAGGAGGTTGCATAGCTTATTGACATGCAAAGTCCAGCCTTTGGCGCTCGAGCTCTGCCTTGGCGGCCTATAGGTCCACCTGCCGAGCTCGCAAGCGATCCGCCTTCTCGTGAAGGTAGTTTGCATGACTACAGGGACTTAGGTCTGGCGGCGTGAGCTCAGGCGCCTCATTGGCGGAAACCTTGCCATCAATGTGGTATCACATGCGTGGTGGGGCATAGTAGTCGATGTCATCGGAGTCATACTCTGAGCCATTCCCCATGCGCAGCGAGGGGATGTCAGCCCCCGTGGTGCTAGAGAGGATGGCACTCTGTGGCACCACACGGCTGATGAGGTGCTCTAGCTCTAGCTAGAAGGCCATTGCCGCATTCTGGATCCCAAAAGGCAGGTCTAGGAGGTAGTACCAGAAGTGGTCCAGCAGCTAGAGCACCTCGTCGATGGTGATCTGGTGGTGGACGCTGGCCAGCATGTAGAACATCTGGTGTCAGTTCGATATGGTGGGGTGTAGACTCAGACCGCGCCAGATCTGCTAGGCTAGGACCTCGAGATCTACTCCTAGGAGGCATGGTGGCGGGGGCGGTGTAGGAGCTCATTGCCCACCGACATGGCCCCATCGAGCGGACGAATCTCATTGTAGCAGTTAGCGACGTATGCCTAGCTCCTAAAGTTACAGACCTGGCCATAGCGAAGGTGCTAGCTGTGATGAAGAACTCGCTAGGGAAGTAGACACCACTAGTGACAAGGCAGGTGGCTCCGGCCACCGTAGAGCCTGAATCGCACTTGATGCTTGTTGATATTTCTAAATGACTATTGGAGGATTCCACAAGCACACAGAACTATCACGTAGCACTTCGCTCGATGAGTACCAAGTGTTGAATTTATATTTATCCCAAAGGATGGCGGAAGGCAATAATTTATCTTTGGGCTAGAGGTTAAGGCCTAAGTTAATCCTAGGTAGGTGAATGATAGTGAAGGGTGAATGTGAACTACCTAAACTAACTACTAATAACAAGCTACACTAGAGATAGCTAGGTGGGAGAGCGAGCGATTTATCTTTCTAGTAACTAAGGTAAACAAATGACTAGAAGAAATGCAATAGTACTTCAGGGCACAACCCGCCTACCAACTAGGAGAGTTAAATAGACAAGGTCTGCTATGAGCCCTACGATTTAATAACTAGACCTATTATGGTGGAATATAGAGGATGGACAAGGCTGTCACCACTTGCCACCTACCACAATCTATTCGGAGGCCTAGCCATATCCACAGGTAATCTATAACCTAAGCACCATGCTTAATCTATAGGCTTACTACTTTGATCCAAGCTCCGATGAAATGAGATCAAAGCTCCCAAGCTCACTAATGATGGACACTAATGACTAAGTACTTAAGTAAAGCAAAGCAATAATACTCGAATAAAGTACTAAAATAAATACTAAATAAAGTAAATGTTGAAATGAAAGAATTACAAAGGAGCTATACCAAACCCAGAAGACTCTTCTAGACTCCGAGAGAAGCTTCGCTCTTGTTCTACTCCACTACTAGACTACTACTCTATAGCTAATGCTAAGCTAGAAAGCTAAGAGAAGGTTGGAGAGCTTGGAACTGAATGGGGCACTTCTCCACCAAGCTCCACACCCTCTATTTATAGTGTATAGAGGCATGGGGACACTTGTAGGCAGCCAGGAGGTCGGTTGGGGTGCCTTGGGCATCGGGCAGCCCTCCATTCCACCACCTCTTGATCCTATGGTGCTGGTTGGCTCCCAATGGCAGTTGTGAAGGCAGCATATGTCAAAATTCTAGCAGTAAGGTGGTTGGTAAGTCTGTTGGAGGCTCCCAAGTCTATGACAATGGGCCCATGGATCCACCGGCATCAAATCTTGTCTGTTGATCAAACTGCCTTGGATGGAGGCCTGTGATTGGCTCTGGAGCAGCTCCCATGGATCGGTGACATGGCAGGGCCACTTGGGGGCCGAGCGGTGCCCTAGTGGGGCCAAGCGGTGGGCCTAAGGCCTCCCACCACGTCCACTTGCTTCCATGTCTCAATATTTGTCACCTTTTTGCTTATTTTTGCTTAAACTTCCTGCATACAAATAATTCTACAAGCACAAGTGGAACTAAGTGAATTATAAGCAAAATTCTACACATGTGACGATTATTTACCTCACTTTGCCATACTTTTGGGTGGAATGTTGATGGTCAAAATAGGTGTTAGTGGCCATCAATAGGCTCCCCCAAGCTACCCCTTTGCTGTCCTCAGCAAAGATGTGGGTTTAGCATGGGATAGGTGTTGGATCAGGAGTTGCTACTATGTAACACCCTACAAAGACTTGTATACAAACAAATAGTATTTGTTGAGTTGAACATGTTAACACTTGGAAATTTCACCATAGTCTTAGCAATGTGGGACTTATAGTTTTCACCTTGACACAAGCAATTGCAAGAATGTATAGCTAGATAGATACTTTTTGCCTACTTTGGTCTAGCTCAATCTTCCTGGAGGTTTTCACAGATTTTGAAAAGAAATCTTGCCTAAGTTCCTCAGATGGTACACTCAAGTCACTCAATGGTGTCTGAAATCCTCACCAAGGCCATGAATTTTAGCCTCAATTTCTATCCTAAAGCTTATGTGGAGCTCAAGGTAGGGGGTAAAAGCATAGCTTACTTGAATTGAATATATTCCTAAGTCAAACACTTCGATCACAAGGAGCAACAAATCATACAAATTGATCAAGATGTGCATGTGTGTGGTATATTTTGTGGAAGTGGTACTCCTTTGAGAAGTTTCCCTTCTCTAGCTTTTTTTGAGAGGGCATGTGTGTGGTATATTTGGTGGAAGTGGTACTGCTTTCTTTTTTCTCTCTCTTTCTCTCTTTTTTGAACACTGGAGCTTTTTGCTCTTTTATTATTCTCTCACTTTTTTCTGTAGCCCATGCCTCACTTTTTGATGTAAGACAACTAAAGAGGTAACTTTGATTCTCATAGAGCAAAAATGAATGGAAAGCATATGTGGTTGCGTATCACCAGTGTAGGAATAGCATAAATATGTGGGTGTACGTGATCTTGATCAAAAAGCATGAAAAGTTTCTCTACTCAGATCAACAAGGCTTGAAAAAGCTCAAAACAAACAAGCAGCTTTTATGGTGGCTTTATCATGTATGAATGAGTATGTAGTTGGCTATGATAGGAATTTATCACCATTGAGGAACTTCTAGCAAGAGAGTTTTAGTATTTTTATAAAACAAAACTCCAGGTTGTTTTTACCATTCCTCGGATAGATTCAAAGATTTACTCTAATCATGGCTACAAGATATCTCACAAAAGCCTATTCTTGGTTCTAGCATTTGTAACCCACGAAAGCATTCAACTTAAGATGAATTCCAAGTTATCATGCTCAAAACCTAAGAAGTATAAGGTTATATAGCAAGCTTTTGCAAAGTATCATAGAGCAACTATTCATCATCTCCAAATAATTTTATCATCATTTTATTATAGCAGAGTTTCTCTCGAGATAAATTTAAGGCACTCCTCTCTACATTCTATGATCATGAATATTGAAATGTAAAGCAAACATGAATGTAAAGAGAGGGTTTAAGATTTTCATACCTAAGCAAGGAGAGATGTCTCCCCCAAGCTTGCCTTTTACATAGGTTGGAATGTCTTCTGGCGACTTTTTTTATTCTTTTCTTTATTGACTAACTAATACTACTAGAATGCATAAATGACTAAATAACTAAACCTATTACTACTAGATAACTTATTCTATATGGATGCTGCTGAATTTTATTCACTATTATTACTAAATTTTTTTGTGCTATTTTTTTAAATGCAAATCTATCCTATCATGCATAGCTACTATAGAACTTTATTTATTAACATAGAGTAGCTAAATGCATCTAACCTATCTTGCAAAGCAAATTTATTGAAATTTAAATGAGATGCAACTAATGAAATGCGGTAAATAAATGCAAGAGATAGAGAACTTACCTTTTTGTCGGGGTCAAGGTCATTCGTCCTTGGGCGGAGGTGTTTCCTCTTGTTCCACCTTGAAGGCCTTGTCAGGATCAGGGGATGATGAGGTTGAGGATGGATCTTTATTTTTACACCACCTCTTTCTATTCTTCTTCTTGACAGGTTTCTCTGGTTCTTCAATCGGCTTTGGTTTCTTCATCTTGATTCTCTTTGGATGCTTCTTCTTTTCCTGTTTCTCATCAAAGAGGGCTTGTCCATAGGCAAAAACAAATATTTCTTTTCTTCTAGCAAAGTGGAATTGGATTTGCCCAGAAGCCACATATATGCGAGCATTTCAATGTTAAGGAAGGGACGACCGAGGATTAAAGGTGTATCATCAGTGTTGCCCATGTCTAAGATCATAAAATCTATAGGAACATAAGCACTCCTAACTTTAACTAATAAATCAGTGGCTACTCCCTTGAGATAACAGATAGATTGATCGGTTAATTGTAAGTAAACTGAGGTTGGTGCTAAGGTAGTGTAGAGCAATTTATCATAAGTTGCTTTTGATATTATGTTAACACTAGAGCCTAAATCACACAGAGCATTATGGAAGGTATGAGTTCCAATGGAGCATGTAATCATGGGGTTACCGGAATCAACTTTCTTAATGGTAAATGGGGAGTCTACTAAGTAGGAACCCTAAGAACTTAAAGCATAGCCATACCTCGCCATGACAAGGTTGGCTGTCTCCATGGTTCCTTCAGGTTTGCCAAGAATTCTATCTTTTTCATAGGATGGGATAGCAGCAACAATTTGAGCTAATTGGGTTTCGATCATCTTATTGAAACTAAGTTGATTTTTTAAGCAGAAGAAAACTCATCCAATTTCGCATTTATATTTTCCAACATCTTGTCATGAGCATGTAACTTTTTATTAATGCTATGAGTCATTCTTCTTTGACTATAAACAAGTCTTTTAGGAAAGCATAACCATTATTACTTTTATTCACATGAGGAGAAGAGTAATAATTATTGCCTCCCTGGTTGTTGGAGCGCTAACTCCAGCCTTGATGTTGTGGACATAACCCATTGTCGGTGTTAACGAAGTTGATGTCCTCTTGGGTCTCGAGACAGGAATTTCCCGAATGTCCAACATCTCCATGGACTTTGTAAGTCATGTGGGAATCCATGGCTTTGAGTGTCTCTTGGGCACCCACCTTCTCATAATGTTCTACTCGCTTTGTGAGCAGATCCATTTTAGCTGCAAGCATGTCAATTTCTTTAATTGAATGCATACCTCATTTATGAGGTTAGCGTCGATCATCACTCCATCCTTGGTGAGCAGATCCATTTTAGCTGCAAGCATGTCAATTTCTTTAATTGAATGCATACCTCATTTATGAGGTTAGCGTCGATCATCACTCCATCCTTGGTTGGACACCATCTTCTCGATCAGCGTCTTTGCATCTGCAACACTTAGTGTTAGATTGTTTTGTTTCGGTAATATCTAGCAACGTGATTATGTAGATGAAATCTGATGGTAGCACACGAGACACAGAGATTTATACTGGTTCAAGGCATGGTACACGCTAATCCCTACTCCAGTGGTGCGGTAGCTCTTGTATTTGTATGCTCAATTATAGGGGTTGTTGCTCCTTGCTATGAGGTAGATGGAATTGGTGGAAGATTAGATCCCATGCTCGAGGTCCCTACCCTCCTTTATATAGGCAGAAGAGGTAGGGTTACAGAGAGGGTGATTGGGCTAATAGATTGTTTCCTAGTTTGTCACAGTAGATTGATCCTAGCTATCGTCTAGATATGCCCACCTTGGTTTGCCTTGATCTCCACGTTGGTTGATCGCGTCAGCCCTTGTGGGCCTCCTCCTTGATGGTCACTGGGCCGATAGCTCGGTGGTAGTCATATATACAGGCGGTATAGGTACCCTTAGCCCATATCTCTAACAATAGCCCCCGTAGGACTTTATGATAAGCTAGCATGTAGCTTTAAGCCCTTGGGACGTCGCAGTCTCCCACTATAAATTCTATGTACTGTGAGTACATAGTGAGCATCTTTGGGTGCCAAAGTATTGAGCAGCGCAATTAGATATTGCCAAGTATTGGGGAGCCAGTATGTTGCCATTCAAGTACCAAGAGCATTTCTCGGGTAGCGAGATTTTTCTTCAAGCATCGAGTGCGACGGTGGTACACCATACATCTAGGGATGTTGCCCTCTAGCAACTGTAAATGCATAACTTAGGTGGTACACCACATATCAGGCAATGTAGTTTCCTAGGCATAGCCCTCGGGACATTGTTAACGCCGCATTCAGGTGGTGTTCCCGATAACCAGAAGCATAGATTCTAGGACTTCGTTGATGCCGTGTTAGGGTAGAAATACCGTTGTACTCAAGAAGTTGGTTCTCGACATATTCCAACATGTAAATAGTGGTTGCGCATCATTAAGTCCTAGTTGTAAACAATAATGTGGATGGGGTAGGTGCACCTCCATCACCCCCATGTCACTAAGCCAGTTAATTTTTAGGGTGACTTATTGCAGGTCGTTTGAGCACTAGGGTGTCACATTTTCCTTCGAGGTCCATCAATTGATGTGATACGAATTTTTGTTAACCTTGTTAGTGCTAAAGTAAGGACGTTGTCCTAGAGCCCTGAGGCCAATATAGCAGTGTCCTAGTTCAGGCACTACTATGGGAGAGTAACAAAAGCATGAGCAGTTGCATGTGTTACTCTTTGAGCTAATAATGGGTAGAACGACTGAACGTCCGCTTCACTGAAATGAAGCAGCAGGACAAAGCTAGACCAACGAGGGCATGTCATAAAAATCTTTTTCTAGATTCTAGGAGCTCATACATTGGTTACAGCCATGGGACAACTAGTTTTCCAGTTTCCCCCAAAGGGGCACAAATCCGCTGAAATAAGGAAGTTTGAGCTCGTCTGGGTATTGGGAGATTTACGTGACACTGAGTGTTAGAGGTTTTAGAGTTAGACTGGTGACCCTCCTGAATACCCCCTAAATCTAGAGGGGTAGGGTCGATAGTGAATGAATTGCTATTGCTTACACCTGTTGAAGGGGTGAGCCGGGCCGAGTACTCGATCTGAGTGTCAGACCACTTGCTCGCACCAGCTCGAATGAGGGTGTATTGAAAATGGACCGTCAAGATCCGAGGGTGAGTTTGCTTACTAGAAGCTAGAGCATCGATGTTGGTGGCTCATTTTCCCATGCACAAGCATGCATGGTTGGGATGCCATCAGTGCACCGGTTCCTACTTATATAAAGAAGGGGGAGGCATAAATGTGCATAATCTTATCTACGCACTGTTGAGCTTACCTCCCTTTCTTTAATTCTTCATCTTCCTCTGTCTCTATACCTTAGATCCAATTTGATGGAAAGCATGGTGAGTTTGAGGATGGAGGTTGCCAGACAGGTGACAGGCGAGCGCTATCTGCCCATCCATCCTTCTTTCGTTGGGTAAGTAACTATACCAACCCAAATTGGGTGAACTTGGGGCTTTGTACTTCTTTTCACCGGGTGTTCTTCTAGGCTTCATGTGCTGGATGACGTGAGTCCTCCCACATCACCAAGTGGTGTAGTGGTGGTGGAACCCATAGCTCTGCCAACAGTCATGATGGCCGAGGATGAAGCGAGTCATCTCTGAGCGCAATTGGAGACCATACAAGAAGCGATGGCTAGGTCAAAGTAGGAAGCGGCCTCCACCGTGGCATCCCACGCTGAAGCCTAGGTGCACCTTCTCGGTAAGTTCCTGGTGAGATTCCATGTTCATCCTTCTAAAGATGTCTTGCTTTGATGAGCGGTTGCTCTGATTATGCTTCCTAGCCATCTGAGAGCAACTGGCCGCTGCCCATGGCAAAGTGGTGAGGCTTTGTGACGCTAACGCCATTTTGACTGAGCAGGTGGTGGAGGCAGAGCGCGACCATGATAGTGCTTTGGCTGACTCCTCCACCATAGTGGTCAGGATAGGTCATTATCAGGACCAACACACTGCCTTGCTAGAGGCATGTGGTGGCGTTATTGACGTGCTCTCACCGATGAGGTTGAGCATGGAAGAGTGCCTTGGCAATGTCCCAAGGTGGTTTACCAAAGTAATTTAGCACATGGTTCATCGAGGGGCTGCATTGGCATTGGTGGCCAATACACTCTAGAACAGTGAGGACCTTCATGACATGGCGATCGGGTTTCCACCGGTGGAAGAACCTAACAATGTTGGCACACTGGCCGTGGAGTTCAGGGGTGTGGCAGGCGCCATTGCCGAGTCTGAGAGAGTAGAGGATGTAATCCGCTCTGCTCCTCATGATGTGTAAATCGCATTAGCCTTAGAATAAAGACTTTCTGCACTTCATGTTTTGTGTTTTCCTAAGTAATGGGCTCATGGCCTCATGTAGTGTTAGTTGTAGCCCCTAAATCACCGTAATAGGTTAGCATAACGTATTGTGGTGATTGATTGGAAACCCATGACATGATCTGCCAGAATGTGTTATACTCTTCAAAACTTTTTGATTGGGTAGCCCTCGAGTGCCTCGGTAGGTTAGCATGACCTGCTGTGGTGCTTAGTTTAAGCCCAGGTGCATACTGATTGTCTTATTGGTGGAGCCTACTACATTTATTGTGGGTTGGTGGTACACCATCTGTAAACTAGGCCCTAGTATAGGGCTACTTTCTCTCGTGTAGACCCGATGAAACAAGTCAACGTTCCTTGCATTCGTGTAGATTTCACCTTTCATGTTCGTCAGCTTATACGTTCCTAACCTTAGCACTTCACCCACAATAAACGGTCCTTCCCAAGGAGGTGTTAACTTGTTTTTCCCCCCATGGTTGTCTGCACTCGACGTAGAACTAGATTGCCTTGCATGAAGTTTAGCGGCCAAACATGCTTGTTGTGGTACTTGCGTAGCTGCTACTGATATCTTGTGGAGCAGATGAGTACCGCTCCATGGTGCTCGTCGAGCTTATTAAGGGAATCCTGTAAGGATTCCTCTACCGTGTCCTCTTCATAGGCGCGGATGCAAGGAGAGGTGTAGCTAATCTCCTCGAGTAGTACTACGTCTGCACAGTAGATAAGGAAAAAGAGCTGTAGTTAGCAAGGTCCATAGGGTGTGAAAAGTAGCTTCACACTCCGAATCCCAATTGAACTTTTCATCCTTCTGGTGTAGTCTGGTCATGGGCTTAGCTATTTTGGAAAAGTTAGGAATGAAACGACGATAGTAGCCTGCTAACCCTAGAAAACTCCAAACTTCATGAACCAAAGTCGGGGCCTTCCAATCCATGACCTCTTGTACTTTAGATGGGTCTATAGAAATTCCATCTTCAGATAAGATGTGACCCAAGAAAGATACTTTCTTCAACCAGAATTCACATTTGCTAAATTTGGCATATAATTTATGCTCCCTCAATCTAGAAAAAACAACTCTTAGATGCTCTGCATGATTTGCCTCATTTTCCAAGTAAATCAAGAAATCATCGATAAACACAACCATGAACTTGTCAAGCTCGGGCATGAATACCAAATTCATCAAGTACATGAAGTAGGCAGGTGCATTTGTCAGTCCAAAAGACATGACCAAATACTCATACAAGTCGTACCTAGTGGAGAAAGTTGTTTTAGGTACATCTTCTGGCCTAATCTTAATCTGATGATAATATGATCTCAAGTTAATCTTATAGAATACCTTTGCTTTTGCCAGTTGATCAAACAAGATATCGATGCAAGGCAAGGGATACTTATTCTTAATGGTCACAGCATTAAGCAGCCTATAATCTACACACATTCATAAGGATTTGTCCTTCTTCTTTACAAATAAAGCTAGACATCCCCATGGAGATGAACTAGGTCGAATGAGACCTTTGTCCAAAAGTTCTTGTAGCTGAATTTTAAGTTCAGCTAACTCATTTGGTGGCATCCTATAGGGTCTTCTTGAGATGCATGCTGTACCCGGCACTAACTCGATCTTAAATTCCACATCCCTATCAGGTGGTAAACCTGACAATTGATCTAGAAATACATTAGAAAATTCACAAACCACTAGAATATCACAGAGAGTAGTGGCTTAGATAGCACAAGACAAGTTTTGAAGATCAAAACTCTAGGGAAGTGGTACTAGAAAAGCATTACTCCCCTTTCATTCTCTCAACATAATTGTTCTAGTGGTAGTGTTAATGTGAACTCCATGACCCCTCATCCAATTCATGCCCAAAATCACATCTATTGCTAGTCCTGGCAATATTATAAGATCCATAGTGTACTCCCTCTCTTGTATAGAGATGAGCACATCTCTTACTAATTGATTAGTAGAAATAGTGGCCCTAGCTAAACTTATACTATAACTACCCTTGTTTACCTCAATTATCTTTTGATGATGCTTAGATGCAAATGTTTGGCTCATAAATGAATGAGAAGCTCTAGAATCAAATAAAACAACGGCAGGATGTTTGTTAACAAGAAACATACCGGTGGTCACAACTTCGCCCACAGGAATTTCTTCCACGGCTGTATAATGCATGTATCTAGGACATGCTTTTGGATTGGCCTATTTCTGATTACCCTAGTTTTGATTGCCATTCTTCTTGGGATGGGGACACTCCTTGGCCCAATGACCCAACTGATTGCAGTTGAAGCATGGCTGGTTGTTCCTTGGTCCTGCTGAGCTTCCCTGTCCTGCATTGCCCTTAGGTATGGCAATGGTGAATGCCCTATGGAATGTCTTCTAAGGGCAATTTGTCGTAGAACCGACAAATCTATAAGAGCACAAGTACAATGACAGACCACAAGCGGTCGCACTATCATACTTGAGCCCATATAAACCCGATAGTCCGTCGAGTACCACAACAGGTCTCGATAAACGATCTACATACAACCAAGATCATACATGATTCAACATACATGTCACATGCTACACAAAGTTCATAGATACAATTCATTCATCAGAGTGCAAAATAAGGTTATTACAAACCAAGTTGGCGGAAGTAAATTGAAGTTCGAAACTAGCATTTGCCAACATAGTTCAAATACAGTGCCATCTCATGATCACAATCCACAAAAGCATATAAGAAGGATTATTAAAGATGCCTACCCAGGGCTCACTCCTCATCCACGGCGGGATAGAAGCAGTTCTTGCAATAGCCGTGATAAACTGTACCATCTACAATAATGGGAATAAAACCCTTAGTACGAGAAGGTACTCAGCTAGACTTACCCGTCATAAACTAGAAATAAATTGACTCCAAGGATTATGCAAGGCTTTATAAGTGGAGGTAGCTTGACAACTTTTTGCATAAAAGCGATTAACTCAGTTATACAATTATACTTTGGTCATCAAGTTAATTATAGCTATTCATCTCTAGATTAGCAACTATCCTATGCCAAACATGTGATATATCCTTTAAGGGCATACAATAGTAACCATAGCAGGTGTAGTAATTCCATGTATATCCGAACCATTACATTCCATAATACAATTACTACAATGTTGGAACTAGCCAAGTTTCTCACTATCTAGGAGAGACAGCGATTCGAATCGATTTCAACCAGCTGAGAATTTATTCCTAACACAAACCCAGGTAGACCAGATCAACGGTCACCTTAGGTCACCTTTGGTACAACTCAAGTCCACATTTCGTGGGTTCACCCAGTGCCGCACAATCAGGGACAACCAGCTGCCAGGCTGTTTAGGCCCAGCCTGCCCTTGGGCTCATGCCTGGCTCCCCGCACATCCTTACTACCATCCAGAGTTCGCACTTTTATAGAGCGGGCCCTGGCCTGAGTTGAGCTACTCGGCTTCGCAGTCAGAATGAGTTATTCGGCCAGCTAAGTGATAGGCATGCGTCCAATCTTGTCAGAAGGCCTAATAACTATACGGTCCTTAATCAGCATAGATGGAATCACATGAGTCAACCTACATATAGATTCTGCCCGGCCTCCATTTACATTACCCCATAGTTCTTTTCCACGATAGCAAATATAATCAACCGTGCTTTGGTATCCACCTATATCTCACAGGTGACAGTAAATCACTAGACTTCTACCAGTCTAAGCATGGCTAAGCATATATTTAATCCTAGACCTACACAGGGTTAAAGGTATATGTATCTGGACATGGTAGTTCCATGGATCAAGTGTTTTCAGTCAACTCTTATAACCTAATGCATCAAACATAAAGGACTCAAGTAGTATGTTGTAAAACCTAGGAGACTTAGAATGCTCCGGGGCTTGCCTTTGAGGAAAGAGGTGGGTCGGTGATCTGGGCACTTAGGGAGCTCTTCTAGAGTCTTCTCCTCTTCTCCTAGAGCTACTACTTGAGGAGTTTCCTGCTGATCCCCTTCCTCTTCTTCATTGAACTCCAACAACGTTGTCTCTTCGGTTGATCCTATATGAATGAGCATGGAATAAGATATCGCGAATGCATATATGATGACATGTATAATATGATATAACATGATGAATGCATACTCATAAGTATTTTCAACACCATGGTGTTAAAGTAATAACAAGTGCATCCTATTTTACTGAGTAGGTGTATATCACTTCTCTATTACTTAAGCAAATACTTCTGTAATTAATTTTCTGAACTACAAGATAGCAGCTACTTGTTTTAACCATAACTGGAGTTGTATACATCAAAATAATATGGTTGTGGACATTCTGGAAAGCCTATGAAATAGTCTACAACTTTATTTTAATACCCTTAATGTGATTCAATAGTTATCTAGGTCAAACCATTCAGTTATTCAAATCTATCCAAAAAGTAAACATTTCAGACAGCAAACTTCTAACAATGAAAACTCTTAAAACCTAAGGCCTATGACTATTAAAATTTAACACAAGGTAGATCAGTAAGTTATCTACAACTTTGTTATTAACAAGTTTTACAGAAAAGGACATTATCAACATGAAATTATCAGCTCAACCAAAACTATACATGCAGCCATTTAGTTGAATTATAAAGCAATAATTAATTAGTTGCATACAACCAATTGCTTCTAAGCCTTACTATTAACATCAATAGTTCATATGTATCACAAGCACCATAGAAAACATCATGGTCAAGCACAATTTATTTATTTACATGCCTTTATTAATTTAATTAGATAATTAAGTGAAATAACAAACATATACCAAATGTGCACAATAAATTCTCATAAAATTATAGTAGCTTCCAAGTGCTCCCAATAGACTACTGTAAAAAATTTCATACCATTTGGACATTTATAACATCCTCTACAAAAATGACAAGATAGCAAGGTTTATTTTAGTAAAAATAGTTAACCCTATAGAAAAGTGTCAAACAATAGATTCTATATTTTTCTTAGCTTCATCCTAGTGCCATAACACAATACAAAAATTTGCATCACAAGATGTTACTTATTTTTATCCTATAATTTTCCTCAGAAAATAACATTTATTAATAGATAAATAGAAAGACCCTACTTTAATCAAGTATACTGCAAGTTTATTATTTTTCCTAGCTAGAGCATGTCAATACAAGACTAGCAAAATTGGAATCACAATTTTATCACATTCCTAGCTCTAGTTACACATTTTACAACATTGTAAACCTTCAAAAAGCACTTATCTAGCTATATTTTATTTACCTATAAAAATACTAGTATTGTACATCTCATATTTTTATAAAATACTACACTTCATGAGGAATCCAATAAAATTTGGTTCACCAAAATAGGACATTCCTAGCTCTAGATATAATTTTCCAAAGTTAGCACAAAAATCTGTAAAAGGAATAACAAAAACCCAAAACCTCAGTCACTAAAGTGTGGGACCCAAGTGTCAGCGGGGTCCACCTATCAACCTAACTGAAATAGAGGGGCACGTTTGACCGGCGCTAGCTCGCCGATGGCGAGCTCTCTGGCAAAACCGACCCCACCTCTGTGCTCTACTCACTATCCTGCGTCGATTAATATAGGTGGTGGAGGCGCGAACGCATCGGAGCTACCTCGTCGTCGGCCATGGCGCCATGGTGGCGCTGCGCTAAGGTACACTAGCCATTATAGGCCATGGCAAGGCCCGACAAGAGGCGCATGAGCTCCACGGTGACCAAATGAATCTAACTAGACTATCTAGGGTTTGGGTGGAACCACAGGCGAGGGTGTCCACGTGCGTGGCGGTGCGGCGGTGAGAGCGCGGCAGCGCTAGCCATCGTGTTCCACACCGGTGAGGCAACCACTCGTAGTAGCATCATGCTAGAAGCTAGGACACACCCTAACTGAGCTCTAACACAAAGGTGGACGAAATGGCAAGCGAGCCAAGCGGTGGCGAGCTCGCCGTGAAGGCAGCCATGGAAGCCAAGCTTTCTAGTGAGGACAAGAACGGCGATTTCGCCCTCACCATAGCTTGTCTGGCACTGCTAATGTGTTGACAAGGTAGAGGAGAAGATGACGTAGCTATGGGCTAGATGGAGCCAGCAATGGTGCAGTGGAGTGAGCGCTAGGCGATGGCGGAGCCATGCAGTGATGTGGCGGCGCTCGGTGCTCCGCTGTGCGAGCGAGAGAGAAGTGGAGAGGGAGAGAGTGAGAGCGTGAGTGCGGAATGAGCAGCGCGACCTCTTCTAATATCGTGCACCACATGGCCACGGCGGGGGCCCGACGCCGACCAGCGGTGGCCAGGTGCTGCGCCTAGTCGGCCACCACGATGCGTGACGGCACGGCCACCGGAGCCCGATCGAGTGACTGACAGAGCAAAATGAATGTGCTAAAGCTCTCGATCCACGACGAATTAGAGCACGATGCTAAAACCAAATTTGTAAAGCTATGTACGGGCTACAACATTGCTTTAGAACTCAACTCCTAATTCATAATGGTTATGGAGTTAAATCATCCCAAAGTCAGCCACAATGAAACTATCAGCTCAATATGACTTAGAAAAATTTTCAAGTTCCAAGATTAGTGCAATGTTGATTCCTGTGAGCTCAAAATGACCAAGCTAGGCACTGCATTATCTCATGACCCAAAAATAAAAGTTGTTTCTCTAATCAAGTACTACAACTTTGCTTAAGGGTGCACTGCCATGCAAACAATCTATGACATAGTTCAACCTAGGTCAAACATACCACTCAAAAATGATGACTTACTCTATAACTATGACTTACTCTATAACTATGACTTAGAGACCAAACTTGCCCTAGTCATGAATACCAAAGTTGTTCATAGTGACATTCTAAACATGTTTATTATATTCCTAAGGTTCCACAGTCATTTTATACATTGGTTACATATAAACCCTAGCATAGGTAAGGCAATTCAGTGACAACACAAGCAATATAAGCAAACCTAGAAATGATATTTGAGATACTCATGCTCATGAATGATCAATGATGCTTGTGCTCATGCAATGCCAAGACTAAATGCAAGCTTAACACCTAGGGTGTTACATCCCCTCCCCCTTATAGAAATCTCATCTCGAGATTTACAAGACCTACCATTCTTTGAAAAAGGCGGGATAAACCTCACATAAATAATCCTCCCGTACCCACATGGCATCTTGTTCACTGTGCTTGTTCCACACCACTTTGTATATCTTAATAACCTTACTCCATGTTACTCTTTCCATCTCTTCTAACACTCGGATTGGTTTCTCCTCATACGTCAAATCTGATTGGAGCTCAATGTTGGTGGGTGCAATGGCTTCCTCAGGTATATGAAGACATCTCTTTAACTGAGAAACATGGAAGACATCGAATATAGCACTCATCCCTGAGGGAAGTTGTAACTTGTAAGCAACATTTCCTTTCTGTTCAGTAATCTTGTATGGCCCTACATATCTAGGCGCAAGCTTTCTTTTCACTCCAAATCTCTGTACTCCTTTCATGGGTGACACTTTTAAGTATACATAGTCTCCCACTTCAAAAGTCAGTGGTCTTCTTCTTTTATTAGCATAACTCTTTTGTCTTGACTGAGCTGCTTTCATATGCTGTTGGATGATGCGCACCTACTCTTCAGCTTCAGTGATGAAATCAATGCCAAAGTATCTTCTTTCATCGGGCTCAATCCAATTCAAAGGAGTTCTACATTTCCTACCATATAAGGCTTCAAAAGGAGCCATCTTGATGCTTGCTTGATAATTGTTGTTGTAGGAGAACTTGGCTAAAGGTAGCCATTTCTCCCATGAAGCCTTAGAAGATATAACCCAAGCTCTCAGCAAATCTTCTAAGATCTGGTTCAGTCGCTCAGTCTGTCCAGAAGTTTGTGGATGGTATGCTGAACTTCTGATTAGTTTAGTCCCCAAGGCTTGGTGCAAGTGTTCCTAGAAATGAGCTATAAACTATGGTCCTCAATCTAAGATTATAGTCCTGGGTATTCCATGTATCCTCACGATCTGAGAAACATACAGTTTGGCGTATTTCCCTGCGCGATCCATTGTGTTAACCGGTAAAAAATGTGCTGACTTGGTGAGGCAATCAACAATGACCCATCTTGAATCATGACCTTGCTGTGTCATTGAAAGGCCTATAATAAAGTCCATACTTATTTCTTCCCATTTCCAGCCTGGAATAGGCAATGACTGAAGTAATCCAATAGATTTCAAACAAACGGCCTTTACTCTACTACAATTATCACACCTAGCGACATAGGTGGTGATCTCTTTCTTCATCTTAGTCCACCAAAAAAGGGTTTTCAAATCTTGATACATTTTGCTACTACCTAGATGGATAGACAACTTGGATGAATGAGCTTCATCTAAAATTTGATTTCTAAGCTCATGGTCTTTTGGTACCACAAGTCGGTCCTCAAACCATAGCACACCTCTTTCATCTAACCTAAAATGCGTGGTTTCTTGTTCTTGCATCTTTCTCTTGATGTGAAATATACCTACATCTGTCTTCTGCAGTTCTATGATTTTGCTCTCAAGTGAACAACTGATAGTGATATTGTGCAACACAACAGGATGTAACAAATTAAATCCATCTTCCAACAATGCTTCCAAAGTGTTGCAATGAGATTTCCAACTAAGTGCATATGCTACAACATTAGCTTTTCCTAGATGGTAGTGTACTTCTAAATTGTAGTCCTTGATCAGCTCTAACCATCTTCGTTGTCTCATGTTCAACTCAGGTTGAGTGAAGATATATTTTAGACTTTTGTGGTCAGTATATATGTGACATACGTTGCCCAACAAATAATGTCTCCATATCTTTAATGCATGAACCACAGCTACAAGCTCTAAATCATGCATAGGGTAATTGACCTCATGCTTTCTCAACTACCAAGAAGCATAGGCAATAACTCTTCCTTCTTGCATGAGCACACACCCCGAAACCCATACCTGATGCATCACAGAACACATCAAAAGGATTTTCAATGTTGGGTTGTGCTAAAATAGGAGTTGTAGTTAATAGGGTCCTTAGGGTGTGAAAAGCCGCTTCACACTCTGGTGTCCAACTGAACTTTTCATCTTTCTAAAGTAATCTGGTCATGGGCTTAGCTATCTTGGAGAAATCTAGAATAAAACGGCGATAGTAACCTGCTAACCCTAGAAAACTCCAAACTTCATGAACTGAAGTTGGGGCCTTCCAATCCATGACCTCTTGTACTTTAGATGGGTCTACAAAAATTCCATCTCTTGATAAGATGTGACCCAAGAAAGGTACTTTGCTCAACCAAAATTCACATTTACTAAACCTGGCATATAACTTATGTTCCCTCAATCTAGACAGAACAATTCTCAGATGCTTTGCCTCATTCTCCGAATAAATCAAGATATCATCGATAAACACAACCACAAACTTGTCATGCTCGAGCATGAATGTCGAATTCGTCAAGTACATGAAGTAGGTAGGAGCATTCATCAGTACAAAAGACATGACCAAATACTCATACAAGCCATACCTAGTGGAGAAATCAGTTTTAGGTATATCCTCTAGCCTGATCTTAATCTGATGATAGCTTGACCTCAAGTCAATCTTGGAGAATACCTTTGCTTTTGCCAACTGATCGAACAAGATATTGATACAAGGCAAAGGATACTTGTTTTTGGTGGTCACAGCATTAAGTGGCCTATAATCCACACACATTCTCAAAGACTTGTCCTTCTTTACAAACAATGCGAGACATCCCCATGGAGATGAACTAGGTTGAATGAGACCTTTGTCCAATAGTTCTTGTAAATGAATTTTAAGTTTAGGTGGCATCCTATAGGGTCTTCTTGAGATAGGTGCTGTACCTGGCACTAACTCAATCTTAAATTCCACATCCCTATCAGGTGGCAAACCTGGTAACTCATCTAGGAATACATCAGGAAACTCACAAATCACTGGAATATAAAAAAGGGTAGTGGCTTGGATAGCACAAGACAAGTTTTGGAGTTCAAAATTTCGGGAAAGTGGTACTAGAAAAGCATTACCTGCCTTTGGTTCTCTCAACATAATTGTACGAGTGCTAGTGTCAATGAGAAATCCATGATCGCTCATCCATTTCATGTCTAAGATTACATCTATAGATAATCTAGGCAATACTATCAGATCCATCGTATACTCCCTCTCTTGTATAGAGATGAGCACATTTCTGACCATTTTATTTGTAGAGATAGTAGCCCCAGCTAAACTTATACTATAACCACCCTTGCTTACCTTAATTACTTTCTGATCATTCCTAGATGCAAATGCTTGGCTCATAAATAAATGAGAAGCTCTAGAATCAAATAAAACAATGGCAGGATGTTTGTTAATAAGAAACATACTAGCGGTGACAACCTTTCCTGTGGGAACCTCTTCAACAGCGGTGTAGTGCACATATCTAGGACATGCTTTAGGATTTGCTTGTCTCTGATTGCTCTGGTTCTGATTATTGTTCTTCTTAGGATGGGGGCATTCCTTGGCCCAGTGACCCACTTGATTACAGTTGAAGCATGATTGATTGCTCTTGGGTCCTACTGAGCTTCCTTGCCCTCCATTCCCCTTGGGTAAAGCAATGGTGAACACCTTACGAAACACCTTCTGAGGTTGGTTGGCCTGAGCTTTTGGTGGAGGAGGCCTAAACTTGGGCATTGGTGGTTGAAACTATGGCCTAGCTGCTACAGGAGCTCTGGACTGAGAAGACCCTGAGGCCCCTGCCTTAGTTGCCCTCTTGCAGCCCTTTCCTGCCGCATGTAGATTGTTGTGGTTCTCCTAAGTCAAGGCATCACTAATGAACTCATTGTATGTGGTGCACCTCGAGTTGGCCATAGTTTTCATTAGCTTAGTGCCAAGATCTCTCTTGAAGCTATCTTCTTTTCTTTTGTATCGACAAAACCTAGGGCATAATGGGATAGATTGCTGAAAGCATGCATGCACTCAGTAAGGGTCTTGGACCCTTGTGTGAGTCACATGATCTCAGTTGCCTTCATGCGCATTAACCTAGGGGGAATGTGATGTCCCCTAAAGGCTAGCTTGAATTGCTCCCATGTGATCGGTGCATTGGCAGGTAAAGAGGATAGGAAATGGGTCCACCATATCCCGACCAGTCCCTGTAGCTAATGGGATGCATATTCTGCCTTCTGATGTTCCATGACCCTCAGTAGATGGAACTTTTGCTCAATAGTGTTGAGCCATTCATCCGGCTGGAGCGGTTCTTTAGCCACCAAGAAGATAGGAGGCTTAGTGTCTAGGAAATCCTTGAAAGAGCTGTACTGATTTGTTCAGGCCCCTGTTGTTGTTGATGGGCGTGATCCATGTTCTGTGTAATGAGATGCAGGGTTTCCTCCATAGTTCTCTGACTTCCCAAGAATTGTGCAAAGAACTCATTCGTGGATGGTGGTGGTGGTGGTGGTGGTGGTGGTAAGTCACCATCATTGTATCATTGCCCTCTTAGCTGCTTCCTGCTCCAGCACGAGTGCGAGTCATCTGCAAAGTTGCAACAATAAGTGATTATTGGATGATGTCAAGAGATTGCAGATGAATAGTATAATCATGCCAAACTAAAATTACTGGAGAGAATCTTAAATTCATACAATAAAACAGAGGCATAATAATTCATTCTCGCAACATGACATCACTAATTTGATCACTTATTGGGCTATTAGCGCGTTAACATACAAGTCATAATTGCCAGTAAAACAAAACTAGAATTTCATTAAAGTTCAACCCATCATGAAACAACATGCAAAGTGCCAATATTACATGGAAGTCCAAACGCAATTACCAAACTTCAACTACAAGTCCATTACATAAATAGCAGGGATACATCTAGCACTTTAACTAGTCACTAGGCGATTCTAATATTCATCATGATCACTATCGAGGTCGGAGATAGGATCATCCTCATTCTCTAGCTCCACCTCTTCTTCATCCCAGCCATCATCTTCAACTAACATCTCTGGATCTTCTTCTTCCTCATCAAGGATCGGGTGCAGTTGGTTGTTCAAAAAATGCACCTCATGCTGAAGATCAACCACTATATTTTGGGTCTATGCAAGCTACTGGCACAAGTCCCTCTCAACATGGTCCTGCTAGATGCTCATGGCATGGGTCCTGTCTCATTCTACTTCTGCCATAGCTGCATGGTTGTTTGCTAGGATCCACTGGTGCGTAGCTGTGAACGCCTCAGCACGGGCGGCCTCCAGCAGCTCCCGTAGTCCTGCTAACATTGTTTGATCATCCTCTCTTGCCTCTTAGGTGGTAGCTCTCTATTGATCAACTTGCTCCATTTGGGTGTGGAGATTTCCCAAAGCTACATATGCTTGATCAGTTTCCCATCGAGCCTCACTTGTTGCCTTTTTGTGCTTGCGCACATGCTTCTTAAGCTTACGTTATGCAACTTTGGCTCTCACGAGCTTATCCATGCAAGTGGTATAGGACTCCTGCTAGAAGTCCCTGGTGTCATAATGAGTGTAGAACATCTTTATTACTACAAACATGGTGCTCATAGCGGGGCTAGAACTGCCTGCCCGCTCATCCTGATCTCGGGTTAATGCATTGTTGTTGCGCTATGCCCACACGGTTGTGGATGGATCCACTCAAGGAAAAGTACCAGCAGCACTGCCGGTAAGCTCATCCCCATGCTGCTAACAAATCTAACTCATTACCTCAAAGGCTACTACTTGAGTAGCCTCCCAAGGAGTTCTTCCTTTAGACTCCACCATCCATTCCTAAAAGAAGGGTGCTTGGGTACGATCTGGTATGGCCAGCCGCACTTCATACCATGGTTGTCCCTCCAGGTATACTTCATTCTAGTAATAGAGGGGCGGTTCATAGTATCCTGCATATTGTAAGACCCTCCAAAGTAGGGCAGGAGTTCCAAACATCAATAGGAAACTCTCACTTCTAGTCGGTGCTGCCATCTATACCAACAACAGGTGCAATTCTTTTGAGACAAAGTCATAATGGATAAGAGTTACATATCCAAGTAGGAGATTTATAAGGGGAGGAACAATGCAAGTATTGAATAATAATTTATCATGATGCATGCACGTTCTGTACGTCCTTACAAACTTATGAAAAATTATTTCTAACGACATACACGGTGGCATACATACGTTCTCTCATATATAGCGTAGCTAGTCAGGCTACACGTTTCGTTGTTAGTGTACCTGCATAAGAGTTTCATTTCAGCCCAACCCCACAATTATATATGCAGAATGTAAATCTAGGCTCTAGGTTGTAATATAAATACTTCCATATATGTATACACATACATATACATCCGTATCAAAGCTACCCGATGACAATTTATTACCCACAATTAAATACGCACCATACACACATGCAAGCATGCATGCACAGCCATGTCAAGGCTAGCTCTCCCCGACTCCACAATTAAATACGCACCATACACACAAGCAAGCATGCATGCACATCTTGAGGTCATGCCACTCATAAACTTACATTGTTACTTTGGCATAGAGGCATTTGATCCATACATTACCACTCAAGTGAATGACATCCATACAATAGCACGCCGTATGGATGACAAAAGTAAAAAACCCCATGTTAGTACTTAATTAGCCACATAAAGTCCTTAATTGGGCATAAAGGAAGTGATCACTGGCACACTTTATATTTCAACTTTAGGTTTCAAACACCTATATATATAGATATTAGTTGCTAGAAACTAGTTTTGGAAAACAAAAACCTTTTTTAAATACACATGTGGCAATTAATGTTGAATCTTGCTCTGATGCCAGCTGTCGTAGAACCGACTAATTTATAAGAGCACAAGTACAATGGCAGCCCGCAAGCGGTTGCACTATTATACTTAAGCCCATATAAACCCGGTAGTCCGTTGAGTACCACGATGGGTCTCAATAAATGATCCACATACAACCAAGATCGTACATGATTCAACATACATGTCACATGTTATATAAAGTTCATAGATATAGTTCATTCATCAGAGTGCGAAATAAGGTTATTACAATACAAGTTTGATAGATAGTAGTGGAAGTAAGTTGAAGTTTGAAACTAGCATTTGCCAACTTAGTTCAAATACAGTGCCATCTCCTGATCACAATCCACAAAAGCATATAAGAAGGATTATTAAAGATGTCGGCCCAGGGCTCACTCCTCATCCACGACGGGATAGAAGCAGTTCTTGCAATAGCTATGATAAACTGTACCATCTGTAGCAATGGGAATAAAACCCTGAGTATGAGAAGGTACTCAACTAGACTTACCCATCATAAACAAAAAAAATTGACTCCAAGGATTATGCAAGGCTTTATAAGTGGAGGTAGCTTGATAACTTTTTGCATAAAAGTGATTAACTCAGTTATACAATTATACTTTAGTCATCAAGGTAATTATAGCTATTCATCTCTAGATTAGCAACTATCATGTGCCAAACATGTGGTATATCTTTTAAGAGCATACAATAGTAACCATAGCAGGTGTAGTAATTCTATGTTTATCCAAACCATCACATTCCATAATACAATTACTATAATGTTGGAACTAGCCAAGTTTCTTACTATCTAGGAGAGACGGCGATTCGAATTGATTTCAACCAGCTAGGAATTTATTCCTAACACAAACCTAGGCAGACCAGATCAATGGTCACCTTAGGTCACCTTTGGTATAACTCAAGTCCACATTTTATGGGTTCGCCCAGCGCCGCACAATCAAGGACAACCAGTTGCCAGGACATTTAGGCCTGGCCTACCCTTGGGCTCACACCTGGCTCCCCACACATCCATACTACCATCTAGAGTGTGCACTTTTACAGAGTGGGGCCTAGCCTAAGTTGAGCTACTCGGCTTCGCGGTCGGAATGAGTTATCCGGCCAGCTAAGTGATAGGCATGCGTTCAATCTTGTTAGAAGGGCCAACAACGGTACGATCCTTAATCAGTATAGACAGAATCACATGAGTCAACCTACACATAGATTTTGCCTGGCCTCCATTTACATTACTCCATGGTTCTTTTCCACGATAGCAAATATAGCCAATCGTGCTTCGGTATCCATGTATATCTCATAGGTGACAGGAAATCACCCGACTTCTACCGGTCTAAGCATGGCTAAGCATATATTCGATCCTAGACCTACACAGGGTTAAAGGTATATGTATCTAGACAAGGTAGTTCCATGCATCAAGTGTTTCCAATCAACTCATATAACCTAATGCATCAAACATAAAGGACATAAGTAGTATGTTGTAAAACATGAGAGACTTAGAATGCTCTGGTGCTTGCCTTTGAGGAAAGAGGTGGGTTGGTGATCTAGGCACTCAGGGAGCTCTTCGGGAGTCTACTCCTCTTCTCCTAACACTATGGCTTGAGGAGTCTCCTGCTGGCCCCCTTCCTCTTCTTTGTAGAACTCCAACAGTGTTATGTCTTTGGTCGATCCTATATGCATGAGCATGGAATAAGATATCGCGAATGCAAATATGATGACACATATAATATGATATAACATGATGAATGCATCCTCATAAGTATTTTCATTAGCATGGTGTTAAAGTAATAACAAGTGCATCCTATTTTACTGAGTAGGTGTACTCTTCTCTATTACTTAAGCAAACACATCTATAATTTATTTTCTGAACTACAAGATAGCAGCTACTCGTTTTAACCATAACTGGAGTTATATACATCAAAACAATATGGTTGTGGACATTCTTTCTTTTAATACCCTTAATGTGATTCAACAGTTATCTAGGTCAAACCATTTAGTTATTCAAATCTATCTAGAAAGTAAACATTTCGGACAACAAACTTCTAACAACCAAAACTCTTAAACCCTAAGGCCTATGACTATGAAAATTTAACATAAGGTAGATCAGTAAGTTATCTACAACTTTGTTATTAACAAGTTTTACAGAAAAGGCCATTGTCAACATGAAATTATCAGCTCAACAGAAACTATACATGCAGCCATTTAGTTGAATTATAAAGCAATAATTAATTAGCTGCATACAACCAATTGCTTCTATGCCTTACTATTAGCATCAATAGTTCATATGTATCACAAGCACCATAGAAAACATCATGGTCAAGCACAATTTATTTATTTACATGCCTTTATTAATTTAATTAGATAATTAAGTGAAATAGCAAACATATACCAAATGTACACAATAAATTCTCATAAAATTATAGTAGCTTCCAAGTGCTCCCAATAGACTACTGTAAAAAATTTCATACCATTTGGACATGTATAACATCCTCTACAAAAATGACAAGCTAGCAAGGTTTATTTTAGTAAAAATAGTTAACCCTATAGAAAAGTGTCAAACAACAGATTCTATATTTTTCTTAGCTTCATCCTAGTGCCATAACACTATACAAAAATTTGCATCGCATTATGTTACTTATTTTTATCCTATAATTTTCCATAGAAAATACCATTTATTAATAGATAAATAGAAAGACCCTACTTCAATCAAGTATACTGCAAGTTTATTATTTTTTCTAGCTAGAGCATGTCAACACAAGACCAAAAAAATTAGAATCACAATTTTATCACATTCCTAGCTCAAGTTACACATTTTACAACATTGTAAACCTTCAAAAAGCACTTATCTAGCTATATTTTATTCACCTATAAAAATACTAGAAACTGTACATCTCATATTTTTATAAAATACTACACTTCATGAGGAATTCAACAAAATTTGGTTCAGCAAAATAGGACATTCCTAGCTCTAGATATAATTTTCTAAAGTTAGCACAAAAATCTATAAAAGAAATAACCAAACCCTAAACCTCAGTCACTGACGTGTGGGACCCAAGTGTCAGCAGGGGTCCACTTGTCAGCCTAACCAAAATAGAGGGGCGCGTTTGACTAGTGCTAGCTCACCGACAGTGAGCTCTCCAGTGAAACTGACCCCACCTACGTGCTCTACTCACTATCCTACGTCAATTGATATAGGTGGTGGAGGCATGGACTCATCGGAGCTACCTCGTTGTCGACCATGGTGGCACGACGGCGCTGCGCTAAGGTATGTTGGCTGTTATAGGCCACTGGCAAGGCCCAGTGAGACGGTGCACAAGCTCCACAGTGACCAAGCGAATCTAACTAGACTATTTAGGGTTCGGGTGGAAGCACCGGCGAGGGTGTCCACAGTGCGCGGCGGTGCGGCGGTGAGAGCACGGTGCTGGCCATCCGTGTTCCACACCGATGAGGCAACCATTCATAGTAGCATCATGCTAGAAGCTAGGACACACCCTAACTGAGCTCTAACATGAAGAAGGTGGACGAAATGGCAAGCGAGCCGAGCGGTGGCGAGCTCGCCGTGAAGGCAGCCATGGAAGCTGAGCTTTTTGGCGAGGATGAGAACGGCGATTCCGCCCTCACCATAGCTTGTCTGGCACTGCTAACGTGTTGAGGAGGTAGAGGAGAAGATGGCGCAGCTGCTAGCTAGATGGAGGCGGCAACGGTGTGGTGGAGCGGGTGCTAGGCAATGGCGGAGCCATGCAGTGATGCGGTGGTGCTCGGTGCTCCGCTGTGCGAGCGAGAGAGAGAAGTGGAGAGGGAGAGAGTAAGAGCATGAGTGTAGAATGAGCAGCGCGGCCTCTTCTGATATCGCATGCCACATGGCCATGGTGGGGACCTAACATCAGCCAGCGGCGGCCACATGGTGCCTAGGTGCTATGCTCGGTCGGCCACCACGGTGTGTGACGATGCAGCCATCAGAGCCCGGTCGAGTGACTGACAGAGTAAAATGAAGGTCCTAAAGCTCTCGATCCACGATGAATTAGTGCATGATGTTTAAACAAAATTTGTAAAGCTATGTACGAGCTACAACATTGATTTAGAACTCAACTCCTAATTCACAATGGTTATGGAGTTAAATCATCCCAAAGTCAGCCGCAACAAAACTGTCAGGCTCAATATGACTTAGAAAAATTTTCAAGTTCCAAAATCAATGAAATAGTTGATTCTTGTGAGCTCAAAATGACCAAGCTAGGCACTGAATTAGCTCATGACCCAAAAATAAAGTTGTTGCTCTAATCTAGTACTACAACTTTGCTTAAGGGTGCACTGTCATGCAAACACTCTATGACATAGTTCAACCTAGGTCAAACATACCACTTGAAAATAATGACTTACTCTATAACTATGACTTAGAGACCAAACTAGCCCTAGTCATGAATACCAAAGTTGTCCATAGTGACATTCTAAACATGTTTAAGGTATTCCTAAGGTTCCACACTCATTTTATACATTGGTTACATATAAAATCTAGCATAGGTAAGGCAATTCAGTGACAACACAAGCAATATAAGCAAACATAGAAATGATATTTGAGATACTCATGCTCATGAATGATCAATGATGCTTGTGCTCATGCAATGCCAAGACTAAATGAAAGCTTAACACCTAGGGTGTTACATGATTGGCATGAGCTTTTGGCTGAGGAGGTCTACAATTAGGCACTAGTGGATGAAATTGTGGCCTAGGTGCCACTGGAGCTCTAGCCTTAGATGATCCTAAGGCACCTGCCTCTGCTGCTCTTTTGTGGCCCTTTGCTATTGCATGCAAGTTATTCTAATTCTCCTAGGTTAGGGCATCGCTGACAAACTCATTGTATGTAGCACACCTCGAGTTGGCCATGGTCTTTATTAGCTTAGTGCCAAGGCCTCTCTTGAAACTTTCTATTTTCTTCTCCTCCGTATTGACGAATCCTAGGGCGTATCGAGACAAATTGTTGAAGGTATGCATGTACTTGGTAAGGGTCTTGGTCCCTTGTGTGTGTCTCATGAACTCGGCAACTTTCATGTGCATCAGCCCCATGGGAATGTGATGTCCCCTAAAGGCTAGTTTGAACTGATCCCATGTGACCTATGCGTTTGTAGGTAGAGAAGATAGGAAATGAGTCCATCATATCCCTACCGGTCCCTACAGTTGATGGGACACATATTCGGCCTTCTAATGCTAAGTAACCCTCAACAAATGAAACTTTTACTCTATTGTGTTCAGCCGCTCATCCGCCTAGAGCGGTTCTTTGGCCTCTTTGATGATAGGAGGCTTAGTGTCATGGAAATCTTTGAATGAGCTATATTGATTTGGTTTAGGCCCTTGATGTTGCTGGTGGGCGTGAGCAGTGTTTTGCGCAATGAGGCACAGTGTCTCTTCCATAGCTCTCTGATTTCCTAGAAATTGCTGCGAAGAACTCATTCACCAAGGGTGACGGTGGTGGTGGTAAATCACCATCATTGCCATCTTGGCTGGTGCCTGCTCCAATGCGAGTGCGAGTCATCTGCAAAATTGCAACAATAAGTGATTATTGGATGATGTCAAGAGAATGCAGATGAATTGTGTAATCATGCCAAACTGAATTACTGGAGATAATCTTAAATTCATACAATAAAACAAAGGCACAATAAATCATTCTCGCAACATAACATCACCAATTTGATCACTTAGCGTACTCGCAACGCGTTAACAAGCATGTCATATTTCACCAGTAAAACAAAACTGGAATTTCATCAAAGTTCAACTCATAATGACATAATATGCAAAGTGCCAATATTACATCGAAGTTACATCATGAGTACTAAATTCAAACTACAAGTCCATTACATAAATAGCAGGGATACAACTAGCGCTTCAAACTAGTCACTAAATGGCTCTACTCTTTAGCGTGCTTGCTGTTGAGGTCGAAGATAGCATCATCCCCATGTTGCTGACATATCTGGCTCAGCACCTCAAAAGCAACTACTTGGGTAGCTTCCTAAGGAGTTTTCCCTTCAGAATCTGCCTTCCACTCCTGCCATAGGGGTGCTTGGGTATGAGCATGTATGGTTAGATGCACCTTAAACCATGGCTGTCCCTCTAGGTATACATCATTCTAGGAATAAAGAGGCTATTCGATATCTCCCACAAAATGCAGGACCCTTCAAAGCAGGGTTGGGGAACCAAATATTTCAAGGAAAGTCTCACTCCTAGCTAATGCTGCCATCTGTTCCAACAAAATGGTGCAACTCTCATGAGAACAACATTATAATAGAATAGAGTTACTTAACCGAATAAGAGACTTATAAGGGGAGGAACAATGCAAGTATGTAATAAATGATTTATCGTGATGCATGCATGTTTCGTACGTCCTCACAAACTTAGGAAAATGAAACTTCTAATGACACACACGGTGGCATACATACGTTCTCTCATATATAACGTAGCTAGTCGGGCTACACGTTTCGCTATTAGTGTACCTGCACAAGAATTTCATTTCAACCCAACCCCACAAGTATATATGCAGAAATAAAAATATGGGCTCTATGTTGCAAGCTAAATACTTCCATATATATAAACCCATATATAGTTCCATAACAAAGCTATCTAAAAGTAAATACATCCCATATATACATATAAATATGCCTATATAGACGTATCAAAGCTAACCCACAATTAAATACCTCCGTATATATACAAGACATATATATACTTCAGTATCAAGGCTAACTCTCCCCATTAGACCGCAAGCTCACATCTTGGGGTCATGCCACAATGATGACGAGTAGCATCTTACCTTGGGCATAGAGGCATTTGATCCATATATTACCACTCAAGTGAATGGCATCCATACAATAGCACGCCGTATGGATGATGAAAATAAAACCCCCCAAGTTAGTACTTATTTATCCACCTAAAATCCTTATCTAGGCATAAAGCAAGTGATCACTAGCACACTTTAGATTCAAACACCTATATATATAGCTATAAGTTGCTAAAAACTAGTTTTGGAAAACAAAAACATTTGTTTTACATACACATGTGGAAATTAATGTTGAATCTTGCTCTGATGCTAGCTGTAGCAGAACCATCCAATTTATAAGAGCACAAGTACAATAGCAGCCCGTAAGCGGTCGCACTGTCATACCAGAGCCCATATAAACCCAGTAGTCCATTGAGTACCACGAAGGGTCTCGATTCAACCAACATACAACTAAGATCATACATGATTCAACATACATGTCACACGTTACATAAAGTTCACAAATACAATTCTATACATCAAAGTATGATTAAAAGTTACAATAAACCAAGTTCAGGTAAAATAGTAGGGGAAGCAAATAGAGTTTGAAACCAACATCTATCATCATTGTTCAAATATAGTGCCAGCTTATGATCATAATCCCACAAAAGCATAAGAGAGGGTTAACAAGAGATGCCCTGCCTAGGGCCCTACTCCTCATCCATGGTAGGACAGAAGCAGTTCTTATAGTAGCCATGACACATCGTATTATCTGCAATAATGGGAAATAAACCCTGAGTACAAGAAGGTAATCAGCTAGACTTACTCATCATAAACCAAAAATAAAGTGACTCCAAGGATTATGCAAGGCTATATAAGTGGAGCTAGCATGACAACATTTTGCATAAAAAGCCACTAATTCAACTATACCTTTTATAATTCAGTCATCAAGTTAATTATAGATATTCATCTCTAGATTAGCAACTAACCTATGCCAAACATGTGGTATATCATTTAGTAGCATAGCAATAGTAACAATATTTGGTGTAATAATTCCATGTTCATCATAACCATCATTCCAAAATTCAGTTACTACGATGTTGGGACTAGCCAAGTTTCTCACTGTCCAGGAGCGATGGCGATTCGAATCAATTTCAACTAGCTGGGAATTCATTCCTAACATAAACCCAGGTAGACCAGATCAATGGTCACCTTTGGTACAACTCAGGTCCACATTTCATGGGTTTGATTAGCGCCGCACAATCAGGGACGACCAGCTGCTAGGATGTTTAGGCCTAGCCTACCCTTGGGCTCATGTCTAGCTCCCCACACATCCTTACTACCATCTAGAGTGCTCACCCTTATAGAATGGGGCTCGGCCTGAGTTGAGCTACTCGGCTTCCCTATCGGAACAAGTTATCTGACCAGCTAAGTGAGAGGCATGCGTTCAATCTCGACAGAAGCACCAACAACGGTATGGTCCTTAATCGGCATAGACAAAATCACATGAGCAAACCTACACATAGACTCCATCCGACCTCTAGTTACATTACCCCATGGTTCTTTTCCATGATAGCAAAATATAACCAACCGTGCTTTGGTTTTCACCTATATCTCATAGGTGACAAGAAATCACCCGACTTCTATCGGTCTAAGCTTAGCTAAGCATATATTCCATCCTGGACCTACATAGGGTTAAAGGTATATATATCTAGACAAGGTGGTGCTATGTATCAAGTGTTTCCAATCAACTCTTATAACCTAATGCATCAAATATAAAGGACTTAAGTGATATTTTGTAAAACATGGGAGGCTTAAAATGCTCTAAGGTCTTGCCTTTGATAAAAGAAGTTGGCCTATGGTCTGGACGTGCATGTAAGTCTTCAAGAGTTTGCTCCTCTCCTTTTAGAGCTACAGCCTGAGGTGCCTCCTATTGTTCCTCTAGCTCTTTGCCAAATTCCAACAGAGTTATCCCTTTGGATGATCCTATATGCATGAGCATAAAATAAGATATCATGGATGTATAGATAATGACATGTATAATGTGATATGATGTGATGAATGCATCCTCATAAGTGTTCTCAATAGCATTGCATTAAGGTGATAACAAGTTACATTTTCTTTTACTGAGTAGGTGCATATCTCTTCTCTAGTAATATAAACAAACACTTATGTAAATCATTTTCTGGACTACAAGACAGCAACCACTTGTTTTGACCATAACTAGAGTTATACACATCAAAATAATATAGTTGTGTACATTCTAGAAAGATTATGAAATTTCCTACAACTTTCTTTTAATCATCTTAATGTGATTCGGCAGTTATCTTGGTTAAACAATTCAATCTTTTAGATCTATCCAGAGAATAAGCATTTCTAACAGAAGAATTTTAACAGCCATAATTCCTAAACCAAAAGGCCTATGACTATAAACATTTAACACAACATAGATAAGTAAGTTCTCTACAACTTTGTTATTAACAAGTTTTCCAGAAAGGATCATTATCAACATGGAATCATCACCACAACAGAAACTATATATGTAGCCATCTAGTTGAATTATAAAGCAATAATTAACTAGTAGACTACAAACAAATACTTCTAAGCCTAACTAATAACATCAATAGATCATATGCATCACAAGCACCATAGAAAACCTCATGGTTAAGCCAAACTAATTTATTTATATTCATTTATAAATTTCCTTATATAATAAGGTGATTTAAAGGATAAATATTTCCATTGCTCAATAAATTATGAGAAAAGTACAGTTGCCTACAAATGACTCTAATAATCTACTATACAAATTTCATGCCATTTGGATAAGTATAGCCACCTCTACAAAAAAGACAAGTTATATATGCTTATTTTAGCAAAAATAGTTTAGCATAGTGAAAAGTGTCAATCAATAGATTTAATATTTTTCTTACTTTCCTCCTAGCATGAGAATACTGTGTAAAAATTTATACGATCATATGTTTTGTATTTTTACCCCAATTAATTTTAGTAGAATCTAGCAATTAATTAGGATTAAATAGGAAGACCATATTACAACTATTCTTACTATAGGTTTAGTATTTTTTCTAGCTAGAGCATGTCAATACAAGACCAGTAAAATTGGAATCACAATTTTATCACTTTCCTAGCTCAAGTTATGCATTTTACAAGATATAAAGTACTTTAAAAGCACTTAATTTGCTCAATTTAATTCTCCTAGAAAAATTCCCTAAACAATAGATTTCATATTTTTATCAAATAGTACAGTTCAAGATGAATCCAACAAAATTTGGTTCACCCCATTTGGATACTCCTAGCTCAAGATATAATATTTGCAAGTTAGCAACAAAATCTATGAAAAATAAATAAAGAAAATCAAATTTCCACTCGGGCGCTATAGCTAGGTGCACCCGGTCCATACACCCACTGCGACTGACATGGGGGTCCCATAGTCAACTTGGCCCCATGTGTCAGCAAGGTCGAGGTAGAGGCGGTGTTTGACCGATGAAAAGCTCGTCGACAACAAGGTTGCCGGCGGTAGCGTCACCCCCGATGTGTTCCCCAACCCATTCCGCATCTACGGGTGCCCTTGGTTGGCTCAGAGGCTCGGTAAAGCTAGCTTGACAGCGCCATGGTGGGTAGCGGTGCTTTGCTTCGGTGGGCTCGTTGTCTCCAACGATGGCAAGCCAAGGTGAGCACTGCTATGACTTTAGGGCTACATAGTGAAGACCTAGGATTAGGTGAGGGTGATGGTGGAGTAATGGTAAAGCTTGGACGCATGCATGGCTTGGCGGCAGCGAGAGCACAGCGGTGAGCAGCAGTGTTCTGGTGCTGGTGTGCCAGCGTTGGCTCGACAGCCAGTGGTGTGAGCTAGACGTGACCCTAGGTTAACCCTAATGAGAGGAACGCGGGAGCGAGACAGCCTAGTGGAGCACGCCCATGGCGAGCACAAGCTCAGCGGCGCTCCAACGAGGGTGCGGCGATGATGAACTCACCCATAGGCCTTTACCTTGGCTCAATTAGCATGGATAACAGGTCGGTGAGGTGGAGGAGATGATGGCCGAGCAGTGTGCATGAGCAATCGCACAATGGCGCAGTGGTGGTGGCATGCGAGCGGTGCAGGGGTCCGACGAGGCCGGCGTAGCGCTGCGGTTCACTCACCGAGTGCGAGAGTGAAAGAGGGAGGCAAGGCAGAGGTGAGTGAGAGAGTGAGAGGGAGTGGCATGCTTATCTGCCCATGCTGGCCTGATGGGTGGGGCCAACGCTGGCATACGACCACCACGCGGTGGCCGTGGCCCGACACTGGTCGGCCACAACACGCGCGCGGCGCTGATTCAGTCCAACCCAAACCCGACTAATAGCGCATCTTCAAGCGATTAGTACTCCTAATCCATGGCGAATCAGTGCAAGCTTCATTTATAAAATTTGTAGAGCTATGTGAACACTACAAAAATGCTTAAAGGAGTTTAGCCTAATTCCCAACGGTTTTCAAACTACAGTGCTCCAAAGCAAGGTACTTTGAAACTAAAAATAGCTTCAACACTTAGAAAAAATTCTTAAGTCACCTAATAGCATTTTGTTGATACATGTGAGCTCTATTTGACCATGTTAGGCACTAATTCATCTCCTGGGCCTTAGATAAAGTTTGTTACTCATGACAAGAACTATAACTTTTATTTAGGTCACATAGACACGCAAGCTCTCTAAACTACTGTTCAACTTTAGTCAAACTAGCATCATGAAAATGGCATTTCCAAGTAAACCAACACTTAGAAGCAAATTTGGTCTATGTCATGAATATAAACATTGTTCCAATTATCATTTTTAGATGTGTCTAAGGTATTTTGCTGACCTCACAACCATCTCATACATTGGTCATACATGATTACAAGCATATGTAAGTATATAAGCAACATCACATGTGATAAAGAGTAGGTAAATGAAATGAAACTTCATATGCTCGTGCTCATGAATGCTTGGATGATGCTTGTGCTCATGAAATGCAAGTGCCAAATGCAATGCTTGACACTAGGGTGTTACAACCCTCCCCCTTATAGAAATCTCATTCTGAGATTTGAAAAACCTACCATTTTTCATAAAAGGCGGGATAAACCTCACTGTAAATAATCCTCCTAGTTGCAAAGTGGCATCTTGTTCACTGTGTTTTCCACACCACCTTGAAGAACTTAATGACCTTGTTCTGAGTTACTCTTTCCATTTCTTCTAGCACTCGGATTGGTTTCTCTTCATATGTCAAATCTGTATGCGAAGGCATCTTTTCAATTGAGAAACATGGAAGACATCAAATATAGCACTCATCTCTGGTGGAAGTTGTAACTTGTAGGCGACATTTCCTTTTTGTTCAATAATCTGGTATGGCCCTACATATCTAGGCACAAGCTTCCTTCTTACTCCAAATCTCTACACTCCCTTCATGGGCGAAAGTTTTAAGTACACATAGTCTCCTACTTCAAAGGTTAGTGGTCTTCTCCTTTTATTAGCATAACTCTTTTGTCTTGACTGAGCTGCTTTCTTGTGCTGTTGGATAACACGTACTTATTCTTTAGCTTCTGTGACAAAATCTATGCCATAGTACCTCCATTCTCTAGGCTTAATCCAATTCAAAGGAGTTCTACATTTATGACCGTATAAGCCCTCAAAAGAAGCCATCTTGATGCTCTCTTGATAACTGTTGTTATAGGAGAACTTGGCTAAAGGTAGCCATTTCTCCCATGAACCCTTGGAGGATATAACACAAGCTCTCAACATATCTTCCAAGATTTGGTTCACTCATGCGGTTTGTCTAGATGTTTGTCGATGGTATGCTAAACTTTTGATTAGTTTAGTTCCCAAGGCCTGGTGCAAGTGTTCCCAGAAGCGAGCTATAAACTGTGGTCCCTTGATCTGAGATTATGGTCCTTGGTACTCCATGTAGTCTCATGATCTGAGAAATGTATAGCTTAGCATACTTCCTAGCTGAATACCTTATGTTAACCGATACAAATTATGCTGACTTGGTGAGGTGATCTACAATGACCCATATGGAATCGTGACCTTGTTGTGTCTGCGAGAGGCCTATAATAAAGTCCATACTTATTTTCTCCCATTTCTAGCCTAGAATAGGCAACAGCTGAAGGAATCCAGCAGATTTCAGATGAATGGCCTTGACTCTACTGCAATTATCACACCTAGTGACATAGGCGGCGATCTCTTTCTTCATCTTGGTCCACTAAAATTGGGTTTTCAAATCTTGATACATTTTGCTACAACCTAGATGGATAGACAACTTGGATGAATGAGCTTTATCTAAAATTTGGTTCTTTCGATACAACAAGTCGGTCCTCAAACCATAGCACACCTCTTTCATCCAACCTAAAATGCTTGGTTTCCTGTTCTTTCATCTTTCTCTTGATGTGGAACACACCCACATCTATCTTCTATAGTTCTCTGATTTTGCTCTCTAGTGAGCAACTGATAGTGATATTGTGCAGCACAACTAGGATGTAACAAATTAAATCCATCTTCCAACAAGGCTTCCAAGGTGTTATAATGAGATTTCTGACTAAGTAGATCTGCTCCAACATTGGCTTTTCCTAGATGGTAGTGCACTTCCAAATTATAGTCCTTGATCAGCTCTAACCATCGATGTTGCCTCATGTTCAGCTCAGGTTGAGTAAAGATATATTTGAGACTCTGATCAGTGTATATGTGACATACTTTTTTCAACAAGTAATGTCTCCATATCTTCAAGGCATGAACAACTGTGGTAAGCTCTAAATCATGGGTGGGATAGTTGGCTTCATGCTTTCTCAATTGCCAAGAAGCATAGGCAACAACTCGGCCTTCTTGCATGAGCACACACCCCAAACATGTACCCGATGCATCACAAAACACATTGAAAGGCTCTTCAATGTCGGGTTGTGCTAAAACAGGAGTTGTAGTAAGCAAGGTCCATAGGGTGTGAAAAGCAGCTTCACACTCTGGAGCCCAATTGAACTTTTCATCCTTCTAGAGTAGTCTAGTCATGGGCTTAGCTATTTTGGAAAAGTCAGGAATGAAACGACAATAGTAGCCTGCTAACCCTAGAAAACTCCGAACTTCATGAACCAAAGTCGGGGCCTTCCAATCCATGACCTCTTGTACTTTAGATGGGTCAACAGAAATTCCATCTTCAGATAAGATGTGACCTCAGAAAGGTACTTTCTTCAACTAGAATTCACATTTGCTAAATTTGGCATATAATTTAAGCTCCCTCAATCTAGACAAAACAACTCTCAGATGCTCTGCATGATCTACCTCATTTTCTGAGTAAATCAAGATATCAACGATAAACACAACCACAAACTTGTTGAGCTCAGGCATGAATACCGAATTCATCACGTACATAAAGTAGGCAGGAGCATTTGTTAATCCAAAAGACATGACCAAATACTCATATAAGCCATACCTAGTGGAGAAAGCTGTTTTAGGTACATCTTCTAGTCTAATCTTAATCTAATGATAACCTGACCTCAAGTTAATCTTATAGAATACCTTTGCTTTTGCTAGTTGATCGAACAGGATATCGATGCGAGGCAAAGAATACTTATTCTTAATGGTCACAACATTAAGCGGCCTATAATCCATACACATTTTCAAGGATTTGTCCTTCTTCTTTACAAATAAAGCTAGACATCCCCATGGAGACAAACTAGGTCGAATGAGACCTTTGTCCAAAAGTTCTTGTAGCTGAATTTTAAGTTTAGCTAACTCATTTGGTGGCATCCTATAGGGTCTTCTTGAGATGGGTGCTATACCCGACACTAACTCGATTTTAAATTCCACATCCCTATCAGGCGGTAAACCCGGCAATTCATCTAGAAATACATCAGAAAATTCACAAACCACTGGAATATCATAGAGTAGTGACTTGGATAGCACAAGACAAGTTTTGAAGATCAAAACTCTAGGGAAATGGTACTAAAACCATTACTCCCCTTTGGTTCTCTCAACATAATTATTCTAGTGGTAGTGTCAATGAGAACTCCATGACCCCTCATCTAATTCATGCCCAAAATCACATCTATTGCTAGTCCTAACAATATTATAAGATCCGTAGTGTACTCCCTCTCTTGTATAGAGATGAGCACATCTCTTACAAATTGATTAGTAGAAATAGTGGCCCCAGCTGAACTTATACTATAACCACCCTTGTCCACCTCAATTATCTTCTGATGATGCTTAGATGCAAATGTTTGGCTCATAAATGAATGAGAAGCTCTAGAATCAAATAAAACAATGGTGGGATGTTTGTTAACAAGAAACATACCGGCGGTCACAACTTTGCCCATGGAAATTTCTTCCATGGCTGTATTATGCACGTATCCTAGATGTGCTTTTAGATTGGCCTATTTCTGATTACCCTAGTTTGGAGTGCCATTCTTCTTGGGATGGGGACACTCCTTGGCCCAATGACCCAACTGATTGTAGTTAAAGCATGGCTAGTTGTTCCTTGGTCTTGCTGAGCTTCCTTGGTCTGCATTGCCCTTAGGTATGGCAATGGTGAATGCCCTGTGGAATGTCTTCTAAGGGCGATTGGCTTGAGCTTTTGGCTGAGGAGGTCTATACTTAGGCGTTGGTGGACAAAATTGGGGCCTAGCTGCCACTAGAGCTCTAGCCTAAGATGATCCTAAGGCACCTACCTCTGCTGCTATTTTGCATCCCTTTGCGACTGTGTGCAAGTTATTCTGATTCTCCTAGGTTAGGGCATCGCAGACAAACTCATTGTATGTAGCACACCTCGAGTTGGCCATGGTCTTCATTAGCTTAGTGCCAAGGCCTCTCTTGAAACTTTCTATTTTCTTCACCTTCGTATCGACGAACCCTGGGGTGTATCGGGACAAATTGTTGAAGGTATGCACTTACTCGGTAAGGGTCTTGGTCCCTTGTGTGAGTCTCATGAACTCGGCAACTTTCATGCACATTAGACCTAGGGGAATGTGATGTCCCCTAAAGGCTAGCTTGAACTGATCCCATGTAACATGTGTGTTTGCAGGTAGAGAAGATAGGAAATGAGTCTACCATATCCATGCTGGTCCATGTAGTTGATGGGACACATATTTGGCCTTCTGATGTTCAGTCGCTCATCCGCCTTGACCGGTTCTTCAGACTCTTTGAAGATAGGAGGCTTGGTGTCTTGGAAATCTTTGAATGAGCTATATTGATTTGGTTTATGCCCTTGATGTTGTTGGCAGGTGTGAGTAGTGTTCTGTGTAATGAGGCACAGTGTCTCTTCCATAGCTCTCTGATTTCCTAGAAATTGCGTGAAGAACTCATTCGTACAGGGTGATGGTGGTGGTGGTAAATCACCATCACTGCCATCCTAGCTGGTGCCTGCTCTAGCGCGAGTGCGAGTCATCTACAAAATTGCGACAATAAGTGATTATTGGATGATGTCAAGAGATTCCAGATAAATTGTGTAATCATGCCAAATTGAATTACTAGAGAGAATCTTAAATTCATACAACAAAACAGAGGCACAATAATTCATTCTCACAACATAACATCACCAATTTGATCACTTATCGTACTCGCAACGCGTTAACATGCATGTCATATTTCACTAGTAAAACAAAACTGGAATTTCATCAATGTTCAACCCATAATGACACAATATGCAAAGTGCCAATATTACATCGAAGTTACGTCACGAGTATTGAAATTCAAACTAAAAGTCCATTACACAAATAGCAGGGATACAACTAGCGCTTCAAACTAGTCACTAAATAGCTCTACTCTTCAGCATGCTCACTGTCGAGGTTGAAGATAGCATCATCCCTGTGTTGCTGACATATCTAGCTTAGCACCTCAAAAGCATCTACTTGGGCAGCTTCCCAAGGAGTTTTCCCTTTAGAATCTGCCTTCCACTCCTGCCATAGGGGTGCTTGGGTACGAGCATGTATGGTTAGCTGCACCTCATACCATGGTTGTCCCTCTAGGTATACCTCATTCTAGGAATAGAGAGGCGGTTCGGTATATCCCACAAAATACAGGACCCTTCAAAGCAGGGCAGGGGTACCAAATATTTCTTGGAAAGTCTCACTCCCAGCTGATGCTGCCATCTGTTCCAACAAAATGATGCAACTCTCATGAGAACAACGTTATAATAGAAAAGAGTTACTTAACCAAATAAGGGACTTATAAGGGGAGGAACAATGCAAGTATGTAATAAATGATTTATCATGATGCATGCATGTTTCGTATGTCCTCACAAACTTTGGAAAATTAAACTTCTACCGACATACACGGTGGCATACATGCATTCTCTCATATATAACGTAGCTAGTCGGGCTACATGTTTCGCTGTTAGTGTACCTGTACAAGAATTTCATTTCAACCCAACCCCACAAGTATATATGCAGAAATAAAAATCTGGGATCTAGGTCGCAAGCTAAATACTTCCATATATATACCCATATATATACTTCCGTATCAAAGCTATCCAAAAGTAAATACGTCCCATATATACATATAAATATGCATATATTGTCATATCAAAGCTAACCCGCAATTAAATACATCCGTATATATATGAGACATCTATATACTTCAGTATCAAGGCTAACTCTCCCCATTAGACCGCACGCTCACATCTTGCGGTCATGCCACTGTGATGATGAGTGGCATCTTACCTTGGGCGAGAGGCATTTGATCCATACATTATCACACAAGTGAATGGCATCCATACAATAGCACGCGTTCTATCACACGTTACATAAAGTTCACAAATACAGTTCCATACATCAGAGTATGATTAAAAGTTATTACAAACCAAGTTTAGGTAAAATAGTAGCGGAAGCAAATAGAGTTATTACAAACCAAGTTCATCATTGTTCAAATATGGTACTAGCTCATGATCACAATCCCACAAAAGCATAAGAGAGGGATTAACAAGAGATGCCTTGCCTAGGGCCCTACTCCTCGTCCATGGTAGGACAGAAGTAGTTCTTATAGTAGCCATGATACATCGTATTATCTGCAACAATGGGAAATAAACCCTGAGTACAAGAAGGTACTCAGCTAGACTTACCCATCATAAACCTAAAAAAAAGTGACTCTAAGGATTATGCTAGGCTATATAAGTGGAGCTAGCTTGACAATATTTTGCATAAAAAGCCACTAATTCAACTATACCTTTTATAATTCGATCATCAAGTTAATTATAGCTATTCATCTCTAGATTAGCAACTAACCTATGCCAAACATGTGGTATATCATTTAGTATCATAGCAATAGTAACCATATCTGGTGTAATAATTCCATGTTCATCATAACCATCGTTCCATAATTCAGTTACTACGATGTTGGGACTAGCCAAGTTTCTCACTGTCTAGGAGAGATAGCGATTCGAATCGATTTCAAACAGCTAGGAAATTTATTCCTAACACAAACCCAGGTAGACCAGATCAACGATCACCTTAGGTCACCTTTGATACAACTCAGGTCCGCATTTCAAGGGTTCGATCAGTGCCACATAATTAGGGACGACTAGCTGCCAGGACATTTAGGCTCGGCCTACCCTTGGTCTCACTGTCAAGCTCCCTACACGTCCTTACTACCTATCTAGAGTGCGCACTCTTATAAAATGGGGCCTGGCCTGAGTTGAGCTACTCAGCTTTGTGGTCAAAACAAGTTATCTGGCCAGCTAAGTGAGAGGCATGCGTTCAATCTCGACAGAAGCACCAACAATGGTACGGTCCTTAATCGGTACAGATGGAATCACATGAGCCAACCTACGCATAGACTCCATCTGACCTCTAGTTATATTAGCCCATGGCTCTTTTCCATGAAAGAATAATATAACCAACCGTGCTTCGGTATCCACCTATATCTCGAAGGTGACAGGAAATCGCCCAACTTCTACCGGTCTAAGCATGGCCAAGCATGTATTTGATCCTAGACCTACACAGGGTTAAAGGTATATATATCTAGACAAGGTGGTGCTATGCATCAAGTGTTTGCAATCAACTCTTATAACATAATGTATCAAACATAAAGGACTAAAGTGATATTTTATAAAACCTGGGAGGCTTTAAATGCTCCAGGGCTTGCCTCTGATAAAAGAAGTTGGCTTGTGGTCTGGGCATGTGTGTAAGTCTTCAAGAGTTTGCTCCTCTCCTTATAGAGCTATGGCCTAAGGTGCCTCCTGTTGTTCCTCCGGCTCTTCATCGAATTCCAACAAAGTTATCCCTTCGGATGATCCTATATGCATGAGCACAGAATAAGATATCATGGATGCATATATAACAACATGTATAATGTGATATGATGTGATGAATTCATTCTCATAAGTGTTCTCAACAGCATTGCATTAAGGTGATAACAAGTTACATTTTCTTTTACCGAGTAGGTGCATATCTCTTCTCTAGTAACCTAAACAAACACTAATGTAAAATCATTTTCTGGACTACAATACAACAACCACTTGTTTTGACCATAACTAGGAGTTATACACATCAAAATAATATGGTTGTGTGCATTCTATAAAGATTATGAAATTTCCTACAACTTTCTTTTAATCATCTTAATGTGATTCAGCAGTTATCTGGGTTAAACAATTCAATCTTTCATATCTGTCTAGAGAACAAGCATTTCTGATAGAAGAATTCTAACAGCCATAATTCCTAAACCATAAGGCCTATGACTATGAACATTTAACACAACATAGATAAGTAAGTTGTCTACAACTTTGTTATTAATAAGTTTTACAGAAAGGATCATTATCATCATGGAATCATCACCACAACAGAAACTATACATGTAGCCATCTAGTTGAATTATAAAGCAATAATTAACTAGTTGACTACAAACAAATACTTCTAAGCCTAACTAATAACATCAATAGATCATATGCATCACAAGCACCATAGAAAACCTCATGGTTATGCCTAACTAATTTATTTATATTCATTTATTAATTTCCTTATATAATAAGGTGATTTAAAGGATAAATATTTCCATTGCTTAATAAATTCTGAAAAAATTATAGTAGCCTACAAATGACCCTGAATAGTCTACTGTATAAATTTCATGTTATTTGGATAAGTATAGCCACCTCTATAAAAATGAACAAGTTACATATACTTATTTTAGCAAAAGTAGTTTAGCATAGTGAAAAGTATCGATCAATAGATTTAATATTTTTCTTACTTTTCTAACTAGCATGAGAATACTGTGTAAAAATTTATATGATCATATGTTTTGTATTGTTACCCCAATTAATTTCAGTAGAATCTAGCAATTAATTAAGATTAAATAGGAAGACCATATTACAGTTATGCTTACTATAGGTTTAGTATTTTTTCTAGATAGAGCATATCAACACAAGACCAGAAAAAATGGAATCACAATTTTATCACTTTCCTAGCTCAAGTTATGAATTTTATATGATATAAACTACTTTAAAAGCACTTATCTTGCTCAATTTAATTCTCCTAGAAAAATACCCTAAACAGTAGATTTCATATTTTTATCAAATATTACACTTCAAGATGAATCCAACAAAATTTGGTTCACCTCATTTGGATACTCCAAGCTCTTGATATAATATTTGCAAGTTAGCAACAAAATCTATGAAAATTAAATAAAGAAAATCAAATTTCTAGTCGGGCGCTACAGCTAGGTGCACCCAGGTCCATACACCCACTATGACTAACACAGGGGTCCTGCAGTCAACTTGGCCCCATGTGTCAGCGAGGCCGAGGTAGAGGTGGCATTTGACTGGCAAAAAGATCACCGACGACAAGGTCACCAACGATAGCGTCACCCCTGACATGTTCCCTAACCCATTCCGCATCTACGAGCGCCCTTGGTTGGCTCAGAGGCTCACTAGAGCTAGCTCAACGGTGGCCATGGCAGGCAGCGATGCATTGCTTCAGTGGGCTCATTGTTTCCAGCAAAGGCAAGCCAAGGCGAGCACTACTGTGCCTTCAGGGCCACGTAGTGAAGACCAAGGGTTAGGTGAGGGCAATGGTGGATCAGCGATGAAGCTTGGCCACATGCATGGCATGGCAGCGGCGAGAGCACAGTGGTGAGCAGCCGCGTTCTGGTGCTGGTTGATGTTGATAAGGCCTGATCTTCCGATAGGTATGACAGCATCGATTGGTGGAGACTCGACGTTCATGATCTAGGCTTCGAACCAAGATTGATTTGGACCCTCGCAACTATTACACCACTGCTCCATTGGTTATCAACCACGTGAATGCGATTGACCTCACCAAGAAGGCTTTTCTGCAAGCAAATCGAGAACACAAGCAAGAACGGGATGAACGCAATCTAAAATTACAAATAAATATGAGGCTTATGATAACATAAAGGAGTTCAAGTCTTTATTCGAAAGGACTAATCACCATAGGCGAACAAGATCAAGAACAGGGGCCCTGGTTTATAGCAAGCGGCCTTAGCGGCATAGTTGCAGCAAAATGACGTCTGTTTCATGAGGAAATCAAGAACTAAACAAAACCCCAAAACACAAATGAGAGTGATGGCGGTATAATATTGAGTCTTAGGCGTCACCTCCCTAGATGTGCCCCTAATGGGCCCAAACACGATACATGGTCCAACAGACCAAAAGACGGTATCGCGGCACCCAAGCAGATTCTGGACGCTGACTTGTTTCGATGATTCCTGTTGATTCCAAAGGGCTTTTGATGTGAGACCACTTGCATTGGTTTTCTTATCTAATTAGCTTTCCATCCATATGTGGATCATTGAAAATAGAGCTTGGACATGCCCATGTGACAAGTTTTATGACAGACTGGTCCTAGAACCCGAGATGGGCTTCAACTTCAGTTGGACTAGGCCTCCACCATGCGAAAGACGAATTGGACGCCCATGCTAGACCTCCTCCTCTCCTTGGCTTGTATGTGATGGAGTGACATCCTCATCATCCTCCCTTCTTGAATTGAAGTCGTCCTCGACTGAAGTATATCGTCTCCTCCATTGGATGACAGCAACAATGGCTCCAGAAGAAGACGTTCATCTTGGCGCCCAATCCTTCACAAAGGTGGCTGCCATAGTGGTTTTTCTTTCTCTTAAATTTGCTTTGCCGCTTTTTTTCTAGGGGCAAAAATGTCTTTTTAACAGCCAGTTAACACCGTTAGCTAACGGATTTGATGGTAGTGTCAAATTAGGGATGAAAGTTGAAGTGAGTGTCAAATAGGGAATGAAGAAAATTTCAGGGCCAAGAAAGAAATGACTCATTTTCCTAGTGTCAAATAAGGAATTCTCTCTATGAAATTTCCTACAACTTTATTTTAATAATCTTAATGTGATTTGTGGTGGAACCTCCTAAATTATAGGACCCACATGCACTTGTCACTGTCTAATGACCTTTGACAACTATGCATATGTTCTTGGTAACTTAAGAAGTCTGTCGAGTGTCCTCGGGGAACCCCGAATCATCCATGATTTCTGAGCAGGATCACATTAAAGAGTCATTGTAGTATTACAACATTTATTTAAATATATACATCAGAGTAAAATAGCAGAAGTCTTATGATAACTTAGTTTACAAACCAGTTATTTCAAACCTTACAAACTAAGCTCGATAATTATTACAAACCATAGTAGTAGTGGAGTGGCATAATTAATATAAACATAACACACAAAATAAGCATCCTACCTAAGGATCACACATTCACTTATCGTTATTGACCGGAACAACAGTCATGCAGCAAGGTCCAAAATAGACCTGCTCATGAGGCTCACCAGCAACAAGGGTCAACGAACCCTAAGTACAAAAGTACTCAACAAGACTTAACCAAAATAAAAACTAAGAAGACTTAGGATTGCAGGCTCAGGGGTTCAAGGTATGGCTTTAGTAATACTCAAAGTTCTTTTGCGTAAAAGCTCTTTATAAAATTTTAGCATTTCAACATTTAAAGTTCATAAGAACAATATATGAATCTGCCATGACCCGTAATGAGATTATGAACTTCATATCAAACTCTTTCTCAAACCTTACTCAAATTTCAGTTATTAACTACGATGATGAACAGTGAGTTGAGTCTCCATAACCGAGGAGCAACGACGATTTGAACCGATTATAAACTCGACTAGGGATTCCAGACCACACGACATATGCAGGTCCCCGACTTACATATATCAACCTACCCTCGGATCTTCTAAAATAAGAATGGGTCCACGCCACCCGAGAATACAGTACTCCACCAATCCAGCCCATTGCCACATGGGTACATGCTATTCCCACCATCTCTCCACTCCCAGTGCGTGAGTAGCCATTCTTGTAATAGAATAGCTGAGTTAAGGCTTACCGGAGTATGTGGTTAGTACTACAAAGTCTCACCTCATGCAATTCAACAACAGACGGACCTTAATCAACACAGGTGGAAAGAAGCCGCTCACAAGACCTCCACGTCTTGTGGCTCTCACACACTGAGTCTGCTCGATCTAGATTTATTACTTCCCATGCTTATATCTCATGATAACATAAGTAACCAAAGATCCAATTAAAATTCTCAGGTGACAGGTAATCACCCGACTAAGCATGACTAAGCATAACTAGACATTTACGAATAAAATAGGTAATCAAGGTAGATATGGAAAAACAAGGTTGGTGATGCACCAATTATGTTTCCACTTGACTCCTAATCACTTAATGTAGTATAGAAAAGCAAAAGCAATAAAATTTGTAAAACACAAGGTAGGGTTAAATGCATCCGGGGCTTGCCTTCATTGACGAAAAAGTTAGGTTCCTGCGACGTTCCATAATTATCCGATTTGACCTCAACAGACGGATTAACCCCCTTCACAACTTGATTAACTACCACGTGTTCACCTTCGTTCACTACATGTAGTAATAATGCCATGTTTAACATGATGCGGGATACGAAACATGATGCTCGATGATGGATGCAAAATTAACAATTCGAATACAACTCTCCTTTGCGGTACAGTTGCAAGTCAAACTAACTAAATCTTTTTTGTAACAAATACATCAATTGCCAAGGATCATTATCAACTAATGACCCAAGGTCATCACTCAATCCAAAAATTCCATCAAAACCTAAATCATTAAAGATTACTATTTGCTTTTATGAATTAATTATTTAATTCAAAATTATGAAATAAATTAACTTATTCTAATTGAGCTCAAAATTTTTATAAATGTTCATTACATGATAACTAAGTGGCAAAACAAATTTCATAATTTTTGGATAATTAATTAAGCCTAGAAAATTATGGAAACTCATTTCGTAATTAATTGAGCATTTTTTATCACATTCAAAAAGTGCTGAAAATCAACATTTCATATTTTTATTAAATAATATACATCACAAAGACGTCACACAAAAATTTTCATAATTTTGGAGCTCTAAATAAATCTACACAAAAATAACAAATCACATCACTATTCATTTAAATCTGAAAAACAGAAAATTCATTTTAAACGCTGAGTCACTAACAAGGTGACCCCACATGTCATCTTCAACCTTCGGTGTTTGACTACGGCGATGACGGCGCTGATCGACGATTTCTTGCCGACGACAAGGTCACCAAAGACGGCAAGGCACCAACACACTCCCCTCATCACCCCGCATCGATTGAGCGCACTATTAAGACTAATTACAGCGGCGCACGAGCTTGCCGATGGCTATGGCGGGCATGGTGGCGTGGCTATGCTACGCCGGCAATAAGAGACCGATAGCAGTTAAACAAAGGGTCCAGGAAGCATCAGTAGCTCACCCCGAATGCGATGGAGCAAAGAGCGAGGTCGGAGGAGCAACGATGACACGGGTCGACATTCACAGCGGCCATAGCGAAACAAGCAACGACGACGGTGGTGCTCCAGTGACTATGCTGGACAAAATGACCAAGCTACAAGGTATTAAGCACCACGGCATCGAGACAGAGCTGTAGGTACACAAATCAAGGGCAACGGCTCACCGAAGAGCGCTGACCACGGAGATGCGCTTGCGACGGTGAGGTTGCCGGCCACGAGGAAGAAAGGTTCGCACAGCGAGTTCTAGGTGAAATCAGGTGACCAAAGCTAGTGGGATGGATGCGCAAGAAGGAGATGGAGCTGGCACTGGATTAGCTATGACGGTGGAGCACTATGGCGACGGTGCGAGCTCGCCGGAGTTGAACAGTGGCGACGGGAAAAGTAGAGCAACGAAAGAAAGAACGGCGACGACACCAGGGCATTATAGAGCGGCCAAGGAAGCAAGGAGGCAACATGCAGTGGCCTTCTCTATGCTAGCACGAAGCCAAGAGCGGCCACAGGCACGACTGGAAGCTGGGAGAAGGACGTCGGCGGTGGGGCGGTGGTCGTGGCACTGTTCCACTTAATTATAGAATTGCCATTTGTTTTAAAATCCAAATTACTCCCAAATTTGTATAACAACTCAACAATCTCCAAAAATAAAAGTTGCTCAAAATCCAAAGTTCTACAACTTTGCTTTTATAACCACCCCCTAATTCGGTCTACATTTTGAAATGAAATTTTGAATTCAAATAGGGGACATTTAACGAATTTCGCCTTTTCAAATTACTTCAAATTTTTCATAACAACTTTGAAAACTCCAAAAACAAACTTTGTATAACTTGCCAAGCTCTACACTTTTGCTTTAAGGCTCAACCCCAAAATGTGCTTAGATTTTGAAATGAGTTTTTAGGGTAGGATTTAAATACTGAAAATCAGGGTTTTTCTTGAAAATTCAAATCCAACCAAAATTTCAAACTTGATTCAAACAATACAATTCAACACATACCACATAAAGGTAAACTTGTTTTAGTGTATACATATCAAAATTTTCACTAAATGCTAAATGCTTTGCAATGCATATGATGATATGACAGGTTTTAGTATTTAAACACCTGAGGTGTTACATGATTCAGTAGTTATCTAGGTCAAACAATTCAATCTTTTAGATCTATCTAGAGAGCAAGCATTTTAGATAGCAGACTTACAACCACCATAATTCTCAAACCATAAGGCCTATGACTATGAAAATTTAACACAAGGTATACAAGTCAGTTATCTACAACTTTATTATTAACCATCCTTACAGAAAAGATCATTATCATCATGAAATCATCACCACAATAGAAACTACACATGCAGTCATCTAGTTAAATTATAAAGCAATAATTAACTAGTTGCCTATAAAAATATACTTCTAAGCCTCATGAATAGTATCAATAGATTATATGCCTCACACACATCATAGAAAACATCATGGTTAAGCCTAACTAATTTATTTATATTCATTTATTAATTTCCTTAGATAATAAGGTGATTTACAAAGTAATTATTTCTAGTGCTCAATAAATTTTGAGAAAATTATTGTAGGCTACACATGATCCTAGTAGTCTAATATACAAATTTCATGCCATTTGGACAAGTATAGCTACCTCTACAAAAATGACAAGTTACATATGCTTATTTTAGCAAAAATAGTTTAGCACAGTGAAAAGTGTCAAGCAATAGATTTCATAGTTTTCTTACTTTTGTCATAGCATAAGAATACTGTGTAAAAATTTTCATGATCATATGTTTTGTATTTTTACCCCATTTATTTTCACTAGAAACTAGCAATTAATTAAGATTAAATAGGAAGACCATATTTCAAGAATGCTTACTATAGGTTTAATATTTTTCCTAGCTAGAGCATGTCAACACAAGATCAACAAAATTGGAATCACAATTTTATCACCTTCCTAGCTCAAGTTATGCAATTTACAAGATAGAAGCTATTTTAAAAGCACTTATCTTGCTCAATTTAATTCTCCCAGAAAATACCCTAAACAGTAGATTTCAAATTTTTATCAAATAGTACACTTCATGATTAATCCAACAAAATTTGTTTCACTCAATTTGGACATCCTAGCTCCAGTTATAAATTTTTGAAGTTTGCATTCAAATTTGTGAAAATAAATCAAAAAAAATATTTCAAATACTGACTGACAACTAGGACTCGAGGGTCAATGGCACCCATATGTCAGCGACACACAGAGCAGGGGCACGGCTTCACTGGCGGCAAACTCATCAATGGTGAGGTCACCGATGGTGAGGTCACCGGAGTCGTGTTCCCCTCACTCTTGCGCATCTACTGGTACCATAGGTTGGCCCTGGTGGATCACCGGAGCGACCTCACCGGTGAGCATAGCGGCTCGGCGGCGGCGCACATTTTGGACTCACCGTCTCTAGTGAAGATGTGACCAAACAAGCATGGCTATGACTTCTACAAACCCTAGTAGAGCTCTACGGTGCGGATCGAGCCACGGTGAAGCGGCGATGAGCTCCGTCCACGTGCATGGTGGCACGACAGCGCACAAAGCACGTCGGTGGTGTCACCGTTCTAATGAGACAGCGGCCAAAGGTAGGTCTCCATCATTGGGGAAGGTGCTACACCTCTAAGCGACATGATAATGGGTACCAGAGTGGGCTAAGGGTGGCCGGTGAAGTCGGCGGCGGCGAGCGCATGCTTGCAGCCATGGCAGACTCACACAGCGGCGTCGCGCGTTCCCGCGTGACGGCGGCGATAGCGGTTAAATAAATGATGACATGAGTATCTATGACATAAGGCAATGATGGAACCAGGGAGAAAGAGGTAGGAGGAGCGATGGATAAGGCTGACCATGGTGAGCTCGGAGCTCGGCAGCGCTCTATGGCCATGGCGGCGGCGGCAACAGCCCGTTGGCCTTTACCTTGGCTCAAACTAAGGCAATGGTGGGTCAGCAAGGGTGGAGGAGGTGTAGGTAGAGCTATGGGTGAGATGGTGGTATGGTGGTGGCGGTGAGTGAGCGTGGCGGAGCTCGGCGACAATGGCAATGGCGCTCGGTTTCGCTCTAGCGTGGCGAGAGCGAGAGCGAGATAGAGAGAGTGAGCGCAACTAAGAGAGAGCAGCGATGTCATACAGTTTTGTTGCCTGCCCAACCTAACACATGGGTGAAAGGTCCTAATGGCTAGAGGAGGGGTGAATAGCCTAATAAAAATTTTTACAACAACACTTAACCAAATGGTTAGATAATTATGAGGCAAAGCAAGTGTTGCACTAGCCTACTCAAAATGCAAGCCACCAACCACAATTCTAGTTTAGATAGTGTCAATTCACACAAGAGCAATGACACTACCCTATGTTAGTGTGCACTCAAAGGCTAACTAAAGAGTCACACCAACCAAGCATGTAAGCTCTCACAACTAGCTACACTAAAAAGCTTGTCAACTAGTTTGTGGTAAAGTAAAGAGAGTGATCAAGAGGGTTATACCGCCGTGTAGATGAATGAACCAATCAATCACGAAGATGAATAACAATGATGACCAATCACCTCGGAATCAATGATGAACACAATGATTTTTATCGAGGTTCACTTGCTTGCCAGCAAGCTAGTCCTCGTTGTGGCGATTTACTCACTTAGAGGTTCACGCGCTAATTGGCTTCACATGCCAAACCCTCAATAGGGTGCCGCACAACCAACATAAGATGAGGATCACACAAGCCACGAGTAATCCACTAGAGTACCTTTTGGCGCTCCGCTGGGGAAAGGTCAAGAACCCCTCACAATCACCATGATCAGAGCCGAAGACAATCACCACCCTCCGCTCAACGATCCTTGCTGCTCCAAGCCATCTAGGTGGCGGCAACCACCAAGAGTAACAAGCGAAATCCATAGTGAAACACGAACACCAAGTGCCTCTAGATGCAATCACTTAAGCAATGCACTTGGATCACTCCCAATCTCACTAAGATGATGAATCAATGATGGAAATGAGTGGGAGGGCTTTGGCTAAGCTCACAAGGTTGCTATGTCAATGAAAATGTGCAAGTAGGTGAGCTTGAGCCAGCCATGGGGCTTAAATAGAAGCCCCCATGAAATTGAGCCATTGTACCCCTTCACTGGACACAGCGCGGGGTGACCGGATGCTCTGGTCCGATCGACCGGACGCTGGCCCTTAGCGTCCGGTCACATGATTCACACCACGTGTCCCCTGCTTCAAATACAGTTCGTCAGATTTCAACGGTCATCTACTGACCAGACACATCAGATAGAAAGTGACCGGACACTGGACCTTAGCGTCCGGTCATTTCCAGTAAGGTTCCAAACGTGATTTTTCCTAACCGGATGTGTCCGGTCATGCTTGACCGGACACAGCCAGCGTCTGGTCACATAGTATTGCCTCTATATGCCCTACGTCAGCGTACGTCAGCACTGACCAGACGCACCCTGCCAGTGTCTGGTCGCTGAGCGACCCAGCGTCTGGTCATGAGACTGAAATGCACGTCCTCTGCTGCCACTGACCAGACGCTCTGGTCCAACTGAGGCCAGCATCCAGTCACTCTCAGTGACCTCCGTCTTTTCTGTCTAGGGCGTCGGTGGCACCATCGGACTGTCCGCACTCTATGAGCGGACACTCCGCCGATGGAGTTTCTTACCCTTGCACCTAAACTTCACCACCCTTGATCAAATGTGCCAACCACCAAGTGTATCACCTTGTGCACATGTGTTAGCGTATTTTCACAAACATTTTCAAGGGTGTTAGCACTCCACTAGATCCTAAATGCATATGCAATGAGTTAGAGCATCTAGTGGCACTTTGATAACCGCATTCTGATACGAGTTTCACCTCTCTTAATAGTATGGCTATCAAACCTAAATATGATCACACTCTCTAAGTGTCTTGATCACCAAAATAAAATAGCTCTTACAAATTATACCTTTGTCTTGAGCTTTTTATTTTTCTCTTTCTTCTTTCCAAGTCAAAGCACCTGATCATCACCATGCCATCATCTTTATCATGCTATGATCTTCATTTTCTTCACCACTTGGAGTGTGCTACCTTTCTCATGATCACTTGATAAACTAGGTTAGCACTTAGGGTTTCATCAATTCACCAAAACCAAACTAGAGCTTTCAATGGGCTCGATGCCAGTGGATGGCCTCCATAGGCGGCCATAGCCTAATGCCGGTCGGCCACGACACGCGCGTGTCGTCGGTTTAGACACCACTAAACCTGACGGATGAAGCAAGTTCAAGCGATCAGTCCTCCTAATTCATGGCGATTTAGCAAAAACCTCCTTAATAAAAATTGTAGAGCTATTTGAGTACTATAAGATTGCTTAAAGGAGTTTTGTCTAATTTGTAATGGTTTTCAAACTATAAGGCTCCAAATTGGGCTACAATGAAATTGAAAACAGCTTCAAGACAGCGAAATTTCAAGTTTTGAAAACAACATTTTGTTGATACTTGTGAGATCTATTTGACCATGTTAGACACTGAATTAGCTCATGACCCTTAAATAAAGTTTGTTACCCATGATGTGATCTACAATTTTTATTTAGGTCACACGACCATGTAAACACTCTAAGCTACTATTCAACTTTGGTCAAACTAGCATCATGTAAAAGGCATTTCAAAGTAAACCAATACTTAGAAGCAAAATTGGTTCATGTCATGAATATAAACATTGTTCCAATTATCATTCTAGGTGTGTCTAAGGTATTTTGGTGACCTCACAACCATCTCACACATTGGTCATACATGATTACAAGCATAATTAAGTATATGAGCACCATAACATGTGCTAAAGAGAAGGTAAATGAAATGAAACTTCATATGCTCATGCTCATGAATGCTTGGATGATGCTTATGCTCATGAAATGCAAATGCCAAATGCAATGCTTAACACTGGGGTGTTATAATTTGGTAGGAGGTTAGCTCGATGCTAATCCTAAGGTTGCCTCGTAGTTGGTGGAGTCTTTCCCTCGTCGGAGAGGAGGAAGACGTTGGGATGCAGTGGAGGAGCTCTCGGTGCCCCTCTCTAGGTTGCCTCTGCTGTCGGTCTTGAGCAAAGGCGGATTGAGTGAGGAATGGAATTATCTGTCTTTGGATCTCCCTCTAAGGTCTGACCTTATCCCTTATATACCGAGATAGGTCAGGGTTGATGGTGGTTTGGGGAGAAATGTCTATGGTCTACATGCGCCAAAGTCTAGGAGAGTCTTGCAGTGGTACTATGTGGACTGTGGTGGTGTCATGGAGTCAAAGAAGCCTTGGGCATCACTCGGCTGCTCTGTTCTAACACTTTGCGTGTCAGGCTGTGTCAGCTTAGACCAGCCTCCCCTAGGTGGACCTTCTAGAGTCTTCTTGGTGGCAAAGGAGGTTAGCTCCAGGGGCTGACATGCGGGCCCAAGAATTGCCCAGTCCCTAGAGCCCATTCCATCCTCCTTAAGCGAGCGAGTTCCCTATTTCCTTTCGAACTCGTGAACGGGTGCCTGGCCTTGCCCGAGAGCTGGCCCATGAGGCTTGGCTAGGGTGACCCTTTTAGTGTAAACGAGAAATTGAGACTTGGGTCACTAGTTCATCATGGCTTGAGGTGCAATTGGAAATAACTCAAAATGAGTCAGTCATAGGGAAGATGACAAGTAGTGCTACGCCATGGATCATGCATATGTGTCTATATGTGCTACCCCCATGAGTGAATCATGTTCGATTGCTAGCGCAAGTTGGATTGAATTGCTCAGGAGTTTAAGCAATACTAGGATGAAGTGTATGGGCATCATGTTCTCTGGTAAGCTCTACGGGTCGGCTCTAAGTTTCTTGGAACTACAGGTGAGCCTACATGTGTATGTGGACATGCTTAGGTAGAGAGGCTAAGGTCAAAGTTGATGTGATTGACCGATGTACCAGAAGCTATCATGAACATAGCTGTCGTTGCTTAGGGCATGGCGAGCCTCCGAGCGTTTGCTCGTGGCAAAGTTGTTGTAGTCCCCGTACCACGAGCTGGTAAGGGCGCTTCTTTATTACATGGAGTGGTCATAGATCACATGGGTTGACCTCTTGGGCAGCCTTGGGTCGACCCTTTGCTGGCTCGACATCCTCGATGGGCTCATGAGCCCCTAGGGATGACTTCTTCATGTCCGGCCTGCTATAGTTCTGGTCGAGAGGGCTTGTGTGTTCTGGCGCTTGAGCCCTCATGGTGCGACGATGTCATGGTTGTCACATCTCCACTTCTAGGTGTGGTTGCTGCTGTTGATGAAGAGCTGGCATGACCTGTCGCTACAGAAGTGGGTTCTGATGGTAATGTGGTTTGGTCCGCTCGGCGCGGCACGTGGTGCGCTCAAAGAACCCACTTACTCAGACGCACGTGCCTCCGAGTGAAAGCTAATAGTTTGTAAAGGCGTGGTGGATGGCTAGTCCATCATGTGGGACTGGACCCTAGTTCTAGGCTTGGACTTACAAGGCATGGCGCCAGGTAGCCACTTGATCACTAACAACAACACCATATGGCGGTGGGTGATTTCGTCGCTCACGTATGCCCTGACACGCAGCGTTCCACTAGCGATGGAGGCGTTGCTCGGGGCATGGCCCAGCCACCGAATCCAAGCCTCCCACACAGTGGGCCTGGACAGGGTAGTGACTAGTGATGGGTGTTAACCTATCAATGCGAACGTCCTCATGATTTTCCTAAAGCATGTGGCCATCGAGGGCCATTCTGTGGGTGAGCTCGCCATAAGCCATGGGCCACTAGCTTCCTGGGCGGAAGACCTAGCCATGGTACTAGCCCCCCTATGTAGGTGAACTCTAGGATGCTACCACTGAGGGTAGTTCTGAGAGTGTGTCCACCGTAGGCCGCGGGGTCCTGATCTCTAGGGTGAAGGTCCAGGCCACAGCCGAAGGCGGTGGCCCTTTGACGTCGATGAACTCGTAGTTTTCATGACGGATGTGGCCTCCGCAGGCCATTCCATGAGTGAGTAAACCGATGGTGCGAGGAGCCATCGCTTCCTTCTAAACAAACGAGAGTGCGCGACTGTCCCCTACCTGGGGCGCCAACTGTCGGTGTTTTATAAACCAGACTAGTAAATTTATACGATTGTTGTGCTGCTCTAGGAAGATGATGATACCATCCAAAAGACACGATGATTTATACTAGTTCAAGCTAGAGCCCTACATCTAGTCTCAGAGATGATAGAGTGCGTGTTCCTCGCTTGAATGCTCTGAAGTTCTTACAATGGGGGTGCAAGAATGGTGGAAGAGGTAGGAGAGCTAGGGATGAACTACCTGAAGGAAGCTTCAGGAGTCCAAAGGTTGTGAAGAATGAGGATTGTTCAAGATGCTGGGAAGGATGCCCTGGCTGCTCTTATATAGAGTCTCGGGCCAGAGCATGTACAAAGAAGAAGGTTATCCCGACCGGGGGGTCATGAGCCTAAGGGAGGGGCCTAGCTAACTTGGCTTGCAAGCTACGCCGTCTAGTGGTGCACATCTAGGCGTGGTTGTTGTCATGGTCTTATGCCCACATCACGGTAAGGTGTGGCATGGTGCTACTACGTCAGCCATGGCGGCACTATAGGCATGGTGGTGGTTCGCTAGCCGTCCTATGTGACATGGTCTCCGCCATGGCCTTCATCGTCACCTCCTGATCTCCTAGGGGCATCATACAGGAGTTGGCAGCCGCCCCTAGGTTGTCGATCACCTTGTTAGCTTGTGGAGTTGGTCGCCATGATCCTAAGCTTTGGGGTCATGGCTCTCGTCAACTTGGATGGCCCCTAACTCAAGGCCTCCATCGTGGATCCCATCCCATAGTGGGTCGAATCATACATGTGTCTTGTTGGGCTATATTTAGACGGCGGGTCACCGTACTGGCCATCATGATAGGGCGATGTCATCTTGTCTATGCCATGTGACGTGGGGATGGCGTCTGACCAGGCCGAGGTGACTATTGTCCCCTCAATCCTTGCGGAGTTAGTACGATGTGTCCGCTCTTGTCAGAGCGGGCACGCTTGGTTGGGCTCAACATAAGTAGAAGTAGAATTTATCTGTCCTTAGAGCCTAATATGATAGGAATCCTCCTCTACCCTTTCCAACTCTTTTCTTGTGTTGTCCTTAGACAAATGAGCTAGAAGAGTATCTCTGTTCCTTGTGGAAAATACAATACCAAAATACTTCTAGGTGAAGTGCTACAAAGGTACTTCGGTGCATTTGTAGATTATTTCTAATTATGTTAAGAAATACAATTAGATACTGAGCATCTACTCAAACTTGGTGAGAGATGAGATTTTCATGGAATGTTCGGTAGCATTGACTGCATGCATTAGCAATGGAAAAGATGTCCAACTGCATGGAAGGGTTAGTTCACTTGTGGTGATCAGAAAGTGCCGATGTTGATTCTTGAGGCCATGGTGGCATCACATGATCTTTGGATTTGGCATGCATTCTTTGGAGTATCGGGTTCTAACAATGATATTAATGTTTTGAACCAATCTACTCTATTTATTAAAGAGCTTAAAGGACAAGTGTTGGTATTTCTTAACACATATAGAAATAATCCGTAAGGGCACGAAATTACCGTTGTAGCATTTCACCTGAAAGTATTCAAGGTATCGTATTTCCACAAGGAACGAAGGTGTAAGAGTCTCTTAAGCTAGTTCACCTAATAATAACAAGAAGAAAGATAGCTCGGGTAGCGAGGTTTTCTAGGGATAGAGATCCTAACTTAAGATAGCTTTGCCACTATCAACTTACTTCGGGCACCAGCTTATACTTGGTCTACTAAGTACCTCCGACTTCTAGCTCTACACTGAACCCGAACGTGGGGGATTACAAGGGATGGATAGGGTTGTCACCACCTGCTGCCTACCCCTCAACCGTAGGGAACAAGGCAAACAAAGGTAGCCTCAAGCCTAGACACCACGTCTACACTATCGACTACTACTCTAGCGTCGATCAGGGTTAAACGTCTTTACCAGGGCCCTCTACTAGAGTATTCATCACAAGGACGAACGATGAATCCACAAGTAAATAATGAACAAGACTAACTTAAAGTAGAACTCACCACCAAAGATAAACATGAACTTTGTACTCCAAGTAGTATTCAGAATGTAGAGGTACAAGTGTAGAAGAGCCAACGATTCCTAGCATTCCTTCTGCAAAATGTACAAGTGGCCCCGAGTACACTAGTGGAGGTAGCCGACAACCTCGGTACTTCTCCACTCTTACTCTCTCACTCCCTACACTAGAACTAGCTAGAAGCTAAGATAAGATTGTGGCTCTTCTTCTCTTCTTGCTACATTGTGCTCTCTTGTGTTGTGTTTCTTCCTTGATGATCCAATGAGGAGGGGAGAGGCCTCCTTTTATAGGTGGAGAGGAGGGTGTTCCTTGGAAAATGCTTCATCCCCTCATGGAAAGCACCAAACTAACCTCCAAACTGCCATCTAGGTGCACTGAACCTGGACGACACCCTAGGAACCGACGTGGGTAAGGACGCATCTGGCAACATGCGAAAGATGGGCCCAAGAGGCCCCAGTACTGGTGCGGGCCACACCCCAACTAGGCCCAAATGGCCCCATCTTTGGTGGGATGCTTCCTCTAGGCCTCTATGTGGGTCCTGCAAAGTTTGTGCCATTTGGAGTTGATTTGATATGGGTTTTGGCCTTTTTTCTCCACCTCACTAGGATCTGATTTGCCTGGTAAGTGGGCCTTCTCCCCTTGGGCTCATGTCGAGTGATGTTACACCTTGTTCTTTGTGTACTTTTGACATGTTTCTTGTGTTATCCCGATATGTCCTCCTGTAATTGATGAATCACCAAAACTCGTGGAACTTTGTTAGTTATGAGCCCTATTTCTAAGTTTGGTGTTCATTTGAATGGATTTTATATAAATGTTGGCGGTTAACGCCAACAACAAGCTCCTAGAGTCTAACACATGGTCAATTGGAATCAACACAACATAGGGTACTATCTTGTTGATGGTATAGACCCTAGAATGGGTTGTATTCATGAAGTCAATGCATATGCCCATTACTGACAAGGACAAGTTATATGCACAACATCAAGAAGGGGCAAGAAAGGACATCAAAAGAGCCTTTGGTGTATTGCATTGTCAATTTTGCATTTTAAAATGACCAGCTTGTCTATATGACCAAGATCAACTCCATGATGGTTGTGCTAGCTTGCATCATACTTCACAATATGATAGTTAAAGATGAAAAGGAAGAGCACATTCAAGATAATCTAGATCTGAATGTGGCTTCTAGTTCAGCGACTATTGAAGAACCAGAATTCTCTCCTGGTCAATATGTTATGGTTGACAGAGTTTTAGAAAAAGATAGTAATATTCGAGATTGATCCACTCATTTCTGGCTTAAGAAAGATTTGGTGGAACATATTTGGAATAAGTTTGGTCTATGTAATCATTTTTATATATAAGTGTGTTCATGAGTATTGTATTTAATTAATATATTATACTCCGTCTGTTCCAAATTATAAGTCGCTTTGACTTTTTTGGTTTATCTATTAATCTATGTATCTAGACATATTATTATATCTAGATGCATAGCAAAATTGATGTACCAAAAAAGTTAAAGCGACTTATAATTTGGAACAGAGGGAGTATATAGTTGACCATGTTTATTTGGTATGCAGTCGTACATGACAAAGTTTGATCCCTAGTATGTTGACGTACGTGATAAAGTTTGATCCAAACCTAATAAGTGACAACAAAGTTCATCTGGTGTATTTGATCATAGCAAAACACAACCAGAATTAAATGCTACAATATGCATATGAAACAATGAACCGAAACTATCCAATTAAGAGAGGTTGTTTCATATTCCATTTTTCAAGACCATTAGTATTAAAAACCATAACATGAAACACTGTATTAAGACTGGCCTGAGAGGTTGTTTTTATGTTCCAGTTTTTAAGACTAGACTATTGGAAATGTTGTATTGAGAATGGTCTAATCTAACGACGATGATAGACTCATTCCATGGTATGGTATTTTATGATTGGGAAAATTGGTTCTATAGCATTGAAAGATCGCCACATCCGCAAAATACCATCGAAAGTTCGCCGTGACGTAAAATACCATTGAAAGCAATAATTTGTTCTAGAATCTAGCATTTTGTTAAATTGTTGTTAACGACGTCTACCTCATGCTCACTCCATTTCACTCAGGAAGGATGGTCCCACTCATCATCCTCTTTCCACTCTCTCACCAATCCCCTTGGCATGTTGCACAGTCGCTCATTTCAAGTGCTAGCCAAGCCGTCTCCACTCCTCGCTCGACTCCACTCGGATGGAGATGGTTGGCAGAGAGGTGGCGGCCGATCGAGGACTTGGCTATGGTGCATTGCTTCATCTCGCTGCACCCATACGTCATGCTGGGGTCAGCCATACGTCAAGTTGTGCCAAAGACCACTAGGCGCAGCTCCTGCTCCCCGGCTGCTAAGGGGAGGCATGCTCACCCACTGCAGAGGGAACGTGACTAGCCATAGGCATGGATGGCACGTGTGCTAGCTTCTACTCGACCCCATCCATTGTCGACCTTGCACGTACTACAACTCACACAGGCTCACTCGCAATTCGCAACAGGGCCATGGTCGCCGTGGATAGCAGCTACTTATAGTGACACGACATTGACGTCATCCTTCTCCATCACCTGGTGCAGGCGTGATGGGACATCCCACCATTGTCGGCCACACGATGACATGCTTGGTGAGCCGAAGGCCTTCCACCATGGTCGGATGAGGAGCTACAGTTGGGAATTCTAGGCATGACAACAAGGATGCAAGTGCAACAACTCGTCACCATGTAGGTCTACCCCTCTTCCGTGAACATGGTGACGGACCGGACCTACAGCCGTTGGTTCAATATGGTACCTGTGCGTGGTGAATGGTGGCGAGTACAAAATCGGCTGCATTTCATAGGTGGGTGGAGCCATTGAGGTGGGTGGAAGTGAAAAGAAGTTCACAACGTTATCTCAAAATGTGATGGAGCGGTATTTGCAGATAACGGTTTATTTTTTCGGTGCTATTTCACAGAAGAGAAATTTTTCGTTGCTATTTTCTAGATGTCGCAATATTTCAATCTATGGAACCAATTTGAGGCTTTTACATGTATGCCATTAAAAAATTTTGTAATTACACACAGGCCATTAAAAAAGTTGAACGCACATAGATGCCAGTTCTAAACTTCTTTGCTCTCCAAGCCATTCCGTCCGCTTTTCTATTTAACGGTGTCAAATAGATAGGTGAAATGACCATTTTACCCTACGGTGGGGTCCGTTTGTCAGACACACAAACTTTTTCTTTCTCTCTCTTTCTCTTGCGCCTTTGTTTCACGCTCCCCGTGCTCTTGCTCGTCGTCATGGCGCGGGCGAATGCGTCTCCTTCCCATGGTGTGCTGCTACTTCCCCTTCGCTGTGGTGGAGCTCATCTTGCTCACAGCCATGGGCATGCCCACCGCGCTGTGCCACCGCATGCTCCGCGCTGTGCCCATCATGGCAGCAGCCCTCTCGGCTTAGCCTAGCTCGGGCCCAAGTCACAGCCGCTCAAGCACAGCGCCGGCCATGATGTAGACTAGGCCCAATCTTCCAAAAGGTATGATAGCATTGATTGGTGGAGACTCAACGTTCACGATCTAGGCTTTGAACCAAAATGATGTCTGTTTTATAAGGAAATCAAGAACTAAACAAAACCCAAACCCCAAGGAGAGCGATGACTGCTATTTATAGAGTCTTGGGCATCACCCCCCTGGACGTGTCCCCTAATGGGCCCAAATACAATACACGGTCCAACGGACCAAAAGACAGTGTCATAGCACCCTGGCAAATTCAGGACGCTGACTTGTTTCGATGATTCCCATTGATTCCAAGGTCTTTTGATGTGAAACTACTTGGATTGGCTTCCTTATCAAATTAGCTTTCCAACCATATATAGATCATCGAAAACGGGGTCCGGATGCGTCATGGATGACCAGTTTAAGGCAGACTGGTCCTAGAGCCCGAACCAGACTCGAACTTGAGTTGGACTGGGCTTTCACTATGAAAAAGATGAATTGGATGCCTCCTCCTCTACTTGGCTTGTATGCGATGAAGTAGTGATGTCCTCATCATCCTCCCTTTCTTGAATTGAAGTTGTCCTCGACTGAAGTAGATCGTCTCATCCATTGGATGACAGCAATAATGGTTGCGGAAGAAGACGTTCATCTTGGCACCCCATCCTTCGCAAAGGCAGCTGCCATGGTGGCTTCCCTGTTGGGAATTCATCCTCCTTCTCCTGCAAAAGGTTAGTACCAACAAGAGGCATAGCACTAGGAGTAGGACCAAGTGGACATATAGGCGATGTATAAGTTAGAGCATAACATGGTTCATTATGATCAACAAGAACAGATTTAAGAGCAAATAAAACTTCTTTCATGTTACTTGATGGTTCATTTTTTGGTTTGCTAACATTATTATCATGGCCTTTCTTTTTCTTTTCAGCAAATTCCTTTTCATATTGCACAATTTTAGCAGGTGATAAAGAAAGTAAAGTAATAGTCTTTCCTTTAAACATAAAAGTATATCTATTTTGCCTACCATAATGTACAACATTATTATCATATTGCCAAGGGCGGCCTAACAAAAGTGAACAAGCTTGCATAGGCACGATATCAAAATCAGCATAATCATGGTATGACCCGATAGAAAATTGCACATGAGCAGATTGTGTTACCTTTGCCTTACCACTATTGTTGAACAACTGAACATGGTATGAATGTGAAAGAGCACGTGTAGATAAACCAAGAGTCTTGACAAGCTCAGAACTTACCTAGTTATTGTTGCTCCTTCCATCAATTATAGCACGAACACGAAAATTATTGACAATGAGGAACATTTTAAACAAATTATGGCGTTGTAGCTTGTCTACTGGCTCAACTTGTGTACTCAAAACACGCCGAATAAGGATTGATTTGTAGTCTGCAGTGCATGCCACACTATCAATTACCTCATTAGGATCTTCAGCACTATCCGCAAATTTATCTGCATAAAGATTAGTTGCAAGTGCAATTCATTCTCTTCATCACTAGCACTCGCATACCCACTATCATCAGTAGCAATATATGCACGTTTGTTGGGGCATTCTTTAGCAATATGTCCCATACCCTTGCAGCGGTGGCACACAACTTTAGAAGAGCTGCTAGAGGAAGGTGTAGCAGATCCACTGGAAGAAGGTGTGATAGGAGAATTCTTCTTTATAGGCGCTGGTGGTGTCTGCACATTAGAAAATTTACTCACCTTGGTTGGACGTGAAGGAATGGATGAAGTCACAGATGGAGTCGTGGATCGCCTAGGTTGTCATCCCTGTGCTTCCCTTTTAGCTTTAATAGCATAATGATATAATTGGGAAATCTAGTCCATTCTTTATAGTCAAGAACATCCTGTATTTCACAACGTAAACCTCTAAAAAATCTAGAACACTTATCCATATCATCCTCTTGTATGTTACTACATGCTAGACCAATTAAAAGCTTCTGATAATATTCCTCAATAGTTTTACTACCTTGATTTAAACGTTGCAGTTTTAATCGCAGATCATGCTGATAGTATGGAGGAACAAATCTTGATTTCATTCGTCATTTAAGTACGGTCCAGGTTTAAGGTATTTGAACATTAGCATTAGCATTATTGCAAATATCATTCCACCATAAAAGAGCAAAACTAGTAAACTTACTAGTAGCAAGTCTAACTCTATATTTTTTAGGTATTTGATAGGAGCTAAATTTTTGATCTACAACTATCTCCCAATCTAAATATGCTTTAGGATCAGCAAAACCAGAAAAATGAGGTATCTTAAACTTGGTTTTAGAGAAATGATCATTATTACCTTGGTTGTTACCTCCCATACCGCATAGGTTAAAGTTTAACCGATTACGGTTACGTGCATCCTTAGCACATCGTTGAGCTTTGGCTTCAGCCTCCACGTCGCCATCGTCCTCCATAGAGAGATCATCATCATCATCTTCAGGACGTGGTTCAGGATGTCGTTGTTCAACATCTTCAATCCTCTTGACCAAATTGGTGATTTATTGAAGGATCTCATTGAACTTGTCATTAAGAACAGCACGAAGCTCATTCTTAGAAACACAATCATTAAAATCTATAGGTGCGTCCTCGTTTCCTTGGCCGCTGCCTCCGGCTTTTCCTGACATGATTAGTAGAAAGAAAAAGATAACACAAATAATATTATCCCTACCAACTACTTAGGTTGTGGATAAGGAAAAATAAGGCATTCAACTCTCAAGCGTCTTATCACGGTCTTATAAGTGTTCTTACCAAAGCAACAGGCGGTGCAATCGGTCGATGACTGTGATACCGTTGTAGCTTGAGTGTAGCAGTTGCAAGGCGAATCTATATTTGGTTAGAAGAAAGTGGAGCTTAGACATGCACAATATAGTAGCAATGAATAACAAAATTCGCAACTGAATAGCAAAGCTAAATAAGTATCCCAAGTACTTGTCTTAGTTGCTGGCCTACTCACGTTCTAAGTACCAGATGTATTAAGTGATGTGAACAGCAAGAATATAATTAGGAACAAGGTAGAAATCAGCACACGCAAACACAGCTCAAATGGCGCTCTCTATATGCTCCTCTAGATATTGTTCTATTTTTGTCCCCTCTTTTTTTTCTCTATTTTTGGGTTGTCGTTGTTTTTTGGGATTCTTTAACTTTTTCTTTTTATTTTTTTGATATTTTTTCTTCACTTAGGAGCACAAAAGAAGTAACCACAGAAAATATGAGCTTAAACGAGTGAAAGACGTGGCCTGTGGAATTTTTAGAAGACGTGCTCGAAATCGACAAAGACCTTGTGACCACGAAAAGAGAATTTTGTAACCACTTTTTGACCAAAATAAAAATCTTTGACCCCAACAAGATGGGGGATGGATGGATCCAAAATTTTTTTCTAATCGATTTTAATATATGGAACGTCGAAATCCGAGTTCGTATGTGAAAACTAGACCAGTTTTACGAACGCACTCCGAATTAGAGGACAAAATGGGAACAATGCGTGCAAAATTGATCACGGTAGCAAGGATTTAATGGAAACTGTGAAGACAAGTGTAACAAATAAGATGGCGTGTACTAGGGTTTGATGAATACAAAGAAAACTCAACAAGACTTGGAGATGTTCATGGATTATGATGAAAAACAAAGGAGAAAACACAAACTGGACTAAAAAACGATCTAAAACTAGCAACAAGAATTTGACCTAGGGCACAAACTCAACAACGCAAAATAGAGACGAAATTGCACAACACAATGAGGCTATAGGATAGGAAATATGTGACGATATATATTTTTTGGCTTTTTGTGGACTATAGATAATACAAAAACAGTAACAATCTAAAGGGGAGAACAAAGTTATACCTAACGGGCAACAAGGTCTCTGATACCACTTGATGTAGACTAGGCCCGATCTTCTGAAGATATGATAGCGTCGATTGGTGGAGACTCGATGTTCATGATCTAGGCTTCGACCAAGATTGATTAGGACACCCGCAACCGTTACACCACTGCTCCGTTGGTTATCAACCACGTAAACGCGATTGACCCCATCGAGAAAGCTTTCCTACAAGCGAATCGAGAACACAAGCAAGAACGAGATAAACGCAATCTGAAATTGCAAATAAATATGAGGCTTATAAAATCAAGAAGGAGTTCAAGTCTTTATTCGAAAGGACTAATCGCCACAGGCAAACAAGATCAAGAACTGAGGCCCTGGTTCACAGCAAGCGGCCTTAGCGGCGACACTTGCAGCAAAACGATGTCTGTTTCATGAGAAAATCAAGAACTAAACAAAACCCAAACCATAAGGAGAGCGACGACTGCTATTTATAGAGTCTTGGGTGTCACCCCCTTGGACGCGTCCCCTAATGGGCCCAAACACGATACACGGTCCAACGGACCAAAAGACGGTGTCGCAACACCCTGGCAAATTCTGGACGCTGACTTGTTTTGATGATTTCCGTTGATTCCAAGGTCTTTTGATGTGAAACCATTTGGATCGGCTTCCTTATCAAATTAGCTTTCCAACCATATATGGATCGTCGAAAATGGAGTCTGGATGCGTTTTGGGTGACCAGTTTAAGGCAGACTGGTCCTGGAGTCCGAACCGAACTCGAACTTGAGTTGAACTGGGCTTTCACCATGAAAAAGATGAATTGGACGCCCATGCTGGACCTCCTCCTCTACTTGGCTTGTATGCGATGAAGTAGTGATGTCCTCATCAGGCCGCGTGACAGCGTGAGCGCCGCGTCGAAGCCGCGTCCACGCCGCGTCACCTCCGCGTGACCGCCGCGAGCCACTACAAGCTCGAGCACGTGAACATGGCTGCCGGAGATATTTTTTCGACAGCTTACCCGCCGAACCGCCTCAAGCACGGCTATAAATAGCCGGCCATGGCGCTTCCTCGCGCCACCACCAGGGCCGCCGAGCTGCTCGAAGGTGGAGGTCGCCGCTCGCTACGCCGAAGCCCGAGGTCGTCGTCGTCGCCGTGCCCTGCTCTACTCGGTCAGCCTCTTCCCATCGCTCTCCCTTCTGCCCGCTCCCCTCTACTCCGCTCTACCTCTTCGCTCTGCCCACTCTGTCTCTCTCTTCTTGCTCTCGCCACCCGCTTGGCGCAGTTGCCGCGGCTTGCTGGATGTCACCGTCACCGCGTCCCTCTCCCTCTGCTCTGCTGCTCTCGCCCTCTCCCATCTCCGCCTCAGCACCTCGCCGTCGACGCCCTGCGCCGTCGAGCAGAGACTGCCGCTGCCCCCTTCTCCCTCCACCTCTCCCCATCTCCCTCCTCACTCTGCTCTCCCTCCCTCACCTCCATTTCCCTCCGACGCCCTGCCTCTTTCTTCTTCTCTCTCTCTCTCCCTCTCTTTCTTGCCGCAGCCGGTCCTCGTCGTGGATCTGACGCAGCGCGTGTGGAGGTGATGCGAGGAGGTCCGCCCCGACCGCCGCGGGCACGAGCGCGGGCGAGCTCGGCCCCGGACAGCTGCCTCTGGCGTGGGCGCGGGCAAGCTCGGCCTCGGACAGCCGCCGCGGGTGCGGGCGCGGGCGAGAGAAGAGAGATCGAGTTTGAGAGAGAGATGATAGGGATGAGAGGGGTATTATGGATATTTTGACTGATCTGATCCACTTGTCATGTCTCTCAAACGGTGAAAAACGAACGGAATGCAGACGGAATAGTTTAGAGAGTAAAGAAATTTAGAACAGTGATATCTCTGTGTGGTCAATTTTTTTAATAATATATGTGTAATTATAAATTTTTTTAAAGGCACACGTGTAAAAGCCTCGACCAATTTTCCCTTGTGATTCTGTGGATCTTTCGGCGCAACCAATTTTGCCAACGTAAATGGCCGGAGGGTGCTATGGTGAAGGCAGACGCCGAAGCAAAACAAAAGGCGAAGAAGACCAACCCAAGCAAAGCCAACGGGATCTCCCGAATCTCCCGTTCCAGAGGTCGTCTCCGCGTCGTCGGGCCCGCTCCGCGTGCGACGCCGGCATATAGGGTTTCGCCGGCGACGGCGATGGACCCACCGGCTGGGGGCTCCGATCGCCGGGGGTCCAGTCAAAGCGCTGGCGTCGCGCCCTCTGGCCTCCGCCGATATGGCCTCAATTTCTCCGCCTCCAGCCTCCTCCAGGCCCCCCTCGCGGCCCTCCTCGAGTACTCCGGCGTCGTCCAGTCCGGCCCTGCCCTGGCGGCACACCACACGTCCGCGGGGCCCTCGTCTTCGTTGTCGGCGTCGGAGGTCGATGGCCCTCTCTCCGCCGCCGCCGCTGTGGACGGGGAGGTTTCGATCCGGATCCAGGGCGGCCCAGGCGACACGGAGGCCACGGGCGGGCCGGCCGCGGGGACCTCGTTGGAGGACTTGATCGAGACGACCGCCGGCTCGGAGGTTGACCAGGCGTCCGCTCCGGGCAGGGGAGCAGGCGCTACGGACGCGGAGGCAAACGGTGGTGGGGCCGGCACGTCGGGGAACGGGGGCGGGGACCGCGCGTACCAGCGGTACGACGTGCACCACGTTGCGCGGTGGATCGAACAGATATTGCCGTTCTCGCTGCTTCTACTCGTCGTCTTCATACGGCAGCATCTCCAAGGTTTGCTTCATATCTCTCTCGTTCTAAAGGTGCGTTTGGTACTTCTGGAACGTTGTGCACTTGTGCGACCTCACTGTGGCAACTCTAGTTGTTAACAAGTGGTAAGACTGTTAAACAAACGAGGAATTTGATCTTAAATCCACAAGAACTTTGTTTGCTTATGTTTAAGTTTTTCATTAGGCTAGACTACTTTCTGCTATGAATTCTAAGGATGTAGTTGAAGGAGCTTTAGTCCACTTTTATTAATGTTTGAAGTTAGCCTGTGCTATCCTGTTGCCCTACTATGGTAGGGCATATAATCTATTTTGTATGTTGTGGTTTCAATAATCCATGGCTGTGGGTTTTACTTCTGTTGTTTTCAGCATTGGTTGGGCTCCTAATGTTGTTAGAATTTATGTTTGTTGTGCTGATCTTTGACCTTATTCGGTTAATGAGTCCAATGTGGAAAAGCATTGGAGTTTGGTCTGGAATGTTAGCTGTGCTAGCGTAGCTATTGGACTTTCTGAAATCAGGCTCCTGTATAGTTAGGAGTTGTTGATTCTCCTTCCTTATCTGATCCAGCTTCTCTACATCTCTGAAGTGATGGCTTGAAGGAGCACATCTACATTTACCACAATAGGCATTCCTTGTATGTGCTCGTATCTTAGGTGTTGAACCTTTGCATGCATTTAATTTGTCTGTCGGGTCTGTTGCACCATACTTAGGTGTTTGGTTCCAAGAACTAAACTTTAGTCTCCGTCACATCGGATGTTTGGACACTAATTTGGAGTATTAAACATAGATTAATTAGAAAACTAATTACACATATCGAGACTAATTTGCGAGATGAATCTATTAAGTCTAAGTAGCCCATGATTTGACAATGTGGTGCTACAGTAAACATGTGTCAATCATTAATTAATTAGGCTTAATAGATTCGTCTCGCTAATTAGTCTACTCCTGTGCAATTAGTTTTATAATTCGCTCATGTTTAGTCATCCTAGTTTTTTTGAGCGAAATATACAGCAGGGGAGGCCCCCACTGTGAATTTTATTAAAACCAAAAAGAGAAACAACACTGTACAAAGGCGACACAGCAAGGGAAGGCAGAAGAACTAGGCTAGAGGGACTATACAGGAAAGGAACTCTAGGTGCCTTACAACATTGAACCTATGAGCTTGAAGCCTAGCTTCTTCACAGAAGGAGATCTTCCAAGAGATAAAAGAAGGCCGACCCCTATCAAAGATGAAGTTGTTTCTCTGCTTCCAAATTTGCCATGCCGCAATGGTGAAGAACTCCATGAAAAGGGATTCTGAGATTGAGTTTTAGCCTGCTGCATCATCTCGTAAAATTCTCTTGTGAAATCCCAATTAATCCCAATTAGTCCTCCTAGTTATCATCCGAACGTCCGATGTGACACGGCACTTTCTTTCAATAAGAACTTTTTACTCTTTTGGGGAATGGAACATGCATGTCAGAATGTCAAACTAAGGTTAAAAAATACTGTTACCTTTTTGTGTTGCTTCAATTGTGTGTGCATCAACCTGAGCATTATAGCAGTCATATCTATTCTGTTACTGTCCAGCATTTCTTATACTTTCAATAGCCTGAAAATGTCCTTTTTTATTATTTCTGCCACTATGATGAATGGTCAGTTATCCATGTAACTCTATTATTCTAAGTTATTATCCTTTCAACCACTCTTTTTTTTGTTGCAAAGGTTGTTCGGAGTGCCCACTAATGGAAGAATTGTTTTGTGTGTAGGTTTCTTTGTCACAATTTGGATTGCTGCGGTAATGTTCAAGTCGAATGATATATTGAGGAAGCAAACTGCTTTGAAGGTTTGATGACGCATTACTTTATACATTGTTGAACTAGCTTAATGAACTATTTGGCATATCAGGTGTGTACTTAGCCAGCTTTTTTCCTTTCTGTTAGTCGTTGAATTCGCACTCTTAGTAATAGCAGAATTCTTACTCTCATCGAGAGAGGATGACACTAGGAGTTGGGACAATTTTATTGTTTATTTCTCAATGCCATGCCAACTTGAGGGGATGGGGATACATATTTATAGGTTGCTAGCCAGCCAAGCATATGCCAAGATGCTAGTCTAAGATGCTAATATGCTGTCCTCTAAGATGCTGTCCTAAGATGCCTCTAAGATGCTGTCCAGTTAAGATGCTGCTGTCCTCCAGTTAAGGATGCTGGGCAGCAAGACCACCATGCTGTTGCAGCCCCACAAAGACTGCTGCAGCCCCACGAAGACCACAGAGACTTATCCCATCATTCTCCCCCTAAGTCTTGTGCGTCGTCTTGTGGGAAAGTTGAACCATTCCGGTCCTGGAGCAGAGCTCAAGGAACTTGATCCTCCCAAGGGGCTTGGTGAGTAGGTCCGCAAGCCGGTCCTTGGTGTTGATGTAGCTCGCCTTGATGCTCCCTTCTTCCAAACAGCCTCGGATGAAGTGGTACCTCACCCGGATGTGCTTGCTGTGTTCATGGAAGACGGGGTTCTTTGCCAGGGCCAGAGCGGACTTGCTGTTCACCCTGAGCTCCACCGCTCTAGTGTCTCTGCCGGGGAGATCACCAAGTAGTCGAGCGAGCCAGAGCGCCTGAGTCGAAGCTGTGGAGGCCGCTATGTACTCGGCCTCGCAGCTGGATAGGGCCACCACCTGCTGCTTGACCGACTGCCAGCTAACGAGGCACTTGCCGAGGAAGAAGAGGATCCCGCTCGTGCTCTTGCTGGTGTCGATGTCGCCGGCGTGGTCGCTGTCGCTGTACCCGACGAAGTGTGCCGCCCCAGGGCACCTAGGGTAGTAGAGGCCGTGATCGTGAGTCCCCACAACGTAGCGGATGATCCTCTTCACAGCCTGCTGGTGCTCCATCGTCGGTCGCTGCATGAACCGACTAACGTAGCCGACGGAGAATGCCAAGTCCGGCCGTGTGTGGGCGAGGTAGCGAAGGCTCCCCACAAGACGCCGGTACTGCGTAGCGTCCACCTCCTCCGTCGTGTTGTCGCGGCTCAGCTTCAGCCTCTCCTCCATCGGAGTGAGAGCTGGGTTGCAGTCGGTGAGCCCAGCTAGCTCAACGACGCGCTTGGCGTAGGCGGTCTGTCGAAGCGTGATCCCGGAGTCATCCTGGTGCACCTCGATTCCCAGGTAGAAGGAGAGAGGCCCCAGGTCACTCATCTGGAAGGTGGCCTTCATCTCTTCCTTGAATGCCGCCACCTCCGCATCCTTGGTGCCGGTGATCATCAAGTCGTCGACGTAGACACCCACCAGCAGAGCATTTCCTCCACTGCCCCGTCGGTAGATGGCCGCCTCGTGCGGGCTTTGCTCGAAGCCCATCCCCTTTAGCGTGGAATCCAACTTGGCATTCCACGCCCTCGGTGCCTGCTGAAAGCCATAGAGGGCCTTGCGCTGGCGGAGCACCTTGCCCTCCTTGCCGGGGATCGCAAATCCCAGGCGGTTGGTGCACGTAGACCTCCTTCAAGTCGCCTGTTAAGGAATGCCGACTTGACGTCCATGTGATGAACACGCCAGCCCTCCTGGGCAGCTAGCGCAAGGAGTCGCACGGACTCCATCCGTGCCACAGGAGCAAAGGCGTCGTCGAAGTCGACCCCCTCCTGCTGCACGAAACCTCGTGCCACCAAGCGAGCCTTGTGCTTGACGATGGCGCCGGCTTCATCCCTCTTCAGCTTGTACACCCATCTAAGGGTGATCGCGCGGTGACCACGAGGAAGGTCAGTGAGCTCCCAGGTGCGGTTGTTCTCAACCACATCCATCTCCAATTGCATCGCGGCGCGCCATGCCGCGTCTCTCGGCCTCTGCAAACGACCGAGGCTCGCCGTCGTCACACGCAAGGTGCAACTGCGCCTCTAGGTCGTGAGGCACCGGTCCCGGCACCGGCTGGTCGCTGAGAAGGTTCTCCATCGTACGGTACCGCAACGGCTCGCCGTCGTGGTACGCGTCGACGCGCTCCTCGTCGTGAGAGAGCGGAGTAGCGAGCTCAACCGGGTCGTGCTCGACACGAGCTGGTGGTGGAGTAGACGTGCCCGGAGTGGTGCCTGTCGGTGCTGGAGTGCGTGGCGTTGCGGGCTGTGGTGGAGCCGGCGAAGAACTCATCGTAGCCGAGGTCCTGGCTGGAGAGCGTGGTGCTGTCGGAGTAGCAGGCGCCGGGGTCGGTGGAGGCTCGGGGACTGGGGTAGACGCGCTCGCCGAAGAAGAGGTGCCTACTCCTCCAGCTCCCTCGAAGTGGACGTACTCGACAGTGAAGTCGTCGTACGTCGGAGCCGAGCCGTCGTCCACCGCCTTGTCCCACGCCCATCCTCGCCCTTCGTGGAACACAATGTCGCGCGCCGTGCGCACACGCTGTGTCTTCGGGTCGAGGATGGGGTAAGCCTTCGAGCCCTCCGCATAGCCGATGAACACTCCCGGAGTGCTCTTGTCGTCGAGCTTGTTGATGTGGCCAAGCTCCTTGGCGAACGCGAGGCAGCCGAAGACCCACAAGTGGGAGACCGCCGGCTTACGCCCATGCCAAGCCTCGTACGGTGTCCTGCCGTCGAGCGCTTTGGTAGGCGAGCGGTTGAGGATGTAGACGGCCGTCACCACCGCCACTCCCCAGAAGACAGCCGGCATCCCCCTTTGCTTGAGGAGGGCCCGAGCCATCCCCACAACAGTCTGGTTGCGCCGCTCGACGATGCCGTTCTGCTGCGGGCTGTACGGCGCGGAGTAGTGGTGCTGAATGCCCTCGTCAGCGTAGTACGACACGAATTCAGCCGCCGTGAATTCGCCGCCGTTGTCGGTGCGCAGCACGCGCAGCTTGCGCCCGCACTCCGCCTCCGCAGCAGCCTGCGCGCGCCTGATGGCGTCCGCAGCCTCTCCTTTGCTACCGAGGACCATCACCCACATGTAGCGGGAGAGGTCGTCGACGAGCAACAGGATGTAGCGTCGTCCTCCCGGTGTGGCCGGTGTCACCGGGCCACACAAGTCCCCGTGCACAAGCTCGAGCCTCTCCTTGGCTCGAAAGCTCGCCCACTGCGGAAAAGGGGAGTCGCCTCTGCTTCGTCAACACGCAGACGTCGCAGAGCTGCTCCACATGGTCGAGGCACGGCAGGCCTCGCACCATCTCCGTGGCACTGAGCCGCTTCAGGGCCTCAAAGTGAAGGTGCCCGAAACGCTCGTGCCACTGCCACGCCTCGTCGTCCCGACGAGCAGCGAGACAGTGGGGTTGTGCTACCTGCACGTTAAGGACGTAGAGTCGATTTGCGCTTCTGGATACCTTGGTAAGAAGGCGACGACGATGATCCCAAATCCTCATGACTCCGTCCTCAACCACCACGCGTGAACCGTTCTCATCCAGCTGTCCCAAGCCGATGATAGAGTTCCTCAACGCGGGGATGTAGTAGACTCCGGTGAGTAGCCTGTGCTCCCCAGACACGGCGGTGAAGATGATGGAGCCGACGCCCTTGATCTCCATGCCGGAGGCATCCCCAAACTTGACAGAGCCTCGGACGCTAGAGTCAAGCTCGGTGAAGAACTCCCGTCGACCGGTCATGTGATGGGTGGCGCCGGTGTCGAGGCACCACCCGTCAGTCTTGTCTTTGCCGGAGCTGTCGTCGAGGAGGGCGTGTGCTTTTGGCTCGTCAAGGTGGAGGAGAGCCGCTGCGGCCGGTGCCGCTGGAGGTAGCTCGATGCTTGCATGTGCCATGAACAGAGCCGGCTCCTCCGCTGCATGTGCGACGTGGGCCTGGCCGCGTCGTGGCTGTTGACAGTCCTTGGCCCAATGGCCAAGCTGGCCGCAGTTGCGGCAGACGTCGTCTCGTGCCGGCTTGTGCCTGCCGGTGGCGCCGCCCTGGGCGCCTCCGCGGGCATCACCCTCGGCACGTCCTCGCGCCCCGGCCTGGGCGTCTCTGCGCGGCTTGCCACACTTGCGGCCGCCTGTCGCGGAAGAAGGCTCCCCCTTCTTCCGATCACCTTGGCTGGCAAGCCACTGCTCCTGAGTGAGAAGGAGCTTCCTGCTAGTGGTGATGGGCCTCGAGAGAGACTGTGGCTCATCGCTGTCGACGACCTTGAGGTGACCTATCGCCTCCTCGATCGACATCGTGGAGAGATCCAGCAGAGACTCGATCGAGCGAGCCATTTCCTTGTACTTTTCGGGGACGCAGCGGAAGAGCTTTTCAACAGCTCTCTCCTCGCCGTAGGTGTCATCGCCGAACTGCACCATCTTCTGCAACAGAGTGTTGAGACGGAGGGCAAAGTCATCAACGTCCTCACCTGGCTTGAAGGCCAAGTTCTCCCACTCCTTGCGAAGTGCCTGTAGTGTGGACTTGCGGGCGCGGTCGCTGCCGATGCGTGCCGCAGCGATGGCGTCCCAAGCCTCCTTGGTAGTCCGCTTGTTGGTAAGCGAGAACTGCATCTCGGGCGAGACTGCAGCGATGAGGGCATCCAGCGCCCGTCGATCTAGGTCGTAGTCGATGTCGCCATACCGGACTGCCTCCCACATGTGCCGCACCTGGAGCTTTACCCTCATCACCGCAGTCCACTCGACGTAGTTGGTCTTGGTGAGGGTAGGCCACCCACCGCCGGGACCGACGTCCCTGACAACAGCCTGGAGCCCGTGGTAACCACGGTACCGATCTGGGGAGAGAGAGCCACGCTGCCTGTGAAGGCCGCGCTCTCCATCGACCTGTCCGCCACCGTTGCTGTGCGTGCCTCCTCCAGGAGCGCCGCCGCCGTGCGCGCCGCCTCTAGGAGCGCCACCGGCGCGTCCGCGCCTGTCTGGGCTGCCGCCGCGCTCGTGGGCGTGCGCGGCTGCCCCAGGAGCGCCACCGTCGTGCGCGCCTCCTCCAGGAGCGCCGCCAGCGTGTCCGCGCCTGTCTGGGCTGCCGCCACGCTCGTGGGCGTGCGCGGCTACCCACTGCGCCGCCCGCGCTCGCGCTACCTCCCTCTCTAGCAGCTCGAGGTCCGCGTCGGCGGTGTCGTCAGCGGAAATGGAGCTGCCGATGCTGCCGTGCAGAGCCTCGATCTCCGCTGCTGCCGCACGCGCTGCATTCGCTGCCGCCGCTGCTTCCGCCTTCGCTCTGGCTGCTGCCAGCCTCGGCGCTCTTGCCGCCGCCGCAGCAGTCTCTGCTGCTGCTCGCTCGCGTTCCTCTGCCGCGGCAAGTTCGGCCTCCTGCCGACGCCGCGTGCTCGAGGCGACCGAGTGCTGAGATTGTCCTGCGGACATGACGCGCTACCGGGGGCTGCTGCGTGGGGAGAGGGCTGTTTCAGACGAGCTGGGCAGAGGGAGAGGAGTGAACAGGAGTGGCCGGAGGAGCTGCTGCTGCTAACAGCTGGGGCTGTTATGGGGCTGGGAGAGAAGATGAGCAAGAGATGCTGAGGCTACAGGATAATACGGCTCTGATACCAGTTGTTAGTCGCTGAATTCGCACTCTTGGTAGTAGCAGAATTCTTACTCTAATCGAGAGAGGATGACACTAGGAGTTGGGACAATTTTCTGGTTTATTTCTCAATGCCATGCCAACCTGAGGGGTTGGGAATACATATTTATAGGCTGCTAGCCAGCCAAGCATATGCCAAGATGCTAGTCTAAGATGCTAATATGCTGTCCTCTAAGATGCTGTCCTAAGATGCCTCTAAGATGCTGTCCAGTCAAGATGCTGCTGTCCTCCAGTCCCTGCTGTCCTCCAGTCAAGGATGCTGGGCAGCAAGACCACCATGCTGTTGCAGCCCCACAAAGACCACAGAGACTTATCCCATCACTTTCTGTTACCTCATCAATTGGAATGACTGTCATAATTTATCTGCACCAAAGAGATGTTCTAATGGTAATTGAGATAAAATCAGAGTCATACTGCATTTTCTAAGACATCATTGTATTAGCTTAACATGTTCTCATCTCATAGTGACCTTACTTCTATGCTGTCCATTGTGAAATTAGAACGACAAATACATAATGCGATTTATATCAGCTCATCAGTTGATCTTGAGTTATGTTTTACCACTGTACCAGTTAGTACCACGTTGCTCAATGTACTTACCATGCTTGTGTTAAATTAATCTATTTGATAATGTAATAGCTGGTTATTACTAGTATCTTAATATTTCCAACTCGTGCTTGCTTTTACAGGGCGAAAGAAAAATATCTGTACTCATTGGTATTACAGTAATCTTCATGATTCATGTGTTTGGCGTATATTGGTGGTACAGGAATGATGATCTTCTCAGACCTTTGTTCATGCTTCCTCCAAAAGATATACCACCATTCTGGCATGCGATTTTTGTCATCATGGTCAATGGTATTACTAATTTGAATTTGGCCATATAGTTTCTCAATTGTATTACAGCTAAATATTCTTTAAGCTATATACAGTTGGCTTTCTCTAGTTTACTATAGATTATATATTGATGTACTGAAATATTTGGTTATATTGAACACATTTTATTGACTGCTGAAACTGCAAATGAACTTTCATACATTTTACTTCCCCAAGTGTTGATATGCTCTAGCGTAATTGATTTTTTTTGTTCTTCGTTCATTAACCATACTGTTTGATTTTATAAGGTATGTGTTTGAGGGGAAAAAAAAGATTTTATAAGGTACAACAGAGAGACTACTATTTTACCTCTTTCACACAGACTTTTTTTCTTGTCATCAACTTTTTCCACTGAGTCAATGTAGAATCTTGCAAATTCATGAAGTTTCCTTAAACGAAATCACAACATCTGATCCTGAGTTAATATAATTTCAACATGGAGCCATACCAGAAAAGAAGTAAAGCTTGAATTCGGCCTGGGCATTTTTTAACCGCAAACCGCAAACCGAACCGCACCGAACCGAACCGAAGTGTCGGTTTTTTCGGTTTTCGGTTTGCGGTTCGGTTTCTAGTTTTGCACTGTTTGGTGTTCGGCTTCGGCTTCGGTTTTATACTCAAACCGAACCGATTAACCGAACAAACCGATGTACATCTCCGTGGCAAAAAAAGCAGAGCGCCCACCCTCGCTCCGTCGCTCCCCAGACCCCAGCCCACCATGGCCCATCCTGCGCTAAAGTTGGCCAGTGTCAACACGCGTCTGTGAGACGTGAGCGTGGTTCACGGACCCGAAAAAATCATTCAATCGCGCTAAGTCCGCCCCCTCCTCAGTTCGCGTCCGCCTCTCCTCGCGTCCGGCGTCCGCACTTCGCATCCGCCCCCTCCTCGCGTCCGGCGTCCGCACTTGGCGTCGCATCCGCGTCGGCAACTCCACCTTCTCCTCCACCAACTCCGCCTCCTCGATCCTCTTCCTCCAACACCATGGCGCCCTCCTCCGTCGGCGCGGCTCGCGGCCTCGCGCCCTCTCCTCCGTCGCCTGCGTCCCCCGCGTCTCCTCTCCTCTCCAGCTCTCCCTCCGACTCCTTCACATCCGCTGTCCACCCGCCTCCTCTCCTTCCTTTGCGGTGGTGTAGGCAGTCCGCCACCCTCCTATCTTCCTCTGACGGCACCGTACCGCCCCTCCCTCCTCCTCACGCCACCGCCCCTCCTCTACTGGCGAGGCCACCCCCATCTCCTCTCCTTTCCTCTCTAGATCTAGATCTAGAAGGGAAATATGACGACCGCCATTCTTGGGTTCGAGGTGGTTCGAGGAAGGTCATGCCGTCGTGCGGCGACGGGATCCCAACGTGGGTGACGGCGGCGGGATCCTAGCGCGGGTGACGGCGGCGGGATCCCAGCGCGGGTGACGGTGGCGGGATCCTAGCGCGGGCGACGGCGGCGGCGGGATCCCAGTGCTGGCAGAATGTCTCGGTTAATTCGGTTAAAACCGAAAACCGAATTAAAAAAACCGAAACCGAATTCTGCGGTTTTCAGTTTTTTGCAGAACCGAACGGGTGATGTAGGCTGGAAACCGAAGTTTTTTATAACCGAATAAACCGAACCGAATTAACGGTTAAAACCGAACGCCCAGGCTGAGCTTGAATGACATAAACTGATTGGGATATTGTGTTCCCTTGAGCCTAGTGCAATTCATTGTCATTTATTTTTTTAAGAAAAGATTCTTTTAGAAATAAACAAAAATATTTGAATTTTTTGGGCTATAGCTGATATAGCTATGCACGTTTGATGTATAACCATGAGTTACTTCCAGATACAATGGTCCGCCAAGCTGCAATGGCTGTCAAGTGCATGATACTTCTCTACTACAAGAACTGCCGAGGTCGTAACTACCGTAGACAGGTGACATATTTTTCAAATTCTTATGCTTTGTTGTGGATCATTTTTGGTTTTCTCATGTTCATAGTTCTTAAATCATGTCTGCTATTGGTTAATGTATAAACATAACTTCCACAAATTGTATGTGTTAAAAGTGGTGCTTCTAATAATGACTCTTCATGACTAAGTGATTGTTATACTTGCAAGGGTATGTGAACTTTGTAAAGACTGGAAACCAGTTAAAATGTCCAGAAACTGCTGCTGCCATTGTTGCGTATTTACACACATGTCAATACCTATGTTACCTCATCTTTTGCTCCTACACTGGATTATATTGTTTGAGCTATATGTCTGCAACTGTAGCTTTTCTAAAGAATATTTTTTAAACAAAAAAACTTTTAAAACAAACTCCCTAACATGTCCAAGTCTGAACCTACCAACCAGACAACTATAGTCCATGGTGTGGCCAAAAGGCAGATTCTGGTGTATAGTTAGTAAGGGCTTATTTTGAAATTTTAAGGGAAGCTAAAAAAACATGATGGGACTGGCTTTGTTTCCTCAAATATAATTGACACCCTTCTACTAAATTAGAGTGTGTAGTAGCTGGACAACATTAACAAACATGTACACCAGACACATTTCTAACAATATTTTCAAACATTTAACTCAGCTTCAATGGTATTAAATTTCAATTTGTATCATATGTTGCGAATATCCAACGATACTGCCTCAACCTTCCAAACGTCTGCTCTGATCATCCATGTCACCGCAAAGCGGTACCTGCAGAAGTAGCATAGGTTTCACCAAAACAGGAAGCGGAAGCAGCAACTGGAGTGCGCTTTGTGGGCGAAGGAGACTCTAGCATGACGTTGTGTGCTCAGGATCATGTCCAGTCATGGCAGCTACCAACGAAGGAGTGGTGGGACCAGGAGCAAATGCAAGACATGCTGCCTTTGTTGAGAGGCTAGTGTGCTCTACTCATCTGTCTTCAACTTTTTCACAAGGCCAACGTTTACCACTGCCCGTGTTGTACTGTACCTTCCTAAGTGTCGCCTTGATGAAAAGGCACTGTGGCAGACCTAGGTTGACTGGTGGCTTGGCTGGTCCAGTCCCTTCTCCTTTGTCCTTTTCCTTTCCTCCTCTCCCTGCTGCTGTTTTTGCTGTTTCTAGGTTGCTATAGGCACTTGGAAAGGGACAGGCCACCACGCCTCACCTTACCTTACCACCATAAGAAAATTATTTTACAGTAACATGTGAGCAGAATTTTTCCATCTGTTAGAACAACTGATTAGTATTGCATAATGTTACAGTAACATGTCTACAATTCTTCCTTTTTAGGGCCAAATGTTAACCCTCGTGGAGTACCTTCTGCTTCTTTATCGTGCTTTGTTGCCAACTCCTGTTTGGTACCGTTTCTTTCTGAACAAGGAATATGGGAGTCTCTTCTCATCTTTAACCACTGGGCTGTATCTGACTTTCAAGTTGACTTCAGTTGTCGAGAAGGTACCACTGTTTGCCGCACCCCATTTATAAATCACTTGCTTGAAAGCATACTTCTTGTTCTTGACATTGTGGCTTCCAGGTTCAGTCATTCTTGGCCGCGGTGAAAGCACTTTCACGTAAAGATGTGCATTATGGGTCTTATGCGACTGCAGAACAGGTAAAAGAGATCTTTGGCTGGTCATGTCACTAGCCTGTTCTTTCTAATAACTGGTAACAAGGTATTAGGCAGCCCAAAGTGATATTATTTAAACTGTTAACTGTTTTTTTAGAGTTTTAGGGCTCATGCCCCAGTCTTTCAACTAAAGTGAAAAGACAAATCCATTACAGCGTACTGGATGATATCTCATCCTGAAACAGAAGCTAAAAAGGGAAACCAGCTCACCACTCAAAGTTTCTGAAAACTAAAGAACATTACATCAACTCCATACTATTTTAAAAATCTTTTCACCAAAGCTCTGAAGAAGGTAACCACTTCTCTCCAGCGACTTCATCTTTGATTGCAAACATGTTCTAATCTTCCCAATCTGCCCAGAACTGAGAAATCGTCTGCGGGTACCCCTGAAACTTCAGTTGTGCAGCCACAAGACCCTTCTTGCTGAAGACTTGATCTCCTCCAAAATGAGTTTCAACAGCTGTTTCTTTTCTGGTGGGTACAGAATTATCCAATTCTGGAGAAGCCCAGCTATACTGAACAGCAGCATCTCCATGCTTTTCCAGCCTGTTTTCTGAAAACAAATCTCATTTCTGAGTTTTCAAATACTTCACAGAAGTACAGAAGTAACAACATTAAGAGGACCATGCTTTTTAAGGCTAAGCCATGTTAGAAGTGCAGCAGCTATAGCCTATAGGATGAGCAGAGGTGAATAGAGTAGCTGGAGTTTAGAAGACAGTTTCTATAAAGCAAACTAGCTTGTCATTCATATTGAATATGCATACATATATATAGCAGTACCTAAGTTGGTTTACAAACCGACCTGCCATTCCTAACAGTTGTATAACAGCTGTACAAAGTCAAATTAACTACTACTGCAGGCTGTCAGGACAGCTGCACTACTTGTACTGCCTACTCCGTCCCAAAAAAAAACACAATTGTAGGACCGGGCACGGAAGCCAACGTGGTGGAGAAATGACAGAAATGCCCCTATACTAAATGACAAAGAGCTCTCCATGTCTAGAACTCTCTAGTGCGGTAGATTAGAAAAACAAGTGAGGTGGCAACCTGGCAGGTGGCCTTTGGTTTGGGTCCGATCCTAGGTTACCTAGCCCTGGTACCTACATGTGCGTTTTTTCTGGTACAAATTTTGAACTCTTAGATTGCGTTTTTTTTGGGATGGAGGGAGTAAGCAAAACAACCGACTATACATATGTTGCTGTTGTGCACAAGTAAAAACAAAATTGACTACTTATACCTGCTGTCGAAGGCAGCAGCTAGACTTCCTGTCTAAGAATAATATTCTTAGAATATGGTGTAAACCGACCTATATGTCAGCAGCCAGCTAAAAGACCATATACTACTAGAGTACTAGTACTTAGCTATATAAGCCTTAAACACAAGGATTACTTCTAACAAGCCAAAATTTCCCTATCTCTACCAGGTTGTCTCCTACTTTCACTTAACAATATCAGAGATCATACTCCAACACTGCTTTGCTATAGCACAATCAAAAAAGACATGCTGCATATATTCAACCTCAGAACAAACTAAACAACTACTATCCTCAACTTCTCTTCTTTTTGCTAGCTCGTCTCTAGTCAGAACTTATTATTAGAGATTTACCAGAGAAATAATTGCACTCTAAGGTGGGATCTTAATCTTCCATAAAGCCAACAAATGTACAGCTTTATCCGGACTCCAAATTGGATGTTCCATATATGTTTTTTTTACCATCTCGACGAGAGGAACGCAATAGTGAAGTCCATTCTACATTTTGACAACTTTACAAAATGGACATTTTTGGTTGTCAATAGGCAACATCCCAAGAAGTGGACAAACATTTTGTCTATCTTAGCCATGATAAAATTATCCTGAGGCAAACTTTTTATTTGTGGGGTTGAGCTCTATCAAAGCCCATTTACTTATTGACCCGTTAAGATCAGCCCATTTGCGGTTTGTAATACCATTGCTTTTGTCTCTTGTGAATGTAACACAAGGTTCCAAAAAATGCTAGGCGTTGGGCCATATTTGTGGGGTTGAGCTCTATCAAAGTCCATTTACTTATCCATCCATTAAAAAGAGCAGCCCATTTGTGGTTTCTAATACCATTCCTTTTGTCTCTTGTGAATGTAACGCAAGGTTCTGAAAAAATTCTAGGCTCTGGGCAGGTGTTGGGCCAGCGCCTAGCGCCCAGGATGCTTAATCGTAGATTAATCATGCTTAAACATTACACATTATACATCAGCAAAGTAATAATAAAAAAGAATACTTGATCCATTCCCACACCACTCATTCCACTATCATACAATGAAAGGCTCATCTGGCCTCTCCCGTCATGATTTCCACAACATGGGCTGCAATTACTGGCCCATCCAGCCCTTGCCCTACTCCTAGAACTTCACGAGCAGCCACCACACACTGCTGGTCCTCTTTCTCGTATCCTCGTATCTTCTCAATCTCATCGATTCTTCCTCTGCCCGTGGGGGTGTCGGGTAGGATTGCGCAAGCGGCGATGTGACGAGGCATAGGGATGACGATGAGAGCATGCATGAGGGGCTTGAGTGCAGCAGCCTGAGGAAGATCTGGCCCCCCTCGTAGACGGTGACGATGCAAGGATGATCGATTGCATCCGGTAAACCTTGTTGCCAGCTCTTTATCTACAACCTGTGCTTTGTAATCTTTGTTCTCGTTCTCCTGCCATGCTCCTGGCCACCTCTGCACTCGCAACCGTCTGCTTGCCAGCACCCCACATTTAATTGGGCACCTAGGGCCTAAATGACACCCTATGGCTGTGATTCACGCTTAAGCGTGCCTAGGCGTACGATTAATAACGCCTTTTAGAAGGCTGATGTAACAAGATTAAAATCTCCTCGAATAAGTATGGGACCTTGCCACGATCCCAACACTGCATCTGACTCATCAAGAAAGCCTTGCTTCTTATCCTCATAGGGGGGAGGGGGACCATACACTACTACTAATTTCCATGCGAAGCCATTGCTTTTATTGGAAAGCACCATTGGTTTTATTGGAAAGCATGACACTGCCTGAAAAATTCATAATATCACATAGACTAAAAAAATGTCTGTATTTGCACCTATCAAAATTCCACCTGCTGAACCTTTAGCGTCTAAGGGTGTGTTTGGTTTGGGGACGATGTGTGATGGGTTGAACCTATCCCAGTTTTGCGGGTTGGGTTGAAGCCATCTCTTGTTTGGTTGAAAAGGTTTGGTCCATTCCAGTTTTACGTTTGGTTGGAAGAATATCTGGAAGTGGGTTGAGTCATTGACATGTGGGGTCCATTCTTGCGTCTCCTGTGCACGTGCGCCTTCCTCGCACGGCCGCAAACTGCTTGTCCTGCAGTTGCTCCTCCATGGCCGCAGCTCGCTCACCAGTAGCCGCCCAGATCTGCTGCTCCATATGCCCCGACGGTCCGATCCCGCCCTGTGGCTCCTCCGCCTGGCCATGGCTCACCTGCACGCCTCACCTGCTGCTCCATGCATGCGCCCGTGCTGCTCTTTAGGCCACGCCGCCGCTGCCACCTGTGCTGCTGCCACAGCCCCTGCTTGCTCGTGCACGCGGTCACGGCGAGTGCTCGTCCGCTCCGCTGCCGCTGCGACGGCCCTTGCTCCCCTGCACCACAGCCGTGGCCGCCGGCTCGCTACGCGCCGGCTACTCGCCTGCATCGCCGCTGGGCCACCCGCGCCGTCTGTTCTCACGTGCGAGAAGGAAGTGGGTTGTCCCCATCCCCTTGATTTGGAGAAATCAAACCAACCCGAATCAACACGGAATATTCCTTGTTGGGACAGACCCAACCCATGTCAATCTGTAACCAAACACTATGAATACTGGGTCCAACCCAACCCAACCCAACCCAACCCACACCAACCTCCAATCCAAACACACAATAATATTCCATAACGGCCCTACCATTTCCTTCTTTCTCTATATTTTTTCGTAGGACCAACCTTATGTGAGATAATCTGCTGCTCTCCCTCTTTGTTTTGCTGCAGCAGGGGTTAGACCTTTGGTCAGCTCTTGCTGTCCTTGTATTGTATTATTAGAAGTATGGCAATAGGCCAACTTAGTAGTGGCATACATCAGCCATGTAGGGAGTAGTTCGGGCTGAGATCAGCCATACTCTTGTGTACCTTGGTACAGGAGTTGTATATATACTCTACCAATAGCAATGGAAAACGTAGTTCAATTGCTGCACATATTCAGAGTTTCAGACTTTCAGTCTGTGTGTGTTCTTCTACCTCTAGCTGTTGTTGTGTGTGAGGGTGTTGGTGAGCTAGCTGCTCACCTTGTGCAGGGAGATCGAGGGCCAACACCTTAGGCCAACCAGTCAAGTATTCCATGACTTCGGACGTTTTCCCACTAATAATAGGAGTACTAGGTGCCTTATCCTTGTCGCCCTGTTCCTTTTCTAAGTTCTTCAGGTCCATGCCAGGATCTAAAGTTTTACTACAGTCTATATGTTGGCAAGCTAAATCACAAGCTGAATCTCTATTATTGTCAAGTTCAAGCATTCTATCAACTATCAATTGAGAATGAATTTCCATCCCTCACCTCAATGCCAAGATCCTTGGCAACAGAAAGTACATATTCTTTAGAAACAAAACTAGAATACTGAATGGTTATACCTTTAATCTCTTACATATTCCATTTCCTCTTGAAATCTTGAGCTTTTTCCATCATAGTCTTGCCATTATCAATGTTCCTTTTACTCCTCATTGGTAGAATTGAGCCTCATTTTTGTGATGTTCCTTTACCTTTTCCCCCTCACTTTGTTCTCTATCTGATCATGTTTCTCCAGATCCTCCATTGTAGGTTGAGTGGCTGAGCTGTTATCTTCTTCTTCTCTATCCGGGACTGCTCATCTTGCTTTTCTATGATGGGAATCTGGGGTGATTCTTGATATTGTCCCTGCACACTAATATCTTGTACTGACTTTTTGTGTTGAAGCTCATAGATCCATTCCTCAGGTAGCTGTTTGGTTTCTGCCTTTAGTTGACACACTGTTTGGTTTCTGCCTGCTCGAACTGACCCTCCTCTTCAAAGATCAGCAACCTCACGGTCTTGCTTCCAGCTGGGGTATTTTCTTCTCTAATTGTCCAGTTTCCTTGTTCTCCTTCCTGTCCTCTTTACCTGTAGATTTACCATTCAAATCTTCTCCAAGTAAGTCATCCTCTTCTAGCCCTTCACCTCCACATTTACACAAGTCATCATTTGAAGAGTCATCTTTCTGCTCTACTCTTTCCGTCCCTTTTTAACTGTCGTTCTCACTTTCCGAGCTCAACTTGGACCAAATATATATACAAGAAAATATTAATATTTATGGTACATAATTAGTATCATTAGATAGATCGTTGAATCTATTTTCATAATAAACTTATTTGGAGATACAAATGTTGCTAATATTTTCTACAAACTTAAGAAAGTTTGACTGGCACGAATATCATAGAGACTTAAAAAGGGACAGAGGGAGTTCCCCTTTAGCTTTGAAGGAGATCAGGTATAGCTTCTTTTTGAAGAAAGATTCTCTCCTTTGGGATTCTTTTTAAAAGAGTCTGCCAGCCCACTTCTACCATCAAGCCCAAGCTAGAAGCCATTTCTTTAATTGACACCCAGTCAACCCATTTTGGAGGCATCCCCTTAATTTGAACCCAGACATCTACCAGGCTTCCCACTGGTTCCACATCTGCATTCCACACTTTCAGAAAGGCTAGAATACTATCTCTATTCAGGTAGAAGAGAGGCCTAACCTACCACAACGATTTCCACTTTCTCATGTGGGAAATTTGATTATGTAGCTGTAGTCATCAGATTTCCTCGAAACTCTATTTCAGGTAAAAGAGAGAGAGGCCTTCCGTACCACAATGCTTTCCATTTTCTCATGTTGTGGGAATCTGATTATGTAATCCTTCTCAAAGAGCTCTCTCAGATTCTCTAAAATTCCCTCCTCATCAATATCCCCTTCCTCTATAGTGAATACCCCCAAAGTTATCCATACCATTGCAGTGCTTGAACCTGTCCTCTCTTGGCTACACATCAACATGGTAAAAACCTAGCCCTCTGTTAGCACTACCATAGTGGTGTTCATACCCTTGCTGAAGAGCGCCGGTTGTGGAGTCTAGCAGGAGCTAAGGGTCTATCCTCTTTTGACAGCCCCTCTCCTTAGTGGTTAGCTTAGTGCTAGTTTTTTTGGTCACCACTTTTTCTTTTTTTCAGGCGCGACTGTAATTGCTGAGTTTTGTGGGGGTTGTGTGTGGCGTGTGTTGTAGGGCTCTAGCCCCTTTCTTTCTGCTTAATATAATGATGTGCAGCTCTCCTGCGTTTTCGAGAAAAAAATAGTATTGTGCAGCAGTTGGAGGTTTCACCGATTCAGGACAATGCCTGATGACAGATTCTGGGACTGTTGCACACTGAGCTATAGTGACCAATCTATCCACAGTTGTAACACACTACCTGAATGTTCTTATCTCTGAGCAACCCCAGAGCTTTCTTCTATGAGATCTGTCCCACAATTTCTGATCAGGAGCTAGAGCTTGTCTGACCTTGGCCTTGGGGGTTGCCTTAACTGCTTGTTGAACTGGCCACCTGGAGGAGGGTGTGTGTGTGGGTGGGTGGGGGTGTGTGTGTGTGGGGGGGGGGGGGGGGGGGGGGGGGGGGGAGGGGCATGGGAGGTTGTGGACGAAGCTGGTGCTAGTTAAGTACCTGAACTGCGGCGGCAGCAGATGATTGAAGAAGCGTGGGCGAGGTGGTGGTGAAGGATACTGCAGATATTGGTTCCAACCTCCACCTGCCCATCTCTCCTAGTCTTCATCAGGGCTGTGCGTCCTGGGTCCGCGACCTCTTCCTCTTCCAGCCATCGAATCCTTCACCACCTTGATTAACCTCTTCCTCTGGTCTTTCCCCCAAATCGAATTAGCAAAACTTATCTTCGTTGGCTGTAAATCCCACCAATCTCCTCCAACTGGGTAGCAATCGCTCACATTGAAGGATTTGGCCTTCCCCAGCTTGCTTCTTATCCACATCAGATTCTCACGGCCCTTCCACTCGTGGGTTCAGGGTTCCGGGTGTCTCCCCTACTCTGTCCTATCCGGCTCCGCAAACTCCATGGCCTAGGATGCCCCACTTGTCCCTTCTCGCAGAGCTCTGCCTATACTGTGGGAGGCTGCCTGCAAGCCTTGCCGCGCCTAGTCATCGTGTGAGTCAGCACCACGGTTTCTCAGTGACATCCTGTGCTCCCTCATGGGACTCTCCGGCCAGGAACTTGCTGCCGGTGAGCCTCTCATCACAGCCGCCTTGCCAATCCCTCATGTCGCTCTCGGCTCCCCCTCATCTGTGAGCCTCTATAGTCCTTAACTGATTTTTTGTTCTTTCAAGGAGTGTTTTTACTATTATAGTTTGTAGATTGAGGGCAAAGGGTGGGCCTGCGGCATTTGTTGTCCTGTGTTCTAATTAGCCTCGCAGAAAGAGAGAGAGAGAGAGAGAGAGAGAGAGCAAGTGTAAACCTGACCTTTCAGCACCCGTTACAGCGGCTTGTAGATTTAGGGCCTGTTTGGTGTGGACTGCAATTTATATATTTGAAGCTATTGTTGGGAAAGTAGCTGTTGAAAGAGTTAACAGAATTTCTTGTAGATCGTATATAACTTTAGTCACAATATGGGCCAAGATAGCTGCACATCATTATATTAAGAAGTGGTCCTCTGGAAATCAACATTATCTGTTATTTCGGTTATATTAAGAAGTGGTGTGGGTTTGGTTGGGGATTCTCCTCTCCATTACTCTTTCCTCTTAATGAAATGATACACAACTCTCCTGTGTGTTCGAGAACAAAATATTAAGTGATCCTCGTCCCAGTCTTTGAAACATATTTGTGTTGCTTCAGAAACCAATAATGTCTCTTTTGCAACTTGTTTTAGAAAAAGCAGCTAACCGAAATACCAAATGATAATATGTCTGAAATTTTTTTCACCAAACAGGTAATCATAATGCTAATCAAATAGATCCTTAAGTGTATTGTGACAGTAATATTTACATGTTAACTTCAGTTAATTAGCCCCAGTATTCAGAAAAGTGTGTTGTGGCACTTGCACAGTATACTAATGGAAAAATGTTATTGTGGTATCACTTGTATCCTTGAGAAAGCTTGCTAGATTATTGTTCATTTTTTTTTTTGAAAAAGGACTATTTCATAAGTTCTCAATATATAAGTTATCCATGATTTTGTCGTGAGTCTTTAGGATTTGAATTTGAGAATCCTCTGTTATTAGGTTTTTTTCTTATTGTTGGGACTTATGCAGGTACTTGCTGCTGGTGATATGTGTGCCATTTGCCAGGAGAAGATGCATGTGCCTGTTCTCCTTCGCTGTAAACATATTTTCTGTGAAGACTGTGTTTCCGAATGGTAACATTCTTTGCTTGCTGTTCCATATGCACTGTTCTTTGTGTCTTTGTTTTGAATCAGGCATCTAGTTGAATATGTTTACTGTAGTCTTCTGTCCTTTAGAGTCTTGGAATGGGTATTATTCAAAATAGAAAGGCCATTCAATCTAAATTTAAGTACAACTAGTGCATCATGAAAAGATATGTGTGAGACTATACCACTACATTAGAGTCTAACCTCTAGAGTATCTTTACTTGCAAGAGGACCTTTGCTTCTGGTGATGCAACAGGAAATATATACAGTTTAAAATGGAGAAAGTTTTAGTATACCCGGGCAAGATAAATATATTTGGCTTGTTTAGTTTCTTTATCACCCTAGCTACTTGTTATGAACTTGGGTCATGGGTGGAATGTGTGAGTTAGCTGAGGACAAGGTGCTTCATGGGGGAGCGAGGGGTGCTTGACAGGACTGAGGTCAAGCCTTGCTACCTATGCAGCACGGATACAGATACACGTATTAGTATCGGAAGGATACGGATATGCGGATACATTTTACTATTTTAAAATAAAAAAAGATAATAATGCATATTAAAACTAATAACTATAAAACATTCCAGTCTACTTAACTACTTAAGTACCTAAGTTCTATTAGTATGTTTTACTATTAATAAATGGCATTCAGGCTCGCATCAACTCCCTATTTCCTCATTTGTTTCCCTCTCATCCACAACATCAAGCTGCAGAGTAGATCAAGAATGGAAAAAGGAGACGCCATCTACTCATATTTGGAGATGCCATCCACTGCATACAAAGAAAATCAAGCAACAAGAAATTAAGAAGCAAAATAGAGTAGATTGAGAATGCCAGAATGGGCAGAGGGAGAGGAAGTGGGGACCAACGAAATCAAGCAACAATAAGTCATGAACTTCAGAAATATAGTAGATCGAGAATGGGGAAGGGGATGAAGTCACAGGAGGTTGCTGGATGCCTGAATCCATGTCGCGGGGATCAAAGACGTTGTCAGCGGCCGGTGGCCGGCGAGCACGGGCGGAGGCTCGTCGCCGGTGAGTGGGGGCGGAGGCTCGTCGCCGGCGGCCGGCGAGCAGGACCAGACGTCACCGCGCGTGTTCGCTGGAGGCGGCGCAAGGTGCAGGAGTGCGGGTGTCGGGGGGCTGGTGTCGGGGACAGAGGGAGATGCGGGAGTGCACGCGTGTTTGTTGGGCTGGGCCGTATCGAATGGGCAGATACGTATTGGCTCACGTGCTCAATATTCGCTAAATTAATAAAAAATCAGATACTCTGCTGATACGTATCCGTCGCGTATCGACCGTGTATCCATATCGGATACGTATCCGATACGGGATACGGCACCTCCCTGGCTTGCTACACTGGAGCTGAGAGTGAAAGAGATAAACAAGGGCTAGACTAACTTGTTCTTGCTTTATTTATGGCACTGTTTTCTTTGTAGTCTAGAGCAGCAAGTCGATCTTTCTTTGAAGAACCTCAGCAAACCAAAATCATAACAACTTTATATTGATCCTTTAGCTATCAAACCAAACAACTGGAACCAATTGAAATGACTTTAAAGAAAATGACAATCACAGCTCATGTTTAGTCGGCGGCTGTTGAGCTGCTCTGCTTGTCGCGGCTGGTATAAATATTTCATATGGCTCCACGTACCACTAGTGAGCAGCTTGTCTGGGTGAAGGTGTCATGGAACTAGAACATGCCCATAAATTTCTCTTGTTTTGAGTAGTATCTCAATGCTTATTTGTTTGCATTAAATTTGCCTGTGATCCTCCTATCTAATAACAAACGAGAAGTGACTGATTGCTATTATGCTGTTTTCTAGGTTCGAGCGAGAGCGGACTTGCCCCTTGTGTAGAGCATTGGTAAAACCAGCTGATATTCGGTCATTTGGTGATGGTTCGACAAGTCTATTCTTCCAGTTGTTCTGACTGCAAGCGGTAAAATCCTAACATAACAATGGACAAGCTACGTAAGGAGAACTCGAGTGGAGGTCCTTTTACGTTATCGTGTGAAATCATCTTCCTCAATGTTGAGATCAATATGAGAAGCGTTCAGGACAGTCACATGACAGTGCAAGTCGTTATGTTTGTCTATCTTTAAGCAAATAGTTTACAGTGCTTTTTAGTTGCAACAGAGGCAAAATGTTTCCAGCAAACTGCTTTCAGAGCCAATAGAATTCTGCTGGACAAGCGATTTGAACGTTTGAGGTCTGTTGAGACTGACAACTGTAGGCCTCATGTAAAACTCTGGTAATTTTTGCACATGTGGGCTTACCTGGGTGTAAGTGAAATTCCAAAATGCCGCCTGTGGCATTGACTGGCACAGGCAGCAAGAATTACCTGTCAGGATGGAAAGTGGTAAAGGAATGTAAAGCGTTGTTACATGGAAATTGTTGAAAACCATAATAGAAATTTTCACCCGTCGCAACATAGTAAATGCTGACAAACGCGACTTGTTTACAGATCTGCTAAATCATCTACTTCTACACTGCTTGTTATGTATAGTAGGGACCTGTTTGGCCAGCTCTTTCAGGCTTGGCTCCAAGCTACAGTTCCGACAGATCCAGAGTTGGAGGCCTTCACATTCATTTTTGCTAGCAGAGAAAAACGTCTTGTGAATAGTGCCGTCATAGTATGATGTGTAGGCTTAAGCTACGGGTGGTATGAATTTATCTATGATGGTGCGTTGCTAATGGCAGCAAAATTATCACCCTTTGTCTTAAATTATAGGTTGCTTTGATATTTTTTTTACGTAGTTTTGCTATACAATCTAGATAGAGTGAAGTCCACTTACGGTCCGTAACTTATACCATTGTATCATCCTGTTCTCTAAACTTTGAAAATACTCATCTAGATACTTAAACACGGTTAGGGTCTCATTACTTGTCCAATCGGGTGTGAACCCGCTACCCACCTCAGACCTTAGTTGCCCACGCCGCTCTGCTCTTGCACCTCGGCGTACTTGGGCTGCGCTTTCCCAATCACTGTGCACCTCGACCCAGCCAGTAGCCCATACGGTAGGAATGCCGCCGTCAGCCCGGTGCGGGTGCGAACGAGCTGGGGGCACTTGGCCACTTGCTCAAAGGAGCAACGCTAAGGCCGGGGCGACACCGCGACAGCGGCCACCGAGGCTGCGACTGCGAAGCTCACGGCCACGCCCCATTCTTCTTCGAGTCGATCTTGTCCGCGATGTCACCTACTGGCTGCTTCGTGGGGCCATGTTGGGCAAGTCTGCCTGGGGTGCGACGGGGAGTGGGAAGGGGACTTGCCTTCTCATTCTTGCCGCGGCCGAGCGGACGCTGGTGCGGAAGCCAGCCACTGCCTGCCCCAGTTTAGTTTTTTTTTGTGACGGAGGGACCTAAGTGGGCACCACATCGGCAACGCATCGGCATCTCGTGGTTCAAGTTCAAGCATCCGTTGCAGGCGACGAATACATCCGGCACCGCGTCAAGGGCACGATCGAGGAGCCATACGCAGCGCCATCATCCTTGCACAGCATGTCGAGGCACTAGACATCATCTGCTACGGCGGAGGCATGCATGCTCAGATCGTGTACACATGCACCCTGTATGCATAGCAGCATAAGCATATTGCGTACACGTACACGTACACGTACACGTACACACCCATGGGCCGTAGCGCATGGATGCATGCACTTCTTGCCAATACAAGCAATAACTGAAAAGGGCATACAGGGCTACAGGCTGCTGGGCAGCGGAGCACTAGATACTTGGCGGACTACCGCTCTGCTAGCACCATGCTCGGATCCTCATCCGGTAGACTAGAATTCTGCGCCAGGCGTGGCAGAAGCTAAGGTGACCTCTCGGAGATGTTGACGCTGGCCCATGTCACCTGAGGCGGTGAGGCCTGACCGGTGATCGTGGTATTTCTTATATTCACGTAGAATATTCCGTAAACACACGTAGTATCATTGTAGCATTCATCGAATATGCTAGGGTATCGTATTTATCCATAGACAAGCAATGGTTAAAGAAAGTGAGTTAACCATCACATATCTACTAACTAATATACCGACTAGATTAAAGTGGGGGTAAGTGATATACGATAAGATATGGTGACACACAAGAAGTTCTACTCATATAAAGGTAAAGTGAACCCATAGCTAAATGGGAGGACAACGAGTGACGGGAGTTTCCTAAGTTTTTCTTTATCACAAAGGTTCTTTCTTAGATATAGCTTAGCAAAGTAACTTATTGCATGTTCGCTTGAACTTATCAGCTGGCTTATCAGCTAGAATCTACAGTATTTTTCTCTCACAATAAAACAGCTTCAGCCTGGCTTATCAGCCAGCTTTAATACCAGCCGAACAGGCCCTTAGCATAACAAGATTAATGAGCACACACTAAGCACTTCAGAGCTCTGTTTCGGTCCATTTGATACTAATAGATTGCATAGATAAAGTCTTACAAGAAAGAAGATACAAGAGCTAGCTCACCGTTGCCAAAGACCAAGGCTAGTTCCACTCCACCATCCCTAAGAAGCATTGCTCCACTCACTCTAACTTCCACTAGCAGTATCACTAACACTAAAGCTACATCTTGAGAGAGTAGAGAGAGGTTCTCCTGTGGTGTGTGTTGAGAATGAGCTGAACCCTCCTATTTATAGCTTGAGTGTAGTGAGGGGGTCCTTGTAGTCGAAGATGAGGCAGCTTGGAGCCGGGGAGGGGTTGGCCGACCTAAGGGCATTGGGCGACCGTCTGATTCCACCAACATAGCCCATGCATGGTTGGGATGCACTCCTAGAGGCGGTAAGAACATGTCCAAGGTAGTTTGGGCAAACCGCCTCAGTTGGGCATTGGCCGACGTGGCAGGGAGGGTACGGCTGAACCCCCCCACCATCGAGGGCTGGGCCCCCCATCTTTTGCGTGGTGGATCTCCAGCTGATGTAGAGCATGGGTATGCAGGTTTTGTGTCCATTTGATCACCGATGGTTAGATGGTGTAACGACCCACGATCGATCGTTACAACTGAAAACTTTTTGGATTAAGTACTGAAAGATGGTTAGTTGTGCTCCTGTGGAGAACCCTAGCGCTTTGATCTAGAAATAGCTCCTGTTGAGACCCCTGGCGCTTTGATCAGGAAATAAGACACGAGATTCAAACATCAATGTCGTTAACCCTTCCTAGGGGCATGGATGATGTTTACATCTAAGGAGATCAGGTTGGAACCCAATGCAGCAGAATCCTAGCCATTAACCGAAGATCAAGACAAGTCTAAGGACTAGCGGATTATTCGCCAGATCATGCGGACCATCCGCCAGCCAACTGCATGTGTGCAAGATTTCAAGCCTCTCCAAGAGAAAGTCATTTGGAGGCTACAAAGAGAATATTGAAGTACTTAAAGCATACACAAAATATTGGTTTGTGGTATCCCAAAGGAGCAAAGTTTGAATTAGTTGGATATTCGGACTCCGATTATGCGAGATGCAAAGCAGAGAGAAAGAGCACATCGGGCACATGTCAATTGTTGGGAAGGTCACTTGTGTCTTGGTCATCAAAGATGCAAAATAATGTTGCACTTTCAACCACCGAAGCCGAATATATATTCGTCGGGAGTTGTTATGCACAAATTCTTTGGATGAAGGCCACCTTGAATGATTTTGGAATCAAGTTCAAACAAGTGTCCATTGTTATGTGACAATGAGAGTGCTATCAAGCTCACCAACAATCCGGTTCAACATGCAAGAACAAAGCACATTGATGTCCGCCACCATTTCATTAGATATCATCAACAAAAGGGGGACATTTCAATTGAGAGTGTGGGCACCGAAGATCAACTTGCGGATATATTCACCAAGCCACTTGATGAGAAGAGGTTTTGCAAGCTAAGGAATGAATTGAACATATTGGATTCCTCAAATATGTGTTGATGCACCCCTACCTATATGACATGCCTCTCCTTTGAGAAAAGCAAGGTAAAATTGATTGACATGACATACATTCTTCGCTAAGGACTTGTTTAGTGCATCTAGTCATTACTATCATGTCTTAGGATCATTCATGAAAATCAAACGAATTTGATGCTTGTATGGTACCACTATTGCTTATGTGATTGACTTGATCTAGTGGTAGCATATGACATGTTTGTGGGCTTGTGAACCTAGTGTTTGATCTAGCTAATGAGCTAAAAGGGGTTTAACTCAACATGGGCAAGATAACCAATGAAAGTTGTGTGAAGAAGCTTGTCCTTGGATCAAAGCGAGTTAACTTTCTTTGGTAAATGATGATTGAGATAGATTTGGGAAAATGATCCTCACTTTCACCTAACCTATCTAAAATTGGAGCTCACTGTGGCAGAAACCGCCTAATCTAATGCCTCCCAAAAGTACTTGTCTTCCATTAGACACTAAGTACTCAAGGGAAGACACCAAATTACGCAGTTCCTTCGAGCATACCCCAAGGGAGAACCCAAAAATCTATATTTTTTCCATCAGGATCACAAATAAGAGAATAAAGCTTACAACATTCTTAAATCATTTCTTACATCACTTTCCATGCAGCGGAATATACCCATGTTATCAGAGTTATGAACAATTTAACTTAACAGTGGAATATAAATATGTGATTAGAGTTACAGCGAAAATAAATATCTATTCATGACATGATGAAGCATTGATATATCAACTATGACAACAGATTATAAAACTTCTATTTATAAAAACATTTAGCAAGAGTTATAAATAAAACTATGAGCACAGCGTAAAGGAATCCTCTCTGAGCCCACTAGAAGGAATCCACACACAAGAGTCAGCTCTGGCATCCGCCTGTCACCTGCAATAGGAGGAAATAAAGCCCTGAGTACTCAATTGTACTCAGCAAGACTTACTCGATAGGTGGAAAGAAAAGACTCCAAGGATATGCAAGGCTATCTATCTTGTAGGTTTATTGCATCTACAGGAAGCATTTCTAAGCTTGCATCCTTATATTCAATTTTATTAGCAGTCAGCATTAGTTCATTAACTAACCATTCTATGTAAGCACATATGCTACTTTCAAGCAGGTGGTAAGCAATCAGAATCATTTTGTCATCTTTCATCTTCCAGTTCTTACTATGCTACTAGACTGTAGACAAGCCGTACCGGATCGCCCGGCGATTTGTGAATCAATATGCCTAGCTGGGTATCCCGAAACACACGCCTCGCTTGTACCCCAGTCACAAGCAGGACCAACCCATCACTCTCCTGTCACGGGGTCCAGGTCCCCATCCAAACTTGGACTCCAAGCCCCCGCTCCTGAGTCCCGGGACTCAGTGCGGTGCTTAGACCTCCACCATCCCCGTCTCCAATCAGTCGGTCCAAAAAGAGCTGAAACCCACGACAAGAGAGCAACAAGCCTTCCCTGCGCCCATACACAAGTATGTGTTCAGGATAATAAGTCTGTGACATGCCTAGAACCCAATGCAACTGCCGAGCCTTAACCGACACAGGCGGAATAAATGCATTCCGAGCCTCGCTCGAATGCCAAACCAAGTCCAGATCCAAAGTACCATTCCACCTGGTCTCCAATTATCATTCATATATATTCCAAGTGATAATAATATCGTAACAACAATAATATATTTCCTATTTCTCATGAGTGACAGGCAATCACTTGACTTCTACCAGAGTTCTGTAGCATAGCAATCTACACAATCCTAGTCATACTAGTAAGACTCATAGGATAAGGATATATATGCAAGTGGGTTTCATTCAATTCCTTAAAACTTAATGCACAAACATAGTATAAAGTGCAGAAAGGTAGGGGTTATGCACCGGGGCTTGCCTAGATAACATATAACCAAAAGTTAGTATTCCATCTTGGTGACACTGATCTCCAAAAGTACCATCTCACCAGCAACTCCCGATGACTCTGCGATCCATCATCGTCCCTATTTTGGTATGCAATGCGATGCAGAGATGATGCAACAGTTAATTAACAAGGCAACAACAACTCTTAGCACATAGTACATACTACGAACTAACAAGCTAGCTCCAATGACTAACATACTAATCTACGTATCAACATCATCGAGAAAGGTGTCATTTCCCAATAAGTGTTTTAGTTATACAATTCCAAGGTGTTTCTTTATTTCATTTATTTGATTTACTATATATTCAAGCTAGGGCTCATTTGCTATCTTAGGAATTTAATTACTCTATAGCTACAAAAATTACCGAGAATACTTGATAACGCTTCTAATCTATTGCGAAATTTTTAGAGCTAACACTATCACCGATTTATCACGAAAATTCCTACAAGTTTGTCTTAACAATATTAAGCACGTTAAAATAATTAGAGCAACCCTAAAAACATACCAAACCTATGCGAATAAAATACACTATCAGATAGATCATGATTTTAGAAACTTAATAAAATTGGTTTGACATTTTTGTGATTTTTCTACACTTTTTGGTGGATTTATGAAGTTTCTACAAATAAGAAAAAGAAAAATGAAATTTCCTCCTAGGCTACGCGGCCAGCCTGCAGCCGTAGCGGCCCATGCGAACGCGCGTCCTAGGCAGGGGGCAGGGTGCGCACACGGCCACAGGCTGTGGCCCATGGCACGGCGAGCATGGCCCACGCGGCGTGGCGGCAATCATGCACAAAGACCCCTAAACTTTCCCTGAATTAACTAAGCCCTGACTTGTAAATTTATGAGTCTAGCATTTTTGCAAAGTGAACACTGTAAAAGAGTTTCTATTTGCGTTTGAGTCCTTCTTCTACCTTGAAACAAAGCAGCGAACAGGGGAGGCACTTCACCGGCGCGGTGCTGTCGCGGGGGCCACGGCAACATTGAACGCGCTCCCAGGTATGACGTGGCTCACCTAGAGGTGGCCCACGGTGGTGTGACCGCGTGCACGTACAGCAGAGGCAGTGGTGGACCGACACCGGGGCGGCTCCGGCGATCACTGACTCGACCAAGGTGCACCAGATGGAGAGGAGGAATAGGTAGAGGCGGTGGTCTTGGCGGCTTCGCCAGGCGCAGTCGGCAGTGGCCCGGCCATGCACGTGGTGGTCACAGTGGGCGGCTGCATGACGGCGACGGCGTAATCGGTGGCTCATGGCCGGTGGAAATGGCGGGGCGACGCATGGGGGCATCGGTGGCTCTGGCCGCACGCGCGGGCAGCAATAGCTCGATCGGCGTGGCCGGTGGAGCACCCACGACGGGCATCAGTAGCAGGGGTGGCCCAACGTGGACGATGGCAGAAGTGCTGTGAGGTGCGGCAGCGGAGGTGGAGCGGCGTGAGGCAATGCGGGCTCAGGCGCGCGCGGTGACTAGCGGTGGAAGCGACCGCGGTCTAGCTGGAGGTCGCCCAGAGCAGCGGGCCACGGGCACGGCCGGACGGAACGCACGACGCGGCGATGGCGGTGCGCCAGCAGAGCAGTGGCGTTGTGGACTGCAGAGGAGGCGCTCAGAAGGGGCAGCGCTGAGGGGCTGTAGGTCCAGCGTGGGCCGTGGGGGCACGCATGCGCTCATGAGGGATCGGGCGACGGACAGGCGTGGCCACTGCGGGTGCTATGGAAGAGAAAGTGGCAGAGGCAAGTAGGGAGGGAGGAAGAGCAAGCAACGGCTCAGCAATCTTCCTTTAAAGCGCTCCTGATCAAGGACATGAGGGAGCATGCGCACATGGCGCCTACTGCGCTCGTCTAGTGCGGCAGTCAGCACCAAGCAGAGCAGACGAGGGAGAGAGTGAGCGGGGCGAGGTAGTTGAGGTGTGCGGCCGAGATCACTCACTATAGGTGCCGGTTCACGAATAGAACGCCAACGACATGGTTCACATCGTGATCTAAGGAGGTTAGGGGCAATTTTTGGAGCAACAACGCAACGTCAAACCACCCCACGAACTATACCATGCTATGGTACCCGCAAAGGTGCAATTAATAGTGCCAAAACATGACTGCTAGTGTTTAACTAGATTTTTAGAAATCAATTGCCAAAATGGCATTATCTACTATCATTTCATACTTAAAAGAATTCAAGGTTCCAGTTAGAACTAACACTCCTAGCACTTTTGGTTGAATTTTTAAATGGTCAAAAACTCACCAAACTTCACCAATGACCATTTCACGACATAGCACACACTTTATTCCAAACAATAGAACCAAAACATTCAGGGCGTTATTTAACTATTTTGCATTTTATAAACTGCCAAAAAGTGTACTTTCGACACAACTTCAATTTTTGCCGATTAAACGAAAAGGGCTAATTTTAATTTCCAATTTGATTCTTGAGCTGGCAAAAACCCTAGTCAACAACATTTGTTTTCCAAAACCCAAGTTGCGTTTTCATCTACTCGACTTGTACTTTCAATTTTTATTAAAACCCCAAACACACGTTCTATATTGTTATTGCTTTATAAAAATCACTTTCTAAGTCAAACTATTAACTTATCCTATAACTAGGGATTAGGTTTTTCATTATTCGCATTTGATTAAACCAACTCACTATACTTATAGATCTATTTCTCAGTCCATAATCTCCTGTGCTAAGCGAGCTCAGTAACACCAGAGGTGTTACAACCAACCCCCCTTAAAAAGAATCTCGTCCCGAGATTCAGAGCAAGAATCAGAAGAGAGGAAAACGTGATTACATTTCGTAGATCAGAGATTACACGACTTTGAACACTAAACCACATAGGGATTTAGGGATACATGGTTAAGAGCAACCTAGTACAACAAAGGCTTAATTCCAGAAGTCGAGATAGACGAGGGCAATGGAGAAACAACAAGATAATGATTATCCAAAACATGGCGTATGACTAACAAATCTAGAAATAGGAGACTGAGAAGTCAAACAACATGAACCCTAAGACCAAACTAACCAAAGGGAACTTGAACTTATTCAACAAAACTAGATCCCTTAACCAAAGGGAACTTGAACTTCTTCGACAAAACCAGATCCCTTCTTCTCCTCATAATACACAATCACCCCTGATTAACGAACCTAGTTCCACAATGATGACTAGATCTCGTAGCTCTGCTTTAGATTCGAGGGGATAGGAATGGAGAAGAAGAGCAAGGACCAAGGGCATTTATAGTGGTGAGAGGAGGTGGAGCGCAGCGCACTGGAAGTGGAGACGGCGTGGATGGGGTACATAGATGGTTCACACTGTGGGGATAAAGTCGGCCATGGTGCGCTCCCTGTGAGAGCGAGTGAATGGAGGATAAGAGAGAGGAGAGGGTTCAGCTTGATGAGGGAGGCGTGCGGGTGGCCATGTCCCCAAAAGAAGAAAGAAGGGAGGGTCCAGTACTGGGGATGAGGGCGTGGGGGTCGAGAGTCCGACCAGGATGCCAGGAAAAGGAGAAACGCATAGTGCACGAGGACGGCGAGTGTGGCACCATGTCGTGGCCATGCGAGAACACGCTGCTAAAGGGCCTAACACAGACGGTGTCCGTAGGACATGTGGAGACGGCGACCCAGCATGTGTAGCATGGGCGAGCTATGCACAGTGCTTGGGACTTGACGTCCGCTCAGACTTTTCCAAGCACTCCCTACTACCTGAGGCTAACTTTTCCCTGGTGTTCTTCTTTTCTTCCCTTCCTTGTCCACAATATGCACCAACCTTTGTATGAACTAAGATCGCAACATACATGCTTCCTCCAAACCATGTTCTCTTGTTTACTTTGAGAGAACACTATTTCATCAACCCGTCATGAATTTCCTGTTTGAACACCCGAATATTTCCAAGGAGAATATTTTGTAGCAAAAGCAGTATGGCGGTGTAACTTGGTAAAGGTGGTTGGTCAATAACCTCAATACCAGCGCGTGCTGAGCAGTGTCACCATGTGGTAGCTGTTCCACAAGGGCCCTCGGTTTTGTCGTGGCACCATAAGCTATTAACCAGGCAACTACTACCAACTTACATGCAATGAAGGTGGTGGGGTCATAGGCCACAGAATCAGAGGAGTATTGCAAGGGAAGATTCAAACAACAAGGGTTTCTTTCGCAACAAGGGATAAGAAATTCAAATCCAACGATGGATTTGATTTAATGAGATTCAAGTGTTCTGCTGGGACATTCACAATTAGTTGATACAGTGTCCTATGTTGTCCAATCACGACTGGTTTGCTGGCATCTGAATGGTAACTTCTCTTGTAACCCTCTTAATATCACCCTTGAAAACCCTAAGCACTTCTCACGAAACTTAAGGGTAGATGGACGCAACAAACACAGCAAAATAAATAAAATACATATTCCGATGGTCTTATGTGGGTACAACATACATGCACACACTCTCCCATTCTCGACACATCATTCTCCTTTCCTACAACCAGACTACCTCAATAACTATGGATGAAATACAATAGAAAGATTATGATACTGGTGAACAGCGACAAAAGACACTACTAACTATGGGTACATCACCGTAAGGCAACTAATCTACTTTGGACCACGCATCTTCATTCTCGGGCTCGGTGGATTCTTCCATCGTCCTGACTATGGATCTGCCTCCTCTCTTGGCAGTGGCTAAGTGAGAGGAATCAAGGGTTCTACTTCTGACACTTCCGAGGGTGGAGGTGCTGACGGTACTACAACACCGGTTCTCCTTCTTTCTGGCGGATGGACAGGGATTCCCTCCATGGTCAAGGGATCCTGCCTTTCAGCAGCCAGCATCCTCCGCTTGGCCCTGGTGACCAGGTAGGCCTCCCCCAACTGATGGACATGTCAATCTTCAGCCTCCTTTAGGGCTTCCGACATGGTAGTCTCCTGACTCTCTGTGGCTACCGTACTGGCATGCGCTTCAGCATGCTACAGCAGGAGCATCCTAGAGAAGATCTCAGCTTCCTCGGCTCGCTGGAGGCACTTCCTCAGCTCCGAGGCTTGCCAGTTATACTGATCATCTAGAGCAAGCAGGTACGTGGTCAAGTGCACCACGGTTAGACTGTCTTCTTGTGCATACCGCCCTTGCAAAGCCTCCATGCGAGCCCTCCATCTTCGTCAATTCTTTTCCAAGGGTGGAAAGGACCTCATCGGGGTACGAGCAATGGGCTCTTCATAGATCTAGCAAAGATACCACAAGGCTTTACGGGCCACAACCTGGTAGGTGTCGACGAAGCAAAACCCGGTTGCGGTCACCTTCCAGGCTTCAGTGATGTCAGGGAACTCTTCACTTTTTCCAATATAGACGGATAACCTCACACCGCTCAGTGCCATGCTTTTCATACTCATGGTCCCTCATACTCAGGGACTGATCCTTGACTCTAAGTTTTTGCTAGGGTGGCATGTAGGATTCTAGGAAAATCCTCAATATTCAGGCAATAACTACTAATCCAGGCTCCTGCCATCCCTGACGGTGGTTGCAAAGAAGGACTGAGCGAAAAGCTTGCTCAAAAGAAAAAGCTAGGCGATCTAAAATGCACCGAGTGGTGGTACCAATGGCTAGGCTAGGCCCTACTTATAATGGCAGAGTGGTCAGTGGTCCTAGCACTGGTCCACCAAGGTTCCTGTGTGGGATTACTTACGAATGCATCGACCAAATTTTTCGCACAGTTCAAGGCGAGCTGATGTCCGAGGCCATTAATAACTAGTATGACTGTAGGGCAAGGGTCCGACAAGAGCACAAAAAAGAGTACGAGAAGACGTGGGATCACGATCGGCGTGAACCATAGGCGAACATGGAGCACGAAGCCATAGTGCAGAGATAACTCTAGAACAGGAACGAGTCAGTCGTGCACAATACGACACACATGACACCTATGGGTAGCGTATCTGCAAACAATACGAGCACTATAATGCACAAATGGAATATGCATGAATGCACGTCCTATACATCCTTCAACTATTGCCAACATATAGGGCAACCGTTCTTAGATTTTTGGCACATCGTTCTCTCCCTGTAGCTAGTTGATACTATCGGACTATGCTTGAGGTCAGTGTACCTATAGAAAACTTGATTAAGCCTACCTAAGTCAGTAGAGTGCCATCTATCCTGGATACATAACCATAGTAATAGGGCTACTTATATAACTTCGCATGCAACGTCCTAACTTTCTGCAAAAATGGTTGTTAAATTTGAGTTGAGAAAATGATTTTGAAGCTTTATTTCCTCATTTATGCTCTGATACCACTTGTGGCAGAACCACCTAATCTAATGCCTCCCAGAAGTACTTGTCTTTCATTAGACACTAAGTACTCAAGGGAAGACACCAAATTACGTAGTTCCATCGAGCACACCCCAAGGGAGAACAAAAAAAATCCACATTTTTTCCATTAGGATCACAAATGAGAGAATAAAGCATACAACATTCTTAAATCATTTCTTACATCACTTTCCATGTAGCATCAGAGTATAATATTTATGGATTATAACAGCGAAATATACCCATGTTATCAGAGTTATGAACAATTTAACTTAACAGCGGAATATAAACATGTGATCAGAGTTACAAGCAGAAATAAATATCTATTCATGACATGATGAAGAATTGATATATCAACTATGACAATAGATTATAAAACTTCTATTTATAAAAACATTTAGTGAGAGTTATAAATAAAACTATGAGCACAGCATAAAGAAATCCTCTCTGAGCCCACCAGAAGGAATCCACACACAAGAGTCAGCTCTAGCATCCGCCTGTCACCTGCAACATGGGGAAATAAAAACCCCGAGTACTCAATTGTACTCAGCAAGACTTACCCGACTAGGAGGAAAGAAAAGACTCCAAGGTTATGCAAGGCTATCTGCTTGTGGGTTTGTTGCATCTGTAGGAAGCATTTCTAAGCGTGCTGTCCTTATATTCAATTTTATTAGCAGTCAGCATTAGTTCATTAACTAATCATTCTATGTAAGCACCAGTGCTACTTTCAAGCAGGTGGTAAGCAATCAGAATCATTTTACCATCTTTCATCTTTTAGTTCTTACTACTGCTGCTAGACTGTAGACAAGCCATACTAGATCATCCAGCAATTCGTGAATGAATGTGCCTAGCTGGGTATCCTGAAACACAAGCCCCGCTTGTACTCTAGGCACAAGCAAGACCAACCCACCACTCTCCTATCACGGGGTCCAGGTCTCCGTTCAAACTTGGACTCTAAGCCCCCACTCCTAAGTCCTGGACTTAGTGCAGGTGCTTAGACCTCCACCATCTCCTGCCTCCAATCAGTCGGTCCAGAAAGAGCCAAAACCCATGACAAGAGAGCAACTAAGCCTTTCCTGCACCCATACACAAGTATGTGTTCAGGATAATAAGTCTGTGACTTGCCTAGTAACCCAATGCAACTGCCGGACCTTAACCGACATAGACTGGAACAAATGCAATCTGAGCCTCGCTCGAATGCGAAACCAAGTCCAGATCCAAAGTACCATTCCGCCTGATCTCCAATTATCATTCATATATATTTCAGGTGATAATAATATAGTAACAACAATAATATATTTCCTATTTCTCAGTGAGTGACAGGCAATCACTCGACTTCTACCGGAGTCCTGTAGCATAGCAATCTACACAATCCTGTCATACTAGTAAGACTCATAGGATAAGGATATATATGAAAGTGGGTTTCATTCAATTCCTTAAAACTTAATGCACAAACATAATATAAAGTGCAGAAAGGTAGGGGTTATGCACCAGGGCTTGCCTGGGTAACATATAACCAAAAGTTAGTATTCCATCTTGGTGACACGATCTCCAAAAGTACCATCTCACTAGCAACTCCTGATGACTCCGTGATCCATCATCGTCCCTATTTTGGCATGCAATGCGATGCAGAGATGATGCAACAGTTAATTAACTAGGCAACAACAACTCTGAACACAAAGTACATACTATGAACTAACAAGCTAGCTCTAATGACTAACGTACTAATCTACGTATCAACATTGTCAAGAAAGGTGTCATTTCCCAACAAGTGTTTTAGTTATACAATTCCAAGGTGTTTCTTTATTTCATTTATTTGATTTACTATATATTCAAACTAGGGCTCATTTGCTATCTTAGCAATTTAATTACTCTGTAGCTACAAAAATTACCGAGAATACCTGATAACACTTCTAACCTACTACGAAATTTTTAGAGCTAACACTATCACCGATTTATCACGAAAATTCCTACAAGTTTATGTCTTAACAATATTAAGCACGTTAAAATAATTAGAGCAACCCTAAAAACATACCAAACCTATGCGGACAAAATACACTATCAAATAGATCATGATTTTAGAAACTTAACAAAATTGGTTTGGTATTTTTGTGATTTTTCTACACTTTTTGGCGGATTTATGAAGTTTTTGCAAATAAGAAAAAGGAAAATGAAATTTCCTCCAGGCATTGGGCTACGTGGCGAGCCCGCAGCCGCAGCGGCCCACGTGAACACACAGCCCAGGCAGGGAGGGGGGGCACGTGCGTGGCCATAGGCCATGGCCCACGGCGCGGCGTGAGCGGCCTAGGCGTGGCGGCAATCATGCACGAAGACCCCTGAACTTTCCCTGAATTAACTAGTCCCCGACTATTTATGAGTCTAGCATTTTTGCAAAGTGAACATGGTAAAGAGTTTCTATTTGCGTTTGAGTCCTTCTACCTTGAAACATAGCAGCGAACAGGGGAGGCACTCCGCCGCTCGATGGGGCGGCTCGCCGGTGGCAGTGCTGTCGCGGGGGCCACGGCAGCCTCAAACGCTGCTCCCAGGTATGACGTGGCTCGCCTGGAGGTGGCCCACGGTGGCATGACCACGTGCACATACAACAGAGGTGGCGGCGGACTGACACCAGGGTGGCTCCAGCGATCACTGACTCGGCCAAGGTGCGCCAGACGGAGAGGAGGAATAGGCGGAGGAGGTGGTCATGGCGGCTTGGCCGAGCGTAGTCGGCGGCTTGGCCGAGCATAGTCGGCAGTGGCCTAGCCACGTGCTTGGTGGCAGTGCTACCTGTTGGGCGCTAACGGTTCTATTCGTTTGAACATTACACATGGTGTGCACGCAGCAACCGGACGCTGTGACCAGACGCGTTCGGTCATCCTGTCAGACGCATCCAGTCAGTGCACAGAAAAGGGATTTTGAGCCCCACGCGTATGTTGACTCTTGGCGCTCTATAAATAGATGTTGGACAGCTTGGGCTCATTCTCTTGGCCATTTCTTTTGACAATACACCCTAGTGAGCATAGTCATTCCTCGCTAACTCATCTTGCTTGATTGATTCATCATTTGATGAGATTGGAGAGCATCCAACTGCATTACTTGAGTGATTACTGAAAGGACCTTGATGTCGCCTAGGAGGCCTAGAGGGGGGGTGAATAGGCCTATAAAAATTCAACTCGAAACTCTATTAGAACAGAGGGCGGCACTACCGGCCTTATAGGGCGGCACTGCCGCTCTTCAAAAATAAAGCAGACAGCAGTTGATATTTCATAGATAGTAACCTGACCCTCTCAGCTACTCAATCCTACAACAGAAAGACAAAATCTAGTTCGAAGACTGGATACCATAGAAATCTCACACAAGAGAGGATCGAGCTATAAAACCCTAACAACAGCTAGCAAAGAGTTGAACTAGCAAGAACACAAAGTGAAGCACTGCGGGACACAAAATTTATCCCTGTGGTTCAGCTCGCCACCAAGGCTTGCCTAAGTCCATGTTGTTGAGGCATCCACAACAGGATTGGCTCACCACCAAGGCTTGCCTTGCCCTCGTTCTCAAATCAAGAGAATGAACTCTTGAAGTGAGGGGTAATTTCTTAACTGCAGGATGAGGTTACAAACCTTCCAAGGCTGCCACACAAGTTGGCAAGTACAAGGGCGACGCCTAGCCGGCTAGGAGCAAGCTCCAAGAGTAACAAACCCTAGAACCACCAGCCAAACGTGAACCAAATGCTCCTAGACTTTGGGAATCAGTGGATCTGCTCTCCAATCGAGTTTTGCTGCCTTTTCTCTCAAGTTTTGATGGTGAAAATCAAGGATTGCTTGGGAGCTTGAAGGAGCAACAATAGAGGAGAGAGAGGTGAGCTTTGGTCTGTTCAGTTTCGAACTGACCCATTGGAGAAGAAGGCTCTCTATTGTGGGCTGGTCCAAATGGTATTTATACCTCTTGGGTCCCAACGGTCATTTATGGGCGGGCACTGCCGCCCTCATAGGACGGCACTGCCGCCTTAGCCAAAACAGGTAGAATCTAGAGATTTTTGGCTGGCTGCTTTGGCTAGGTAAGAGGATGTAGATCTGAAGTTTTGAGCATCTGGTTGCATAGTTGACCAACTGTACTAGAATCCCTCTTTATAGTACGGCTTTCCCTAAACTCAAATTCAAAGCATAAAAGAATGTAAATGCCTTTGAGCTGGTTGCCACTTTATTTGGCAATTGAGAACTATTATCGAATATGTTTTCCTTATTCTCATTATACCTTGATTATGTGACTTGAACTATTTCCATACATATGAGTTCACCTTCATGGCTTCAAGTCACTTCCACTAATGATTTGATCCTCAACACAATATGACTCCTCATAGCTTGATTAGTACCTCGACTCAATGCAAGTACTCTCTTCTTCACCTTAGCCATAGTACCTTAGTCGCCAAGCCGTCGCTTGCCCTTCACCTTCGCTTAGTACCTCGAAGCCCTTTCCTTGCTATCTTCACCCTATCAAGCCATACTCAAGTCACATTATATTAAGCATCCAATGAAAAACATTTCTTCAATATTTTGATCCTTGCTTGAATATTTTCTAGATATGAATGTTGAGATCAATCAAGCTTTAGTTTGTCTCACATAGAGACATACATGGATCAACATTAATATGGTCAAGCTAATTCACGAATCCTTATTCCCTTCTCATTTTGGCTTGACATTCCAATTGATCTTTCATATATTTATCCATGTAAGCAAACCAATATAGAGACCGACTTATATCCACTATACATTGTCATTTACCAAGTATGTTTGCTTTCACATGATGCTATGATATCCCACAACATAGAAGCCATTTCATTGATTCCTTTTGCATTGTTGTCTTTTGCTTGAACTAGATTGCTTCCAAAAACTTCCAATACAACAATACACAATTTGACATTCACTTTAGCACAATGTGGCATATCATCAAGTTTTCCTACTAGTTGAACCTTGTATATACTTGTTAATATACAACCCACAAGTATATGCAATAGACTCAATTTCCTGTTCAACACTTAGCAAACTTATTAGACCTTTAATTGTGTTGTCATTCAATTTACCAAAACCCACTAAAGGGCTAGATGCACTTACAATCTCCCCCTTTTTGGTGATTGATGACAACACAACTAAAGCTTACATGAGATTGATAAACTATTAAGATTTTGAAATCCTATTATATAGTGAGCTTCCCCCTAAATGTGTGCATTGAAGGAATTCAAATTTTGGCCTCAAATGCCAAATGCACATATTTAAGATGAAGTGTGGGAACTCCCCTATATCTTAGCATCCATAGGGTGCAAGGTGTAACATGATAACCGTGATGCTCATGACAGTTCATGCACTCAAAGATTGCTGACCAGCAGTGAGCGGCACTGCCGCACCAGAGAGCGGCACTGCCAGCACCTGCCTGACTAGCACTAGGAGAAAACAAGCATCACTCAAGGCATGAATGCCACACACTAGCATAAATGGTCCTTACCAAGAGCATCAATTTAAACTATCCTTGCACACACCACAATATATTTTTTTAAACCTTACATGTATGACCTTACATGTATGCCTCTCCTTTACCCCTTTTCATCCTCATATCAATTTCTCTCCCCTTACATTCTCCTCCAATATTTCTCCCCCTTTGGCATTAATCTCCAAAAAGGATCTCCCCACCAAAAGGAAGAAATGATGGTTGACAAGTAAGGGCAAGAGTAGGTAAAAGTTTAGCATATGGTATTTCTTACCTATTTTCTACCAAACAAAGTATGTAACTTTTAGGTCAAGATTCTTGAGAGGTTAGCATATTTGGCTCATACCTCACTTAGATGACAGTATAACATGAGACAAACTCATGCCATCACCACAAGAGGCATCAACCAAACATCTAAAGAATTCTCTATTCACCACCACAAGAACAAACTTATGGTGTGACTCAAAAATTGCATACACATGCACACACTAGCATGGAAAGGCCTAGATGCACAAAGGTAACACATGAATTCATGGAGCGATATACCTTTGTTCTAAGCCTCATAATCTCCACCATGAAGATGATTTCAATACTTGGATTTAGTGCTTTGATGGGACTAGTACTTCTTTATGCAAGATAATTTCATTTGTGCCCATCTCTCATCATCATCATTTTCAAGGAGATATCATAAACTTGTGCTTGATATCAATTGAAAGTCCATTGCTAGCTCTTGTTGTCATATTGAGATATCAGCTGAAGACAAATTTCTTTTGTAATTAGGACACCTGCAACCTATACATCATCCTTATTTTTTGATTCCCTGCTTAGTCATCTCGATAAATCTCATTAGAGCTTACAAAAGATATGAAATCTAAACTGAGATTTTCGAACCATGGGTGTAGGAGCCTCCTCCTAAATATGTGAATAGAGATTTGAATTCTCAATTTGGCATGAAAGGCCACAATTCACATTTTAGGTGTGATGGGAACCTCCCCCTACATCCATGCCTACTGTGGGGTGCTGAACAAAGTGTCACAGGAATAAGAGTGATGCATATGATAGGTCATATCAGTTCAAGCACACAAGACTCTGGCTGATATAGCATAGGGCGGCACTACCGGCCACAGAGGGCTGGTACTGCCGTCCTGACTATATCAGTCAGGTAGCAATTCAGATTCCTACAGCAGATCATATGAATATAAAACAATCTAAACTCAAAATATGACAAGCTAAAATAGTAGCCATGAATACATGTCCATATCCGAAGCAAATTTAGTCATAAAGTAGCATATTTCATAAAATAGAGTTTTGAGCGACTCTCAAACTCACAATCTAACAACTACTCTCATCGGATCTGGACATTTGATGTTGCCTAGGAAATGCTCATAAAGACAAGAGATATCAATTAAATTGCACAAGAGAATTTCACAACTAGTGATCATTTTGGATGTGGAAGGCATGTAGATCACTAATTGCAGAATCTTATAACATACACTAAATTCCCCCTTGTTTCTTTGATAGTGCATACATATACATGTGGAAGGCAAGAACATAGGCACTTTTGGTCAATTAAGTCCAAATAAGGGAATTTAAGCTATATTATGGAGAGTAGCTACTTAAGAGATAAAAATACAATCCAAATGAATATGAGAGATAACCAATTTGGATTGAGTCAATGTAGCATACTCATGAGAGACTCATTCTCAATAACAGACTACACAAATTCACTAGAAGAAAAGGTTAGTCTTAAAAGACACAAGGCATAGGATGGGCTCCCCCTTAATATGTGCATCAAGTGCTTGAATTACTTGTGAAATGCACTAGAATCAGTTTAAGAGTCGAGGGAAGTTCATCCTATATCTTGGTCAAGGCATGATAAATTTGCAACAATTGAAATTATGCCAAGGAAACATACCACCACTAAGGTAGATAGATCACCACATAAATTTTCATTGATATGACCATCATAGGTGAGACTTCAATGATTTGGATGGCTATAGTTCTCACTTGATGAAATGTGGTAAAACTGAGCTCTTGTGATCATTCAAGATCCATATTAGTTTCCTAGTTCTTTCTTTACCTAGAGCAACTCACACAGAGAGCAAAGGTAAAATTCATGAAATTTGCAAGTTATGAACTAGGAGTTACCACTCTTTGTTGATAAGATCCTGGGAGATCAATGGGATGGATCATATGTACTTGATGAGCACTTAGAGAGGAGAAATAGCAATGAAAGCCCACTCTTCAATTATTTTCTCCATCTCACCCAAATCTAGGTCCATTTAAAGGATTGGGACATTCAACATTTAAACCAGGAGCACTTGGTTTATAAAGACCGAGACCTCCTAGAATAATTGTGAAACACCTAGAGAATCCAAAGGAACTACCCATCCTCCTTTTTCAATATGTGTGACTGCACATCAAACACTTGAAAGAAACCAATAATCCCAAAAGATATAGGCTAAGCTCCCCCTAAATTTGTGCATACAAGAGTACACAAAGTTCACTTAAGCACATTAACAATATGAGGTCAAGGGAGTGACTTGCACTATACTTCAACTGATTTGAACTCCTTGAAACTGCTTGCAATTCAATAGTCTCAGCTGATTACTTCTTGTTCCAACTAGTTGCAATCACTTGCTGCTGCTTGTACTCTGATTGCAACTTATTTGGACCCTTGTGTGAGTTCTTTTCTTTCATTGAAACTCCTTTAGACCAAATTTATATTTCTCATATTTACTGATTCTTCATGACCAACTTGAGAGCTAACTCAATCTTATTGCCACAATGCAATCCAATTCCATTCAGTCAGTTTTCAGATTCTGTCATCCTCAAAAAGGAAAAAGAAATCCATATCTCTCAGACCACTAGCCCAATATGCATGAAATTTGGTAGAGATCTTCATCTATTAGTCCTCTAACTTCTCTCAAAATTTAGCTCATTTGAACTCCATTTGGTCTGTGAAAATAATTTTCTACCAGAACTGCTCAAATCTGAACTGCACTGTTGAAGCTAACAGAAACCAACTCAAAACTGATTTTTTTCAAAACCAATCTTCATACCAATTGTACAGAAATAAGTACTAGATGTGTATAGCATGCTCACAAAGTTTTAGGTCAATTTATCAGTATTTGAATCTCCAAATCCATGCTTGAAGGCAGTCAACTCAGATTTGCAATTTTCTGGACAGATTTGATGATCGATGATTCTTCTTCTTTTCCTGTCCAATCTTTGAGGTGATTTCAGTTGAGAATACATACAAGATGTTATATCCATTTAGTCCTCTCATCAACACTCGTAATCTTGTGAATTCTTCTTGTATAGCTTATTTAAATCAACCTCAAACTTGATTCAAGCGAAACTGAAACTTTTGATCTAAATGGCCTTTAGCAGCAACATCTTTCTTTAGGTGAAGAATAACCTTTAAGCTTGTGAATTAAATTAGCACAACATCTTCTTATTGATTTTCTATGAATAAGCTCAATCACAAGAAGACATTAGTAACACAAGCACTAGTTTTCCATTTAGTAACCATTTATATGTGGATGACAAGTGGGTTACCAAAATGGAGAAACCTCATAACATGGACTAAATCTCCCTTGATGTCTCATGCACATTCTTTTGAGTGGAATAGGAAATGTAAATGTGCATGGTTGGTCATTTAAGTCCAAAGGGCAGATTTAAGCCATATTATGGTGAGTGGCTAACATAGACAAATCTAATCCAAATTAGCTAGAGAGAAAATACATCACATGGTTTTGGATTGATAGCCTTCATATAATAGCACACTCTATTTGAGGAACACATTCTCATTTAGTGAGACTACATAAATCACTTAGAGAGAAATATTAGTCTCACAACTCTAGCCATAGATTAAAGTCTCCTTTTATAAGTGCTCTAAGTATTTGAATTTCTCACATAGCACTTTATTCATTTAAGAACTTGAGATTTTCACTCTATGTCTAGGTCATGGCAACAATAGTGTAATCAATTTGAACTATGCCAAGAGATACTCACAACCATTATAGCATGTAGATGCCCATAAGAATGAGAATTTGGCAATCTAACATATGACAAGATTCCATCAAGTAGGAAGTTCTTGACTTGTGAGTAATAAGTCCTTTGACTTGACTTGAGCTTGATTCTTTATTCTTGGCCATTTTGAAATCTACTTGTATCCTCCAATGTGTACCAAGATTCCAAATCCATCAAACCAACTCATAATGTGCACGAACATAAACTTGCTTCATCTTGTTTTTCTTGGTTTGAAGTCCACAAAGGAAAGTCAAGTCACCTATGTTGCTTGATGTGGATGATCAATTCAATTTTGATCATATTTCTATTCTATGACCAGCAACCAATGAATATCCTCAAGTGCTTCTATTATCCTAAGTGGCTACACAAGACACAAAGGAGTTTAGTTTCAAATAAATTGCACTTGAGATTTAGATGTTACCACCCTTCTTGATTGTAATGGATGAGGTGGTCTTTTCATCTTCATCTTGCACATATGAAGGTTGTAGATTTGTCCTATGAACTAGAGTGGAGTCAGTTGCTACTATGTAGGAGGGACGGCACTGCCGCCCTTGGGTGCGGCACTGCCGCCCTGCTGATTTGTAGCAGGGGTGTGCTGCACCTCTGCATCAGAGTTGTCAGCAGAATTTGGTACAACAGCAACTTGAGGAGCTTCCACTTTTGTAGCATGTACTTCTTGTGGTCTTATATCATCAATGGCCATTTTCTTGATTGCTCCATAAGGTGGTTCCTCATTACCTGCAACTTGAATAAGATCTTGCTCTACTAGAAAGCCATTAAAAACATCATATGGCAAATGATTCACTTAGACTTGAAGTACTCTAGCCACTCTTAATAATTTACAAACACACATATATTTGTCAACTATTAGAGACTACACATGTCAAGTGGCTAGCTAGCAAGGGTTAGGTACTAGTTACCGAGGTGAATATGAAGTTTGAAGTATTCCCATTGATTCATCTTCGGGTCAACCATATAAGAATACGCAATGTGAATTGATTGATAGCTTGAGTGAATATTTTCAATCAACTTGCTCAAGCACCCCGAAGCTTTCATATCACCTTCAAGTACCTACAACACTTACTAAGCACAATTTGGTACCCAAACTATGTTGGGTCCTTTATGGTTAGTCACAAGAGACTTAGGCACCCAAGTGGCCTGTGTGCTAGCACATGGTGAACCAATCACCTTTCTAGCACAAGTGTCATTTTTGGGCCTCCTAAGCATATTTAAATCAATTGACAAGTTGAGCTTAGAAGTGTTACCCATGGGACAATCCTTACTTAAATGTCTCTTTCCTTTGCAAGTGTAGCATAGGCGGTTCTTGTTCTTTCTAGCCTTCTCTTCTTGCACTTTGCTTGCTACCTTGCTAATGAACCTCTTTGTTGATGATGACAAGCCTTCACTTTTCTTATTAGGACATGAGCCAATTTCATGTCCCTTCTCATGACAACCATAACACTTCCTCTTGCTTCTTCTTGTCTTGTTCTTTGGAAGTGTGGCTTGATCATCGACCTTGTTGGAACACATACAAGCATTGTGTCCCATGTTGGAGAACTTGACATGAGCCATCTTCTTCTTCTCTTGGATCTTGCTCACGCCCTTCTCTTCTTTCTTCAAGGGGCAATCTCTGACATGGTGACCTTCTTTCTTGCACTTGAAGCAAGTGATGAGAGTCTTCTTTGATTGACGTTGCACCTTGATGGCCTTAGGGAACTTTTCTGTTCTGTCCAGGTGCTGGCACTGCCTGCCCTTGGGGTGCGGCACTGCCACCGTCTGTGCAGCTAGGCTGAACTACTACATTCTGGACTAGATTGCACTTCTTTAAGTATCCCCTTCACTTTGCCATTGTTGGACTTGTAACCATTTTGATAAGGCTTGATGCATGCATTGGTTGATCCCTTCTCAAGCTTCTTCACCATGTCTTCATGGTTATCTTGAGAAGGTTGAGCATTGCACTTGCCCTTCCATTGAATCAAGTCCCTTTTTAGCATTTCAACTTCTTCCTTGAGCTGTTCATTTTCTTTTGCAATGGAATCATCACAAGTTTCTACAATTACATGCTTAACAGAAGGTTGGCTTGCTTGAGAGCAACACTTGTTAGCACATGATAAAATAGATGAACCTTGTGTATATGTGCATTTGTGAGTGTGAGGTTGGTATGATTTTACCTGTTGTTACCACAACCTCATGAGCAACTTCTAGCATGAGATGAGACTCCATAAGCTTCTCATGAGAGCACAAAAGCCCATCATGACTTTCTTGCAAAGTCTCATTTTTGCTAGTAAGCTTTTCCAACTTGTCTTTGAGCATATAATTCTGATCTTCTAATTGAGCAACACAAGATAGAGAGTTAATAGTATGAGTTTGCTCAATTGACAAGTTTTCATACCTTTGGACCAAGCTAGCATGAGAGCACTTAAGCTTTTCATGCTTTTTGGTCAACTTCTCCAAGCATTTGATCTTTTCAACAAGAAGCTCTTCTTGCTTGTAGAGATCTTCTTCTTGCTCTTGAATCTTCTCTATGAACTTGATCACTATCAACTTGTCTTTCTTGCTTAGATGTGCAAGGTGTTGATTGATCTCATCATTATCACTACCACTGTCACTTTCTTCTCTTTCTTTTCCATGAGACCGATATGTAAAGTGGAATAGAGAGTTGAGCTTCTTGGTAAGGTGGATTCATCATTTGGCTTCCATCAATCACAAGCTTCTTCTTCCTTCAAAATATTAGTCTCACAAGATCTAAAGAAAGTAGAAGTACCACATGTAAAAATATTGTTCTCACCAACTATTTCATTACCATCCAATAAGTCATATGTTGGCGAGGAAGTGGATGTGGCATGATCAAATAGGCCTTTTGAGAGAATCACTTGAGGCTCATCATTTGTCGATGAAGTTGAGCATTCCTCAAGTGGTTTTTCCAATGAGAGGTTGCTCTCTTCACATTTGGAGTTGCCATACATTTCCTTGAGCGTGGTCCAAATGATATGAGCATCACCAAGTGGTTTACCATCTCCAAATATGACAGCATCAATTACATCTTCACTCAAAGCACTAAATAAGACATTAGCAGCTTGAGCATTGAGTTGTAAGCATTTCACTTCCTCTCTAGATAAGTAGATCAAGTCATCATGAGGAGGTGAAATGCTCACATCTACAATCTGCTCTATTTGAGGACCCATGGTCCTAAAAACATCAAGCACACTAGCAAACCAAGATGTATAATTTGAGCCATCTAAAAGTAAAAGTTCTAGAGATACCTCCTCACTTGTCGACATCGTTCTCTCAAGGCGGTTAAGCCCGAAATTGAGAGCCAGGCTCTGATACCAATTGAAAGGACCTTGATGTCGCCTAGGAGGACTAGAGGAGGGTGAATAGGCCTGTAAAAATTCAACTCGAAACTCTGTTAGAACAGAGGGCGGCACTGCCGCTCTTCAAAAATAAAGCAGACAGCGTTGATATTTCATAGATAGTAACCTGACCCTCTCAGCTACTCAATCCTACAATAGAAAGACAAAATCCAGTTCGAAGACTGGATACCACAGAAATCTCACACAAGAGAGGATCGAGCTACGAAACCCTAACAATAGCTAGCAAAGAGTTGAACCAGCAAGAACATAAAGTGAAGCACGTGGGACACAAAATTTATCCCGTGGTTCAGCTCGCCTCCAAGGCTTGCCTAAGTCCATGTTGTTGAGGCATCCACAAAAGGATTGGCTCACCACCAAGGCTTGCCTTGCCCTCGTTCTCAAATCAAGAGAATAAACTCTTGAAGTGAGGGGTAATTTCTTAACTGCAGGATGAGGTTACCAACCTCCCAAGGCTGCCACACAAGTTGGCAAGCACAAGGGCGACGCCTATCCGGCTAGGAGCAAGCTCCAAGAGTAACAAACCCTAGAATCGCCGGCCAAACGTGAACCAAATGCTCTTAGACTTTGGGAATCAGTGGATCTGCTCTCCAATCGAGTTTTGCTGCCTTTTCTCTCAAGTTTTGATGGTGGAAATCAAGGATTGCTTGGGAGCTTGAAGGAGCAACAATGGAAGAGAGAGAGGTGAGCTTGGGTCTATTCAGTTTCGAACTGAACCATTGGAGAAGAAGGCTCTCTGTTGTGGGCCGGTCCAAATGGTATTTATACCTCTTGGGTCCCAACGATCGTTTATGGGCGGCACTGCCGCCCTAGCCAAAACAGGTAGAATCTGGAGATTTTTGGCTGGCTGCTTTGGCTAGGTAAGAGGATGTAGATCTGAAGTTTTGAGCATCTGGTTGCACAGTTGACCAACTATACTAGAATCCCTTTTTATAGTACGGCTTTCCCTAAACTCAAATTCAAAGCATAAAAGAATGTAAATGCCTTTGAGCTAGTTGCCACTTTATTTGGCAATTGAGAACTATTATCGAATATGTTTTCCTCATTCTCATTATACCTTGATTATGTGACTTGAACTATTTCCATACATATGAGTTCACCTTCATGGCTTCAAGTCACTTCCACTAATGATTTGATCCTCAACACAATATGACTCCTCATAGCTTGCTTAGTACCTCGACTCAATGCAAGTACTCTCTTCTTCACCTTAGCCATGGTACCTCAGTCGCCAAGCCGTCGCTTGCCCTTCACCTTCGCTTAGTACCTCGAAGCCCTTTCCTTGCTATCTTCACCCTATCAAGCCATACTCAAGTCACGTTATATTAAGCATCCATTGAAAAATATTTCTTCAATATTTTGATCCTTGCTTGAATATTTTCTAGATATGAATGTTGAGATCAATCAAGCTTCAGTTTGTCTCACATAGAGACATACATGGATCAACATTAATATGGTCAAGCTAATTCACTATTCCTTATTCCCTTCTCATTTTGGCTTGACATTCCAATTGATCTTTCATATATTCATCCATGTAAGCAAACCAATGTAGAGACCGACTTATATCCACTATACATTGTCATTTACCAAGTATGTTTGCTTTCACATGATGCTATGATATCCCACAACATAGAAGCCATTTCATTGATTCCATTTGCATTGTTGTCTTTTGCTTGAACTAGATTGCTTCCAAAAACTTCCAATACAACAATACACAGTTTGGCATTCACTTTAGCACAATGTGGCATATCATCAAGTTTGCCTACTAGTTGAACCTTGTATATACTTGTTAATACATAACCCACAAGTATATGCAATAGACTCAATTTCCTGTTCAACACTTAGCAAACTTATTAGACCTTTAATTGTGTTGTCATTCAATTTACCAAAACCCACTAAAGGGCTAGATGCACTTACAATTCCAGTCTAGAGGCACTTGGTGATTGTGTTTCACTATGGATTTCTCTTGTTACTCTTGGTGTTTGTCGATACCTAGATGGCTTGGTGCAGCGAGGATCATTGAGCGAAGGGTGGTGCTTGTCTTCGGCTCTGATCGGTGGATTGTGAGGGGTTCTTGTGCCTTTCTCGTGGGAGATCACGAAAGGCAACTCTAGTGTATTGCTCGTGGCTTGTGGATCCCCATCTTGTGTTGGTTGTGCGGCACTCGGTTGTGGGTTAGACGTGTGATGCCTATTAGCGCATGAACCTCCAAGTGGGTGAATCGCCACAACGGAGACCAGCTTGCCGGCAAGCAAGTGAACCTCGGTGAAAAATCATTGTGTCTATTGGTATTCATTGTGATTGATTTTTCGCTTGCCGAGCTCGGTATAACACTTCTATCACTCTCTTGTATTTACATTCTTACTTACTTGTGTAGTGGTAGTTGTAGTTGCTGAAGTAGCTCTCTTGGTTAGCTAGTTGCCTAGCTTGTTAGTTAGTTGTTTAGTTTCTTGCTAGCTCAACTAGTGTAGCGAGTATAGACTTAGCCCTTGATTACTTAGTGATCATAGATAACTAGAATTGTTAGTAGGTGGCTTGCCTTTTGATTAGAGCTAGAGCAAACACTATTTTGCCATTTAGTGTACTAACCACTTGCTCCAGTGTATTTGTAGAAAATTTTATAGGCTATTCACCGCCCTCTTAGCCATTTAGGACCTTTCACCGGGCATGGATCCTTTGCCCCGAGCGTTGACTAGCCCACCGAGCGTCTAAGGCTCAGGGGCTCCCCAGCATCGCCTCGACCAACGGGCGCGCGGCGCTATCGGCCACTCCTCCGATAGAGACATGTAGGCGGCATGATACAAGAGGACAAATCCCTCCACCGGCTCCAGGGGTGCAGGGCGCTCCCAGGCCCGCTCATCAACCTCCCGAGCCAGGCGCCTTCACCGCCAAGGAAGCCTTGAGAAGGCTCACTCAGTGGAGGCCGGTCCAAGCAGACAGCCCCTGACGGTCAGAACGTTAGGGCCAGAAGAGCCAGGCGGCTTCTGAGGCTCCCCGGCTCCACGACAATGCCAGGGTTCATCCACGCCGCGACAGCTGCCCTCTTGGACTCCAGCGCACGTAGATCATAGACTAAAACCCTGAACCACCTTGTACCCGACCTTCCTCAGAATATAAGGGGGAGGTCGGCTCCTAGAGAGAGAAGAGGTCGAACTCACCAAACAGACCAGAGCATTCCAAGCTCCACTCAGAGCAAAGCAAGCCAAGAGGAACGACTGAGCGTTCTTCCCCCCCCCCCCCCCCGACAACCCGGCAAGAGAGAGGAGCGTTCTTTTTTCTGATCGGGGAAGAAACCTCGCCGCCGATGAGCCTTATGATAGCATTGAGCGATCCCTTGCCTAATCTCTTTCTCTTTCGTTGTAACCCCCCAATTTGGGTGTTCTCGAATATAAAGAACAACCACTGCTGGACATAGGGCTCCGACAGCTTGAATTAGGATACATTGCCATGTCTTCTCTTATGTTCTTGAGTCCACCCGAGCCACCGGAGACCCACACTCAGTGACACCCGATGAACAACGATGCTTGCCGCTGGCAACTACCCCACAACAGTAGTCGTCTAGGTACTCACTACACTCAGTTTCATTGTCTTCACTTATGTTGTACAATCAAATTTTTAATTCAACAAGACTTGTATATGTTTTTCGCCGATTTATGTACTCTGTTGTTGAGATATAATCTTGATATGTGGCGGCTATTGTGGTATAATACTCAACCGTGATCCTGATGTAGTGGAGATGTGGATGGCATCTCTCGAGGATTACCAAGTTAGTTTGCTTAAATTAAGTTGGTTAAGTGGATCACACACGATTTAGGTAAATTAACGCGGCGGATCCCTACACCTTCCATCCCAAAAACAATATAAATCTCACTCTCCGAAAAATCAATCAATCCTAAGTTTGACTAATTATTTATAAAAAATACTAATATTTATGATATATAATAAGTATCACTGAATTAATCATGAAACATATTTTCATAGTAAGCCTATTTAAAAATACAAATGTGATATTAACTGGTCAACTTGGAATCGTTCGACTTCCATTCTTTTTAACACAAAAGTAGTAGTTGACAACAATCAAGTCCTATAACTGTTTGTCACGGTTAAGGTCTTCACCTCTCCCCGCTCATTTGCATCGCAAAAGAATTCTAAAAATGAAACTCATTGGCATGAAAAATACTTTTGACACTGGATGATCTTCAAAGGTCAACTAAACAAGAATTAGATGACGAGCAGTCAAGAGAGTCGTTCTATTCAAATCCGTTGGGATTTTTTTAGGCTAAATCTTTCATCTCATTGTTCACCTAAGATCCCTGTTTAATTCTTTACAAAGTTCTTCGAGGACACATGATGAGTAGACTTTCTGAAGAAAGAGCAAAGCATGTACTTAAGTACACAAGACTATTTTTCATGCAAATCCGTTATCCTAACTGGGGCAGCAAGGCAAGTAACATTTGGCACTGACACAACCGTATAGTACTGAAGAGTCCAAACAGTAACAGTAACAGTAACTCGTACTTCCCCTCAAAAAAAAAAAAAAAGTAACTCGTACAAGTTACACAGAAAGTGCAAGCATCCGAAGCATGAACACATTCCTTGGCATTTGGCCAAGGCTCAGTCGCGACAACACACAGGCATGGCAACCGATCCTTGGTTACATTGAACAGTGGCAGTATAAAAATATGTGTTCCCGTCACAACCAGGCCACCTTACTCTTCTGTGAAGTTTGGAGGCGGGGGCTTTGCCCTATTGCTAAGAGATGACCGCGAAAGCATATTTGGAGAAGCTTGTACGACAGGGCAAGATTCTGGTACGACGACGGATGTTGACGTCGTCGGAGCAGATTTTGTTGTAGCTGGAGTGGCTGCGAGACTCACAGTGCGAGGTAGTACTTGTGTAGGGTACACCTCGGTGACCTCTTCGATGCCTTCGTCTACATATATGACATCCTGCATAGTGAGCTGGTGATACTCAACAATTTCTCGCAGGAATCTGTTTTCTCGTGCATATACTGAGTTCTCGTGCGCAAGCCGTGCCTTCTCAGCTAGTAGTGTTTCCAACTGGAGGCGGATCTGCAAAAGAAATGAATGATAAGTGGCCAAACCAGTAGCAAGTACACCCAGACACTCAGCACTTGTTAATTCAGCTAGACATAATATGGAGTAAGTAAACTTCACAAAAGAACTACTCTTAAAATTATCACATTCAAAAAACAATTTCGGAGAACCTCACTATCATGTGCAATAATGCTTCACAAAACCAATGCTATGCACCACCAAAATTTCCAGTGAGCTTAACACGCCAGGCCTACTTGTTAACCTAACAAACTAGTATTAGATGTATATACCGTGTGTTTACTTAGTAGTGTAGCGTCCATCAGCTAACCATTTCCAGGTGACTTTATCCTCGACCGCTGGTTGTAGAAGAATGTTCTGTAAGCGAATCAATAGGGAGATGAACTCTTCAACTTGCGTTGCTGTAGTGATCTTTCTCCTCAATGCTCTGATCCAGGTGTCGTTTGTAATTTCCTGATGTATCATTCTGTTTTCCTTCTGACAAGTTGGAAGAGATGGGGGGCAAGGTTCCTTGGGGCCTCTCCATCGAGCCAGCTATGGTGCCAAATTTTTTTGCCTTGCTCCCGTTTCCGAGGAGTATAGTGGTGGAGGGATTGAAAAGGAGGCGATCCACGTTATTACAGGGGACCTCAGTGCCGACCCAAGGTTTATCATCCACCATCCACTCTTGCCAAATCTAGCGTAGCCGCAGGGCCCTCTGCTAAATTTGTCAAGATCTATCACCCCAAGAACTCCCATGTCCTTCGGCATGCAGACCGTTGGCCAATTTACTAGATAGTGGCCTCCATTGGCCTTGTCGTCAACGGTCCAAAAGGAAGGAGCACTGAATCTTATCGATCTTTTTTCTAGCCCAGACGGCCAACGACAAGATGGTCAAATGGTAAGTTGGAATGAAAGACAGGACCAAAGTAGACAAGAGTGTGTCGCCCTGCTCGGTTTAGGAGCCCCACTTTCCACCCGGGCATACGTTGGCTAACTTTTTGAAGAGCGCGGATGTGCAACTGTAGCGACATGGGAAATCCATTTGAGCTCCCTGGAACGGTTCTAGAATGTGTTGAGTCGGAGGCCCTCGCATCGAATCGGATGTACCGAGCTCTTGTCAAAATTGACAACGTCATCAACATAGAGGGACGTTGAGTCTCATTGAGACCAAGGGGAGCGGTGTTATAAAGCCTTGTTGTGTTGCTGCATCTAGGATTCTCTGGAGCGGATCTATGGCAAGTATGAAGAGCATTGGCAAGACTGGGTCTCCCTGTCGCACCCCCACCCTTTGGTTGAAAGCCTCACCCTGATGGCCATTTACTGTAACCCTCAACGATGACGTCCCGAAGAGGCCCTCCACCATTGGCCAAAGCCAAGGGCCTGCAGGGCCTCAAGGAGGTAACACCAATTTCAAGTGTCAAGACTTTTGGATGTCGAGTTTGAGGAAAAGGGCCGGTATCTTCCTCTTTTGGAGATTTCTAACCGTATTTTGCACATATAGGAAGTTATCTTGGATGCAGTGACGCTTGATGAAGGCGCTTTCACACTTGGATACTATTCCCTCGAGCAGTGAGGCCAGTTTGTTTGCAAGGAGTTTGGAGAAGATCTTGGCTATGCTGTGGATCACACTGATTGGTCTGTAGTCACCTACCCTCACAACATACAGCTTCTTGGGATTGAGGATGATGTTGGCCGAATTCAGCAAATCAAAGTTTTGAATGTTCATGTCATAGAGCTGGTTAAAAGCAGCCATGAGGTCAAATTTGATGGTTTCCCAGCAATGTTTGAAGAAGGCACCAGTGAAACCCGTCAGGGCCAGTTGCTTCGTCTCCCGGCATTGAGTCGATTGTTTCCTTTATCTCATCCTGGGAAAAGGGGGCTTCGAGGATGGAGAGGTCTTGTTGGTGGTTATCCCAGGGATGTCCAGTTAAAGGTGGAAATTCGGGTAGTGTTGCTCCCAAGTTGTTTCTTAAAATGTTCTGAGACTACTTTCTCTTCCTGTGCAAATATCATACCGTGATCAGATTGTACTTCCTCAATGTCGCGGTGGCCCAAAGCTAGAAAAATATGGTGTTGGTATCACCGAGTCAGATGTTGGTCGTCATCTGATTCTTAATTTTTCAATGAGTGCCAGGCCTAGGAAGCGTGCTTTGAGGCACTTGAGTAAGCTTACTTCTTCCTGGGTGAGAGACCTATCCTCCTGTGCAGTCTCCACACGAAGTAATACTTCTTTTACGATTGCAAGTTTTAGTGTCGTGTCCCCAATTTTTTCTTCTTCCACCGCTTGATGGCCTTTATCATGCGAGCCAATTTAATGTGAAGGCGTTTTAGGGTTGTGTCAAAGCGATGACCGAAAGATGTTTGCTGGTTCTCTTTGCATCTCTCCTTGCAGGAATTATGGGTGTGTGGTCGGACATTAGGGAAGGCAAGGAGTGGAGCGGGAAATAAAAAAATCTCTTAATCAGGTGTGTAGATCCTTGTCATGGTTGGGCTATCTTGCCCATTTGACCATGTGAATTGTTGTCCATTCAGGCAAATTTCTTTGAGCCGTAGGTCATCTAACACCACTTTGAATGAGCCCATCAGTCTTGTTGAGGTTTGAATTATTTTTGCCTTTGAGCCATAGGTCATCTAACACCACTTTGAATGAGCCCATCAGTCTCTTGTTCAGCTTTGAATTATTTTTGCCCGCCGCTTGATAAATCAGATTGAAGTCGCCAAGGACCAGCCAACGGTCTCTGTTCTACGCTGCTAAATCCCTTGTTCTTGTGGGAACAGGAGCTTGTCATTCTCAATTTGTGGTCCGTACACTACAATGATGCACCAATATGCGGCATCAGCTCTCGGGGTGATTTTAGCGGTGATTGCATTGGTTGTTATGTGCGTTTCTAAAAGGGTAAAGTGGTCTTGCGAGACCACCAACAGGATTTCGCCTCTTGTTTGGATCGCTCGTAGTGCTATGAAATTGTTTAGGAATTTTGGTCTTGGTCTTCATGAGTTCCTCTCTCGACTTCGTCCTGAGTTTGAGCCTGTTAGAGAGGAGTTGCTGAGTCGTCATCTGTGCCATTCGCTTGAGACGATGCCTAAGCTGTGATCCGAGGAGACATCTTCAGTCAGGAAGTGTGAGCGAGGCTCTGCAAACTTTGGTTCTGGCGACCACACCGGTGGGCGGGGGGGTAGGGGGTCTATTGTGACAAACTTGGCCATGATGAGGACGACCGCAAGAAGCAACACCATAGAGGATCCTCTCCTCAGAATCCTTGATTGGTGCTTGTTGCTGAGCAAGAGGTCTTGCCTTGTTTCGTCACCTTACTACCTCAGCACATAGGAGCCAAGCTTCTGGTTCTCCTCTACCTCCTCACCCAGGTATATCATCTAAGTGCTTCCTTGATTCTGGTGCTTCTTTTCATGACCCCTGATTCCACTCATTTGTCCTTTGTGTCTTCACCCAATCCACCTCTCATTCAGAACATTGATGACGCGTCTTTGATTGTTGATGTGTTACTCTTCCTACCTCTTCTTTTCATGTTCCTACTATTTCGCATGTTCCTAAGCTCACTATGCAATTGATATTGATATCTGCTAGTCAAACCACTGGCCACAGCTATCGTATCATTCTTGAGGATGATTCTTGTCTCGTTGTGTTCACGATATCCATAGAAGTCTTCTAGTGGGGACTGGACCTAGGTGTTCCGACTCAGCTTCTTTGGGAGCTTGACTGGTTGTCTTCCTTTGCCTTCCTTGACTGGCAAGTCATCCAGTCCTCCTGCCTCCATATCAGTTGCTTCATCTACCACTACTTTTGCACAGTGGCATCGTTGTTTAGGTCATCTCTCATGTTCTAGATTGTCCACTTTAGTTGGTAGTTGTGGTGATAATGCTCTCCATTGTACGGGTTGCAAGCTTGGCAAACAGCTGCAAAACTTTAACCTTCCAGTCAATCTATGTCATAGCATCCTTTTGATCTTATTCACTCTGATGTATAGGGGCATGCTTACTTCGTTTTGAAAGGGGGTGACTCATAATGGCCTTGTTTGGTAGAGCGATAAAAAAAGGCACTTCCCTGATAAGCTATACAAACAAAGCAAAAGTGCGGTCAAAATAAGTTGGCGTTTTAGAACAAATGTATGCTCTGGAGAGAATCATGGCCAAAAAAAGCATGTCGTTTAGCTTTTAATCTCATTTTATTTTGACCATAAACAACTTATAAGTTGTAACAAACAGAGCAATTATGCTATCTTCATTGTGATTATTCACGCTTTACTGGGATTTATCTAATTTCTTGTGGTTAGTTTCTTCCCATTTACTAGCAATTTGCCACTATGATCTACAATCAGTTTAAGTCTCCCATTCATGTTGATTTTGCTGGTGAATATATTTCTAATACACATAGGCACTATCTTGCTGACCAGGGTACTCTTGCTCAGTTCTCCTTCCCTAGTGCTCATGCTCACTCGGCTTCTTCGGTTCTTCATGGTTCTACTCCCTACGAGTGTTTTTGGCACCTCTCCTTCCAATAGCCGTCTTTGTTGTTTTGGTTGTGGCTACTATGTTCTTCCACCTCGTAAGCACACCAAGCTAACTGCTTAGTCAGCTGAGTCATGAGTGTATGTGAGCACACCAAGCTAACTGCTTAGTTGGTTGAGTGTATGTTTTCTCTTGCGTACAGTATGGAACATGAGGGCTATGCTGCTATGACCCAGTTGCCCATTAGATGAAGATTTTTCGGGATGGAACCTTTGATGAATCCCGCTCATACTATCCACATTCTTCCACCAGTTTGTCTAGCACAGCCAGGTCCCTTTCCTTCCTTATTCTGCCCCATTGGTCTTTTCCGCAGTCATCCTCTCCCTTCCACTTATCTTCTTCGTTCTCCACATCTCTACCTCCTACTCTACCGCACCTACGGTTGATCCTCTTCCTCCAGTTGCTCCCCCACCTCTGGTTGTTTCACCTCGTGAGATCACTCTCAACTACTCTCATCCCCATCCTATTCCATCACCAAACTCCTCTCCATCCCTCTTTGGGCCTACTCCTAAGTCTTCTCGGTACAATCTCCAAGATTGTCACACTATTTGTCCTACCTCTTATTATGGCTTCACCGCTACTACTCTAGTTGAGCCCACGTCCTATCAAGAAGCTGCTATTCACCAGGAATGGAAGCATGCTATGGCTAAAGGAGATTGTTACATGATATGTCTAAAGGAGATTCAATGGAGCACACTTAGCACTTGGGATTTGGTTCCCTACCACCTCAAGTCACTCCCTATCACCTACAAGTGGTACTATACAAGATCAAAAATCACTCTAATGGCTCTCTTGAGTGCTACAAAGCTCCTCGCCGCGCATGGTTTCCAGCACTATGAGGAGACCTTTGCTCCAGTTACTCATATGGTCACTATTTGCATTCTTCTTCTTGTTTCTTCTGTTCACCAGTGGTCCATCACTCCGCTTGACATTAAGAATTTTTTGTGAATGGAGAGCTTTGTAGGAAGGTTTACATGCAACCATCTCTACATCTCTAGAATACTCTGTTCCGGATGGCATGGTTCATAGCATCACTCACTTCACGGCCTCAAGCAAGCTCCTGTTACCTAGTTTGAAATTTTGGCGTATAGATAGATAAAGATTTTGGTACAGATATAGATAAAGATTTGTAAGTATTTGTAAAAAACAAACCATTACTACTTGAAAGGATTGATCTGGTTGTATAATTCAATAAAAAATATTTGTTTAAAATCTGGCTCAACAAAATGCAAGCCACATGCAAAATTAGGCAGGTGGCAAAGCTGAAGGCCATAACATATCTGTAGCACATAATTGGAGGAAAGATGGGCCCAGCAGGAGCTCTGAAAGGGGTTGTAACAGAGCTAAGGGGATGCCCCACTGGCACAGGGCTGCTGACTGTGTACTGCAACTGTGCTTCAACAGTTTAGAGTAAAACAAGTTTTAAACTGTAGCAAAGTATGAGTCAACTAATAGTTAAAGACTTTCTTAACTTCCCAGCCATGTTGAGTTAAAGAGAAAACCCTCCCTCTCTGGCTAGGAACTCTTGAGAAATAGCCAGAGAATTCCACCAGCACCTTACAAGATAAAGAATAAGCTGAACATGTAACTAATGCTAACTTGTCTACTCAAGGCATTCAGTAATTCACAGTCAGTTTTGATGTAACGTCCAATGAATATACACTAAATAAAACTAGGCAACATTGTCAAAAAATAGGTAGGCTACTCCAATAGAACCTGAATGTGGATATAGTAGCCAAAAGAAATTTATGGAGATAAATTCACCATCAATACTATGAAGGATATTTTTAGTACCTAGTTTTTTCAAAGAAAAAAATATACTTACCAGATCATCATCTTCTGGATTGTCACCCTTGTCATAACACTCACGCAACATTTTATTCTCTTCTTCAAGCTGAGCACAGCGTTCCTTTGCAAAAGCTAAATCTGCCTTCACAGTTTTCAGCTCCCGCAATAGCAACTTTGCTTTTGCAGCCATGGCATTTGCAACCTGTATGAGATATATGGAGACATTAGTTCAATCATACCTTACAAGATGGCAAAAAGATAGCCAAAGTGTCACTATTATTGAGGAAAGAAAAACAAAAAGAGGTGTTCCTTATCCCAGCCAATCAAAATAAATTTGACATTGTTTCATACTGTGGATTCAAACATGCAAAATGGAGCACTGAAGCAACATATCTAGTGACACATGTTTGCCACCTTACGTCGCGAGATGCCTTCAACTGAGTTTCATGGTCTAGTGGATTTTGAGGAAGGTGTCTTTGCAGAATTTTGTGGCCAGCTTCTCCTTGTGTATTTGGACCAGCTCCTTTTCTTCTCATGTTCAGTTTACGTGTCTCCTGAATAATGTCGGCCGTTTTATTCTCTACAATGGTCCGACCTTCCTGACAAAAATACCATGTATGTCATGAGTTGTGGTGTGAGTGTGGAGTGTGTGGGTTGTGTGCGTCCAAGTTGTACCCAATAAAAAAAACAAAGAGATCTGATATAACCAAAGGATATATCAATTGTATATCATCAAGAAGTCAAAAATAGCACAACATTGTAAAGATACATATATCTTTTTTTCCAACTCTCAATGAAGATAGCATGCGTTAACAAAAAAATGTTCGGTGCCACTTGCTGTAGTAGAATATGGATCAACATGGTGAATGCTTCAACTGTTTTCTAGCTTAAAGCAGGAGCAAAGGAATTTCTGTTCACACATATTTATACTGGACGCACAACATTTACCAATTCAGCACAGAACAACATTGAAAGTGAAACATAGGACTGATACTAAAAGATCCAGTCCTTTAAGTAAAAAGAAAAGAACTTATCAGCAACTTACTTCAAGTGCATTTTTTATTGTGCCTCCAATAAGGGTAAGGGAGGAGGTTATAGACTCAGATCTCTTCTGAGATGGAGGTGTCTGAGGTTTCCACGTCTCTCCTGGCAATTGTTTTGAATGTGGAAGCTGCAGTGTCATGAAAAATATCAGTGTTCCACATGAAAACATTTCAAATTGAACTAAGCATAATATTGATGGCAGTTCCAGTGAGTCAGAGGCAAAGATTTACAGAGTGGGCAATAATTGTATCTACAAGATGACAGTTATTCACCATAGTGATAGGACAAGAACAAAGATGATGAGTCATGCCAGTCTCAAGCTTCAAGCAGAAAATGAAAGCTCGGAATGTACTTTTCTATCTATCAGTACAGATATTAAGTGGTTTCAATTACAGACAAGGAGTTTAATTAACTCAAATTTAGCACCCCAAGAGTTCAATTAAGGAAGAAGATAATGGCAGGGGGGTTGCAGATCTCACCTGGACATCATCTTGCACATCGTCTCTTGGCGATTTGTACTGCTCCGGGGAGCAGTCCTCGTCAAGAAACGACTTTGCCTTCCGTGCAAGTGTGCCCCAGAATCCATACTTGGCCTCGTTCAGGCTCTTCATGGACGTGTATTCATAGCCTGAACAATCCTATACACCAGGACCAATATCATCAGTTCTTGAGAGAGCGAGCACGAACTGGGGAAATTGAGCAACACAGTTCAGCAGAAATCGATAATCATAATGGTTACTACGCCTACACACGAAATGATCCCTCGCCTGACCGAACTACCAACCAAGAATTACGAGGATCCCCTTCGTTGCGGTGATCGCTGACCGGACCAGATCCGACCCCGATGCATCTAGAAGCGAAACCGCAGAGAGGGAATAAGCGAGAGAGAGGCACGGCGAGACATACCGGGGACGGTGTGGACACGGAGGGATCGTGGTGGCTCCGGAGAGAGGCCGCCAGCGAGGCTGAGGAGGAGTAGGCGGAGGCGAGGGAGGAGGCATCGCGGTGCGCGGCGGAGGCGCGCATGGCCTGCGCGGCGAGGGAGTCGGGTGAGGCGGGGCCCACGAACGGCGGGTAGTGGTGCTCGAACGACGGCGTCGGCTGAGGCCGGGGCTGAGGCTTCCGGCGGTAGGCCATGTGTGACGCCCCGGCGGCGAGGCGCTGTGAGCTTCCGGTTTCAGACGCGCGGCCTGGAGATGAAAACGGATGGGATACGGATATCACTCGTATCACATTTGTTTTTTTTTTATTTCCGTCCCATTCCGATTCGCATAGTGTCAACTATGCACTACACATATGATATAATTTGACATCATAAATATGTGATTTGAGTATTTAAATTGATACTGTGCGGCATCCACTTGCTGCCGCGCCTCGCGTAGATAGCTGTGGCCGCTCCCTCCCTCCCTCCACGGCCTCCATGCCGTGCGCCGTTCTCCAAGCCGCCCCGGGACGGATGCCGCGCCCGCGCAGGGCGCTGCCACCACCGTTCTCTCCGTCCGTGATCTCCATACGACCCCCACTGGAGACGAGGGCGGCAGCGTCGACTTCGACGAGGGAGGTCTGGATCTAAGTCCTCCTCCTCTGTATCTGAGCCTCCTCCTCCTCTAGATCTGGATCTGAGGGACACGGCGGTGGCTATGGTTTCGGCGAGCTTTGTTGCAGTAATCTTATTTTACTGTTGCAACAAGTAATATTTCTTTGTTGCATTAGTCTCTTTTGTGTTTCTGATGTTGCATCTCACATTGCAGTAGCCTTGTTCTGATGTTGCAACAAGTAATATTTTTTGTTGCAGTAGTCTTTTTTTCTGATGTTGCTTTCTCGCATTGCGCTTTGTTCTGTTGTTGCAGTAGCCTTATTCTGATGTTGCAACAACTAATATATCTTTAGTTGCATTTGTCTCTTTTTCTGATCTTGCATCTCGCATTGCAGTAGCTTTGTTCTGTTGTTGTAGTCGCCTTGTTCTAATGTTGCAGTACACTTGTTCTGATGTTATAAACAAGTAATACTTCTGATGTTTGCATCTCACATTGCTCCGTGTTGCAAGGTGATGGAGCACGGTGGGGATAGGCGTGGAGGTGTAGGGGTATAACCCTAGATACCCTACAGCAATGGACATGGGCCGCACCACCAGGGGAGGTCCAGCCCATAAGAAGAAGGTGTGTGATGCAAGACATTGATCGGGATGCATCACACTGGTTTTAAGAAGGAATCTTGAAGATAGAGAATGATCTGTTCAGATATGATAGATATCGTATTCCTTTTAAATACTTATCATATACCCGAATAGAACTAGATCTAACCGACTTGTAACCCTGCCCCCCAGACTATATAAGGCGGACAGGGACCCCCTCGAATTCATCTCATATTCAATACAATCCAACAAAGACACAGGACGTAGGGTATTATGTCGATCAGACGGTCCGAACCTGTCTAAATCGCTGTATCTCTGCGCCTTGTGTCACCATCCGGTTCCTATTACGCATACCTCCACCGATCATCTACTACCGTGGGTATATCCCTCGATAGACTGCTGATCAGATTTCGTCGATAGTGGCACGCCAGGCAGGGGGTGTGCGTGCTGATTCCATGGGCAACTAGATGGTCACTTTCCCGAGCTCCATGGCCTTTCCCGAGTCAGGGCCAGATCTTCACGGTCGGATCCATGACTTGGGTCATTGACCTTGATGGAAGCGGGGAAATCATGGAGGCGGTGCAGGATCACCCTGCGTCGATCGTGCCAACATCTACAATGACATCTCCGATCCCAACACCTCACGGCTAGGTTAAGAGATCCATCAACAATAACAATTTGATTGAAGCTATCGATCGGGTCATGGACCGCTTAATGGAATGTTAGCTCCTCGTAGATTTGGTCTTAGATCGATCTAGAGCGAGCGACGAACCTCCTGCACTCCAAGGTCACCATGCCACTAACGCCGAGCGCCCCACTCGTGCACGCTGTTCGAGGTGGCAAGATGAAGATTTGGTGATCATGACAACTCCGAAAGGGCGTACCATTCAATGCCGACCACTCTCTGCCCCAACGGAGAGCATGCCGAGGCCCTATCCTTTTGGGCTAGTGGGTGTAGATCTGATCTGTCAGAATGTCGTGCACCATCTTTTCATCGACCACGCCGAGCGCAGCCACGTCAATGACCTCTATCAGATCGACTTCCTTGAGGCCGACCAGCCTGCGCCAATGATAAACATGGTGTAAATCCGAACAGATCTTCCGGATGACATGCTCCAGACAATCCTAGTGGAATGCCCTGAGCCATACTCCGAGGGCTCTACTAGCATATGCCCACCTTTCCCTCTAGGCTTTGGGAGAGAGCTCTTCATGGTTAGCCACGATAGCGTTGCTATCGATGGAGATACCAATGTCCAACGCCGTGAACGTGAAACCAAAAACACCGATCGCTAACGGTGTCGCAATGAAAAATACGCCGTCCAAGCTGCCGGAGGTGACCCGCTGCCTCTCGCTCATAATCTCCAACAGGAGTTCCTCATGGTGGACAACTAGCAAGTGGAGCGAACAACTAGCAAGTGGAGCAGACGCCGAGCGCCAATCTAGCTGTGGCCACCCATGAGTTGGCTCGACTCCCACCAACGTCGGAGGTACTCAAGATTCAAGCGTTGCTTAAAGTAGCTCAGGTCCAAGTCAACGACATTCCGGAACCTAGCTCCGTCTTATTCGACAGCGACCGCACGTAGTCGTAACCCCCGTAGTTTTCACCGTGATCGGGGCAGTCATTACCATAGCGGCCAGATCATCCAAGGGGGGTCTAGGGGCAATGTTGCCATCAATCTCGGATCATAAGGACCACGAAATCAGCGACCAGCTCGTAACGCCAATCCAGGAGATTAATCAACCCGTGCGCGGTGACGCCCGTGACCGCATCAACATCAATCTCGATGCCCTTAATTGCATCGAGAACAGTTGTGCCCAGCGACATCAGGCAGAACTCCAACGTCGACAGGAGTATGACGACCAACACAGCAACCCCATCAGCCTCCGACCACTCCTCGCTATCAAGCCGATGGGACCCCGCCCCTTCATAGCAAGGTTGTGAACTATACAGTGGCCCATAGGCTTCAAGATCTTCAGGGTCGATCCCTACAATGGCAAGGCTAATCCTAAGTAGTGGATGCAGCTCTACGAGATCAGTTGTATGTGCCGCTGGGGGAAACAACGACGTAATGGCAAATTATTTGCCTGTCATGCTCTCCTAGACAGCCAACAATTGGCTTATGGGCCTAAGGGAGGATTCTATCGAATCTTGGGATGATCTCAAGAAAGTCTTCGTCGAGAATTACATGGCAATGTGCCAACAGCCTGGCACAAAATATGATCTGGAGAAACTCTATCAGATCTCTAGGGAGCCTCTGTGAAGCTATATCAGGCGCTTCTCCAAAACAAGGAACATCATCCCCGACATTGGGGACAGCGAGGCCATCTCCGCTTTCACCAGAGGACTCCATCACCATCAGGAGCTACGCTCCAAACTTTATCACAAGAGGCCACAGACCATCGATGAACTCCTCAAGGTTGCAAACTCATATGTAGATTCTGAAGAAGCTGATCGGCAGTTCAAGGACGACGTTGCTCATGCTTCCTGCTCGCATCGCCACCGACATCGTGATGATGATCGTCGTTGAAAAGATCAAGATGCCTAAGAGGGGGGTGAATTGGGCTAATTCTAAATTTTTTTGCAATAATTAAGTCATATGGTTAGCCCAATTAACCCCTTGTGCCTAGAAAGTGTTCTTATTGATCTAACGCACAAAAGTTTAGCAACCTATGTTCCAATCCTACTCTAGCATGGTAATTCTAAGAATGTAAATGATAAGAATTGAATTGCTCAAAGTAAATGCTCAAAGTAAAGAGAGAAGGAGGAATGTGGTGATGTTTTGCCGAGGTATCGGAGAGTCACCACTCCCCACTAGTCCTCATTGGAGCACCCATACAAGGGTGTAGCTCCCCCTTGATCTGCGCAAGGATCAAGTGCTCTCTACGGGTTGATTCTTTGACACTCTGTCGCGGTGAATCACCCACAACCGTTCACAACTTGAGTTGGGTCATCCACAAGCTCTCTGGATGATCACCAAGCTCCCAATCACCACTAAGCCGTCTAGGTGATGGCGATCACCAAGAGTAACAAGCACGGACTCTCACTTGACCACGACAAGCCTAATGAGAAGGGTGGATGCACACTTTGGTACTCTAGATCTCACTAATGAGGGCTCTCTTTGGGATTCTCAAATCTTAATCACCTCACAAGGACCTTGCTCTTCTTGGCACTCTCAAAGGTGTTTCTTAGCTGTTGGAATGATCAGAAGTACCCCCACACACGAATGAAGGTGGTACTTATAACACTAGCTGAAAAACGAATCGTTATGTGCCTCTGCGGGGTGATTGGACGCTTTGGTCATGTTGACCGGACTGCACCAGTCAATTCATCCCAAACTCTAGTGTTTAAAGTGTGACCGAACACTAGCCAGCGTCCGGTCAGCACTGACCGGACACGTCCGGTCGTGATTTTCCCTCTCTAGAACCTTACTGGAGTCGACCGGACTGCTGGCCCTCAGCGTCCAGTCACTTCACCTCTCAGCGTCTGGTTACGCCAGACGATTTCACTTTGGTCAAATGAACTGACCGAACCCTGAGCCAGCGTCCGGTCAGTATTTGACCCTCCATTCACTTCCAACTCTCGATCATATGTGAATGAAGTTTGCTTCATTGGATCTAAGGGCTATTTTGGAGCTACCTAGTGCTAGTTATAGCAAGTGTGCACCACACCTAACCCACTAGACTCACCTAGGTCAAGCTACCCATCCATACCCCCCTTAATAGTATGGCCAAAGGAAAAACAATGTCCTAAACTACTCTAAGTGTCTCTTCAACTCCAAATGACACTTAGAACTAGTCTATCCTTAACCTTGTCGTCCATTCTTTGAAAACCGAAACGATTTCCATCGTAGGGGCATGACCACCTTGATTGCCCAATCGATCTCCATTACCATGACCTAACTTAATTGCCTCTGTAAAACACACGTTAGTCATAGTAATTATGTATTGTCATTAATCACCGAAACCCAACTAGGGGCCTAGATGCTTTCAATCTCCCCCCTTTTTGGTGATTGATGACAATACCACCTCGAGTATGTGAAAGAGATGAGGTTTTTAACATGCTTGGTTCATATAAGCTTTTGGCAATAAGAACAAAAGTGTTAGGCAAGCTTATATGACCCAAGCCAACATAATGTACTCAAAAGATATGAAATAAGCATGAGTACAAGTAATAAAGCTCATTTGCATCGGAGTAAAACGCGGAAGCAAAAGCAAATGAGCATAGCACAAGTGATATGACATATAAATAATTCAAAGTAGAGAGCACACATGTCATATATCACGATCATATAGATATCACTATCACATAAATATAGTTTGATGCATACAAGTAAACACACGATGAATGCATAATAGTGTATCACACATAAAAACCAAATGTAATAGATAAGCTAATAGATAAACTAAACTCCCCCTAGATATGTCACTCCTCCTAAGTCTAACATACTCGATCCCTCTCCTCCTTTGGTGTCAAACACCAAAACCTAAGGGTCGGTCGGTGTGGCTACAGCGGACGAGCCGGGCACTGAGGTATGAGGAGCGAGCTAGAACTGAGTGCCATCATCATCTGATCCTAAACTCTAAGCTGTATGACCCTCTATTGCTTGAAGCGACGCTGAAGTGGTCTGGGTTGGATCAACGACTGGAGCTGCTGTAGACTGTGCAGGTATAACTGTAGTAGCCTGCTCTGATGATGCCACTAAGGAAGGGAGCGTCTCTGTAGTCCCGGTAATAGTTGCAACTATAGAAGGACCAGGGACATGTAGATATGGAGGAGTAGGCTGCCCTATCAACTCACTAAAGGAAGCACCAAGGCTCCTGGACACTATAGTCTCTAGCACTAGCAGCGAGAAAGTCTGAGCTGGTGTGAAGCCCGTCTAAAGAGGTGTGAACTGCGGAGCTAGCACTGGCGAAGCAAACCACTAGAACACCTGCTCTGTAGGAGAAGCAAACTATGCTAGTGGCTGTCCCTGACTCTGAAGCCCACTAGGCTATAACACTGGAGTCATAGAAGTGGTGGCAGTCTGACCAAGCTGAGGCAAAGGCTGTGGCGGTGGAGCCCCAATAGCTGTCACAACATGCTGCATAAACCCAAGTAGCTGCTGCTGCATGAGGAGCTACTGCTAGTGCATGGCCTGCTGCTGCTACTATAGCGCCTATGTTTGCTGCTGCATAGCCAGCTGCTGTCGTTGGAACTCGTCCTGCCGAGTTTGGAACTGTGCAAAAGTGGCAGTGGTCTCCTAAGCCTGGTGAACCTTATCCTGCCTTATCCGCTCAAGTATAGCAAGTAGAGCGGGGTCTGTCTACGGTGCAGGTGGACTAAACTAGAGCTACCGGCCTCATGGTCATGTCGACATGCAGGCATCTGAGGAATGTCCCGGTAGTCCTCATCTAAGCTATCACTAGAGTCGCTCTCGACCATCCCCTCCTGTTGAGCCTCTAACTGCTCCTCCTCAATAGCTACTATGCCCCTGATAGTATCATCCTACTAGGCTGTAGTCTTTGGCACCTCTAAATGATGGCATGGCTGGCTGGGTGCACCTCGATGTACTATGGCAGATCATCTGAGTTAGGTTGTATGCAGGGAACTCTATAGTAGCACCACTGTACTCAGCTAGCATCTCAGGCGGCCTCACTGTAACTGCCCTATGAATAAGAAATGTGATCCAATGGGCATAGGGCAACTGTCGATGACCTCTGAACCCCTCAGCAATAGTATCCTCTATCTCTGATAGAAGGAGATCCCAAATGTAAAACACAGTCTACTGCATCAGAGAGTTGAGAAGTCATAACTGAATGCGAGTCAAGCCCTCGCGATACCCCATCCTTAGAATCAAGGTCCTCCTCATAATAGCATCCAGCACTCTAGCTGTAGGAGTGAGATCACTAGGAGCCCTGCTTGACCCCTCGCCAAAAGGTTCCTTGAAGCAGTGGCGGACTAGATTTGTAGGAGGTACCATACTGCCATGAGGGCGTCTAAGAGGCGCTGTCTGTCCATAGCAAACCTCATGTAGCCAGACGGGCTACTCTTGAAGCCTGAGAATCTCCCTGACCCTAGTGCTCGTTAGCCTATAATCTCTGCCTCTGAATGCAAAGTAAATATATCTGTGCTGTGGGTCAATCCAGAGAGTAGCATAGAACTGACGGACCCAAGATGGAACATATAAGCCTGTCTGTCCAAGTAAATATGTCAGCCCTGGTAGATATGCAAGGTAGGGGCGAATATACTCTTCGGCTGCTACAACTATGGACTCAATGTTGCACACCCTCTGTGACCTAAATAGTGCCCCACTGTTGAGATATGCATTATAGAAATCTTTCTATAGTGGTGTGTAGAAGCCCTCTGATGCACGCTCATCCTACCTCGGCAGAAACCACTGATCAAAGTCCACAAACTTGAGCTGCTGCACCTGCTTGGCCGTAGCGGCCCTCAGATCTAGATGTGTCACTAGAGGCGGACCCTGTGGTCTAGGCGGTGGATGAGAACCCCTCTACTGTGTATCTACCCTCAGTGTGACTGGAGCACGGGTACGACCAGAGCGACGAAGCTATGGCTGAGGTGCCTGCTCTGTCTCCTTGGCCTATTGTCCCTCCTGAGTCTGCTCTGTTGGCTGTGTCTCCTGCTATAACTCCCCCTGAGGCTGACTCTCATCAATAGCAACGCGCCGTCCTCCAATCATGAGAGTCCCAGCTGGACCACCATGACAGCGCTCAACCTGCTCAAGTGCATCTCTTGTTGCTGGTGGAAGCTGATCTGCAATAACAACACCACTGCGAGCACCTCCTCTCTCGGCATGCTCTGTGGCCTCTGCAACTATAGCTGCTCTCGCTGTATCTGCATCAGGGTACTTGCACTTCCTTGTTGCCAGCTTCTTTGTCGCCTTGCCTTTTGGATCTATAGGCAAGCGAGGCGGATGCCTCGGATCCTCATCACCTGGACCACCTCTGGCATTCTTCACACGAGCCATCTGATGAATTTGAAAAGAACAACTACCGCTGACAAAGATCAACTGCCAACTGTCACTTCTGAAGCTTAGCCTTGATCCGTACTCGCGAGCTTAGCCCCGAGTTGACTGACAATTGCAAATAGGACCTCAACGGCACCGACTCGTAGCATGATAGAATAGATAGGATATACAAATAATTTTAATTATTCATCTAGAGATATGAAACCCTAAGAAAGCAAGCAATTAGGTGAGAAATTGAATTGAGGGCTTGCTACCTGATGAACCGGTGAAACAATGAGAAGAGGAACGGATCGGGGAACCACTGGGTCGGCAACTAGAGAATAGGGTTTGCAGTGGCATGGATTTGCGATGCAGTGTGATGAATCGACCATGGAGAGACGATGTGGGCACTAGCATGTGCTGGTGAGGTGATGCTTGGTGGTGCTAGGGCACGACAGCGCTGGAGTGGGGTGCTAGCGTGGTGGTGCATGGGAGCGGCGAGTAGAGCACGACGTGTGGGAGCAAGGCACTGCTTCGGCGCGGAGACAGTGTCAGGGGGCGCAGTGGTGGTGAGACATGGCTGTGTGGCGGCAGAGGCAAGCTCGGCGGTGCTAGGGTTAGGGCACGGCGAACTTGAGTGCGGATGGAGGAATAGATCACGACGCAGCGCAATTTATGGTGGCCCCCAATGGAGTAGAAAAGGAAACGGAGAAAGAATTTGGGTCCTGCACGTTTTCTACTGACCGAATGCTCTGGTGGCAGCGACTAGACGCTGCCACCCAGCATCCGATCGATTCTAGAGAGGTCCAAATCCCCTAGAATCGTGACCGGACGCGTCTGTTCCCAACTGATCGGACGCAGGCAGAGTCCGGTCGATCCTGACTTCATCTTCTTCGCTTGACCGGACGCTAGATCGCCTTCTGACCGGACTTTGGGAGAACACTATTTTAGCGTCCGGTCACTCCTTCTCAGCAGCAGTTCACCTTCTGTGAACTGACCGGATGCTGGACATCAGAGTCCGGTGCAGCATCCGATCACTCTTTTTCCAGCAAACCTTCAAAGTCCTTCGTGTTGCCTATTCCCAATCAAGTCCCAACTCCAATAAGATCCAAATAAACACCAATTGGGACTGATGTGAGTGACCTCTCTCAAACCCTCATGTTTTTCAAAAATATTTTGCCTTAGGCTATAATTCTTTTTAAGAAAATAGGCAATAAGAGGGCAATTGAAGATAAACGACAAAGCAACATTCATGCATATGCAATGCAATACTTGAAAGTAAATCTAGTTGCTTGTCAAGTTTGATCCAAGGTTAAGCTTCTTCACATGCTTTTCGGCGGTTATCTTAACCATGTTAGACAAGCCCTATATGCATTACCAAACATTAAACATGTTGTATATTACAATGCAATGCAAGGGACAACACAAGCTCATCTTTTAGTAAAGTTGCTAAAATCAAGAACATTGAGCTCATTCCGCAATCTAAAAAATGTTGCCTCATCTAGTGGTTTAGTGAAGATATCTGCCAATTGATCCTCAGTTCTTACACCTTCTAGTGAAATATCATTCTTTGCAACATGATCTCTAAGAAAGTGATGGCAGATATCTATGTGCTTGGTGCGAGAGTGTTGAACTGGATTAATTGCAAGTTTTACCGCACTTTCATTGTCACACAAAAGAGGTAGTTTTTCTAGAACTACACCATAGTCTAGCAAAATTTGTTTCATGTAAAGTATTTGTGCACAACAAGCACTCATGGTAATATATTCCGCTTCGGTGGTGGACAAGGCCACACTATTTTGTTTCTTGGAGGACCAAGACACAAGTGATCTACCAAGCAAATGGCACCCTCTGGATGTGCTTTTTCTATCAACTTTGCACCCGGCATAATCCGAATCGGAATAGCCAATTAATTCAAATCTAGCTCCTTTGGGATACCAAAGGCCAATGCTTGGTGTGTGCTTAAGATACCTAAGGATTCTTTTAACGGCAATCAAATGAGTTTCCTTAGGATTAGCTTGAAATCTAGCACACATACACACTAAACATGATGTCGGGCCTAGATACGATTAAATATAACAAGCTACCAATCATAAAGCGGTAGAGAGTTTGATCAACCGTGTTACCTCCCTCATCTAGGTCGAGATGTCCATTAGTTGGCATTGGTGTCTTGATTGGCTTACATTCATCCATCTTGAATCTCTTAAGAAGATCATTTGTATATTTCTCTTGAGAGATGAAAATCCCTTCTCTTATTTGCTTGACTTGAAAACCAAGAAAGAATGTAAGCTCACCAATCATTGATATCTCAAACTCCTTTGACATCAATTCACCAAACTCTTTGCAAGAATCTTCATTTGATGATCTAAAGATGATATCATCAACATACACTTGACAAATGAAGATATGCCCATCAAGCTTCTTGGTGAATAGTGTGGTGTTGACCTTCCCAATGGTGAAACCCTTCTCAATGAGGAAGTCCCGAAGGCGTTCATACCAAGCTCTTGGGGCTTGCTTAAGCCAATATAATGCCTTGGACAACCTATAAACATGATTAGGATATCTAGGGTCTTCAAACCCAGGAGGTTGATCAACATAGACTACTTCATTAATAAAGCCATTTAAAAATGCACTTTTCACATCCATTTGATATAATTTCATTTCATGATGTGATGCATATGCAAGGAGGATACGAATGGCTTCTAGTCTTGCAACCAGTGCAAAAGTCTCTCCAAAATCAAAACCTTCAACTTGAGAGAACCCCTTTGCAACTAGTCTTGCCTTGTTCCTCACAACTACGCCTTGATCATCTTACTTGTTTCGGAACACCCACTTTGTTCTAATGACTCTTGCACCTTTTGGCCGCTCTTCAAGAGTCCAAACTTCATTGCAGGTGAAGTTGTTCAACTCTTCATACATGGCATTTATCCAATCCGGATCTTGAAGAGCTTCTTCTACCTTAGTAGGCTCAAAGTAAATGACAAAAGAGTGATGAGCAATAAATGAAGTAAGTTTTTTGTGAGCGAGTCATTACACCCTTTGATGGACTCCCTATGATAAGATCTTGTGGATGATCTTGTAGTAGAGGTGTATTTCTTCTATTGACCATTTGAGGAGGAGGTTGTGGAGCATCAACATCTTGTGCTTGTACCACCATTTGATCATAGGAGACATGAGTGTCTTCATTTTCTACTCTCCCATCTTTTTCACCATCTTGTGGCACATTTGATGAAGAAGGTGGATCAATCACTTGTACATCATCTTCATCATCTTTAGGCTTGATGTCTTTAATCGGAATGTTCTTCATAGCCTCCCTCAATGGTTCATCACCTACATCATCAAGATTCTCATGTGCTCCTTGGGAGCGGTTAGATTCATCAAATTCCACATCATATGTTTCTTCAACCAAGCCGGTGGCATGATTAAATACTCTATATGCTTTGGACTTTGATGAGTAACCAACAAGAAAACCAATATCACAACATCTTTGAAACTTCCCTAGGTGTTACCGCTTCTTGTAGATGTAGCATTTGCAACCAAACACCCTAAAGAAAGAGACGTCTGGCTTCTTTCAATTGAGCAACTCATAAGGTGTCTTGCCAAGGAACTTTTGAAGGAATAGGTGGTTGGATGCATAGCATGCGGTGTTGATAGCTTCTGCCCATAGAGCTTTAGGGGGTTGTACTCATCAAGCATTGTTCTTGTAAGAGTGATCAATGTTCGGTTCTTCCTCTCAACTACACCATTTTGTTGAGGAGTATATGTTGCGAAGACCTCATGTTTGATTCCAACTTCATCACAATAGGCTTCTATATTTGTGTTGTCAAATTCCTTCCCATTGTCACTTCTAAACTTCTTGAGCTTCACTTCAAATTCATTTTGTGCTCCCTTGGCAAACTTCTTGAAGCAAGATGCAACTTCGGATTTGTCATGAAGAAAAAATACCCATGTATATCTTGAATAGTCATCAACAATCACAAGACAATAAAGATTTCCTCCCAAACTCTTGTATGTTGTTGGTCCAAATAAATCCATGTGAAGGAGTTCTAGCACTCTTGTGGTTGACATGAAAGCTTTGGTTGAATGAGTATTTGCAACTTGCTTGCTGGCTTGACATGCACTACAAAGCTTGTCCTTTTCAAACTTCACATCCTTCAACCCTCTCACCAAATCATTCTTCATTAGCTTCTTGAGTGAGCTCATCCCAACATGAGCAAGTCTTCTATGCCATAGCCACCCAAGTGTTGTTTTGGTGAATAGGCAAGTCTTCAAATTTGCATCTTCGGAGGTGAAATCCACTAGATATAGGTTGTTGTATCTAAATCATTTGAATATCACTTGATCATCATCCTTCTTAGATACAACAACTTCCTTCTCGGTAAACAAGCATTAGAAGCCAAGATCACATAATTGTCCAACGGATAGCAAGTTGAAGCTCAATGAAGCAACATATAGCACATTTGAGATAGAATGATCATTTGATATTACCACTATGCCCAATCCTTTAACATTGCCCTTTGAGTTATCTCCAAATGTGATTCTTTCTTATCCATCTACTTCTTCATCTAGTGAGGTGAACATACGAGGATCACCGGTCATATGTTGTGTGCAACCACTATCAATAACCCAATGACTTCCACCGGTCTTGTAGTTCACCTACACATAAGAGATCAAGCTTTAGGAACCCAAACTTGTTGAGGGCCCTTCACCTTCTCAACAAGTGACTTTGCTACCCAAATTTTCTTAGGCCTATTTTTGTTGGGAGGTCCTAAGAACATGACTTTCATCTTTCCACTAGAGTCCTTTCTAAGCATGTAATGAGCATTGAAGGCAAAAGGTCTAGCATGCTTGGGCAAGGGTTGTGGTGGTAGAGTTTGGCACTCATGGGCAAAGTGACCTTCTTGTCCACACTCAAAGCACTTCTTTGGCTTTGGCTTTTATTGTTGTTGAGCTTGAGCCTTATTCTCTTTGTTTGCCATATACCCAATGCCACTTCTATCCATCTTCAAGACGGTGTTCATTAGTAGCTCACTTTGAAGATACTTGCCTCTAGTGAACTTGCTCAATCCAATCTTGAGATGCTCTTTCTCCAACTTGAGCTTCTTGTTCTCTTCCTTAAGAGCATCATTGTTTTTCTCTTCCTTGAGCTTCTTGTTTTCTTCTTTGAGCTTCTCATTCTCAAGCATCAATTCACCATCATGATCAAGAGTTTCTAGCACAATAGTGTTGTGGCTTTTGATCTCTTCAAGATCTTTCTTGAGCTTTTCATTGTCATTCTTGAGCTTAACAAACTCATCATAATCATCGGCCTCAACCACTTGCTTACCCTTGCTACTAGAACTTTGCTCAATGCTCTCAATGATCAAATCATCACATGATGTAGCTATATCAATCTTAACAACATTGTTAGTAGCATCATGTGGCTCATTGGATAAATATTCTTGAGCAATAACAAGATTATCATGATTAATCTTGAGAGTAGTATATTCATCTTTTAGCATATTATGACTAGTGATGAGCTCTTTATGCATCCTCTCAAGTTTATCATGTTTATCCTTAAGCACTTTCTTAGAAGATTTGAGCTCCTTGAGTTTGGATGACATAGCTTCATTTGCTTCTTTAAACTCAACACTAGCCTTTTCGGCTATATCACATTTAGCTAAAAGAGAATCATTTTTAGCTTCTAGCTTGTCATTCTTAGCTCTAGTCTTTATATTGATCTTGGAGTATTTATTTAGCAATTTAACAAGATCATCATAAGAAGGTGATTCATATTCATCATCATCACTATCACTATCATCATTACTAGCATGTTCATCACCACTACTCTCATCATCATTTGATACCTTGCGTTCACCCTTGGCCATAAGGCATAGGTGTGTAGAGGATGGTGGTGGTGAAGATGATGAAGAGTCAATAACAATGGCGGCCACCTTCTCGTTGTCACTATCATCATCGGATGAGCCACTAGATAAATCAATATCCGTGAGCCAATCACCGACGATGTATGCCTTTCCACTCTTCTTCTTCTTGTGGAAGTCCTTCTTGCCATCTCTCTTCTTGTATGGCTTGTCTTTCTTCTTCTCATCTTCATCACTTGAGTCATCTTTCTTGTCCTTGTTCTTGTTCTTGAACTTGTCTTTCTTGAGCTTTGTGCATTGGTGAGCTAGATGACCAAGTTCTCCACAATTGTAGCAATCCATCTCAGAGATTGGCTTTTTTCTAGAGCTAGTGAAGAACTTCTTCTTGCCATCAAACTTGATTCCACTCTTGTTGAGCTTCTTTAGCATCTTGATGGTTTTTCTCAACATGAGAGCAAGGCTTGCATCATCAACTTCATCATCACTTGAGCTCTCATACTCAAGCCTTGCTTTGTCCTTCTCTTGACTAGCTTTGAATGCTAAGTCCTTTTCTTTCTTCTTGTTAGAGGATGAGCCATCTTGAGGTGTGATGTGCATGTACATCTCAAGAGCATTGATCTTTCCTAAGATTTATGTTGATGTAGTGGTGGAAAGATCACCTTGATGAAGCACGGTCACAATGTGCCCATATTTGTCAATGGGGAGGACACTCAAGATCTTTCTTACAACATCAGATGGTTGCATTTGAGTTAGTCTAAGCCCATTGACTTCCTCTATAAGAACATTCAAACGTGAATACATTTCATTAGCACATTCTTTAGGAAGCATTTCAAAAGAGTTAAGCTTTTTCATGACAAGATGATAGCGTTCCTCACGCTCACTCTTTGTTCCCTCATGGAGCGCACAAACGTCCAACCATAGTGCATGGGCGTCTTTATGGTTCCTCACCCGATTGAACACATCTTTACAAATGCCTCTAAATATGGTGTTTCTAGCCTTTGCATTCCATTTTTTGTAATTCAACTCATTGCCTTGTGGGTGTGTGGCATCCCGAGATTTTGGGAAACCTTGTGAGGCGGCTCTAAGTATTCCAACATCTAGAGCTTCTAGATACGCCTCCATGTGGATTTTCCAATATGAAAAATCATCCCCCTCAAAGATAGGAGGAGGTCCATCCCCATGAGACATCTTTCACTAGGCGATTAAGCCTAAATATGTGAGCACGAGGCTCTGATAATAATTGAAAGGATCAAGATGCCTAAGAGAGGGGGGGGGGGGTGAATCGTGATAATTCTAATTTTTTTTTGCAATAATTAAGTCCTATGGTTAGCCCAATTAAACCCTTGTGCCTAGAAAGTGTTCCTATTGATCTAACGCACAAAAGTTTAGCAACCTATGTTCCAATCCTACTCTAGCATGGCAATTCTAAGAATGTAAATGACAAGAATTGAATTGCTCAAAGTAAAGAGAGAAGGAGGAACACGACGATGTTTTGCCGAGGTATCAGAGAGTCACCACTCCCCACTAGTCCTCGTTGGAGCACCCACGCAAGGGTGTAGCTCCCCCTTGATTCGCACAAGGATCAAGTGCTCTCTATGGGTTGATTCTTTGACACTCCATCACGGTGAATCACCCACAACCGCTCACAACTTGAGTTGGGTCATCCACAAGCTCTCCAGATGATCACCAAGCTCCCAATCACCACCAAGCCATCTAGGTGATGGCGATCACCAAGAGTAACAAGCATGGACTCTCACTTGACCACGACAAGCCTAATGAGAAGGGTGGATGCACACTTAGCTACTCTTGATCTCACTAATGAGGGCTCTCTTTGGGATTCTCAAATCTCAATCACCTCACTAGGACCTTGCTCTTCTTGGCACTCTCAAAGATGTTTCTCAGCTATTGGAATGAGCAAAAGTACCCCCACACATGAACGGAGGTGGTATTTATAACACCGGCTAAAAAATGAACCGTTATGTGCCTTTGCGGGGTGACCGGATGCTCCGGTCATGTTGACCGGATGCCCTGGTCTTGTTGACCGGATGCACCAGTTAGTTCACCCTGAACTCCAGTGTTTAAAGTGTGACCGGGCATGTCAGGTCATGATTTTCCCTCTCTAGAGCCTTATTGGAGTCGACTGGACGCTGGCCCTCAACGTCCGGTCACTTCACCTCTCAGCGTCTGGTTGCGCCAGACGATTTCACTTTGGTCAAATGAACTGACTGGACCCTGAGCCAGCGTCCGGTCACACTGGAGCCAGCGTCCGGTCAGTATTTGAGCCTCCATTCACTTCCAACTCTCGATCATATGTGAATGAAGTTTTCTCCATTGGATCTAAGGGCTATTTTGGAGCTACCTAGTGCTAGTTATAGCAAGTGTGCACCACACCTAACCCACTAGACTCACCTAGGTTAGGCTACCCATCCATACCCCCTTAATAGTATGGCCAAAGGAAAAACAAAGTCCTAAACTACTCTAAGTGTCTCTTCAACTCCAAACGACACTTAGAACTAGTCCATCCTTAATCTTGTCGTCCATCCTTTAAAAACTGAAATGATTTCCATCATAGGGGCATGACCACCTTGATTGCCCAATCGATCTCCATTACCATGACCTAACTTAATTGCCTCTGCAAAACACACGTTAGTCATAGTAATCATGTATTGTCATTAATCACCGAAACCCAACTAGGGGACTAGATGCTTTCAGCCGTGAAGAACGATGTTATGAAGATCGCGATAGGCATTACAATGATCGTGAATGCTGCCATAATGATCGGCTAGAGGGATCAAGGACTGCACTGCCATGTCGCCGCCGACCGGAAAACTTCGTCAACAACGTAGAGTAGCCGCGCGTTAAACGCAATTTCAATGTTGCCTACAAAAAGCTCCTCGACGGTCCGTGCCCAATTCACAAGAATAGCAAGGCATACCATGCGACAATGCTATGGCATGGCCAAAGCTTTCCGTGATGAACAGTAGAAACGACAGACGCACAAGGACAATGAGTCCGATGATGACAAGGAGGAGGAGCGTCCTAAGGATTCACGACTTGCTTTCCAAGATGCCAACAAGATGGTCTCCACAATATTCGGAGGATGCGCCGCCTCCGAGAGAAAACGCTAGCAGAAGCTCATCGCTCGGTAGGTCATGTCGATCACCAAGTACAACATGGTTGTCGATCCCAAATATCTAGACTAGTCAGAGCATCCTATCACATTCAGTAGGGCCAACCAGTGGGCAGATATCCCATACCCTAGGCATTTCCCACTCATGCCAGATCCAACCATCCGCAACATGTAGTTCAAGAAGGTCCTCATCGATGGTGGGAGTGCCTTCAATATCCTCTTCGCCGGAGCCCTAACTGAGTTAGGCCTCACAAAGGGCGATCTCATCCATGTTGATTCTCCATTTTGGGGTATTGTACCTAGCAAAGAGTCCCAACCTTTGGGGTAGATCACCTTGCTAGTCCAGTTTGGCAGCGCCAACCACTTTCGTACTAAGTATGTGAAAGGTCCTAATGGCTAGAGGGGGGGTGAATAGCCTAATAAAAATTTCTACAACAACACTTAACCAAATAGTTAGACAATTATGAGGCAAAGCGAGTGTTGCGCTAGCCTACTCAAAATGCAAGCCACCTACCACAATTCTAGTTTAGATAGTGTCAATTCACACAAGAGCAATGACACTACCCTATGTTAGTGTGCTCTCAAAGGCTAACTAAAGAGCCACACCAACCAAGCATGCAAGCTCTCACAACTAGCTACACTAAAGAGCTTGTCAACTAGTTTGCAGTAAAGTAAAGAGAGTGATCAAGAGGGTTATACCGCCGTGTAGATGAATGAACCAATCAATCACAAAGATGAATAACAATGATGACCAATCACCTCGGAATCAATGATGAACACAATGATTTTTTACCGAGGTTCACTTGCTTGCCGGCAAGCTAGTCCTCGTTGTGGCGATTCACTCACTTGGAGGTTCACACGCTAATTGGCTTCACACGCCAAACCCTCAATAGGGTGCCGCACAACCAACACAAGATGAGGATCACACAAGCTACGAGCAATCCACTAGAGTACCTTTTGGCGCTCCGCCGGGGAAAGGTCAAGAACCCCTCACAATCACCACGATCGGAGCCGGAGACAATCACCACCTCCGCTCGACGATCCTCGCTGCTCCAAGCCGTCTAGGTGGCGGCAACCACCAAGAGTAACAAGCGAAATCCGCAGCGAAACACGATCACTAAGTGCCTCTAGATGCAATCACTCAAGCAATGCACTTGGATCACTCCCAATCTCACTATGATGATGAATCAATGATGTAGATGAGTGGGAGTCCTTTGGCTAGCCTCACAAGGTTGCTATGTCAATGAAAATGAGCAAGAGTTGACCCTTGAGCCGGCCATGGGGCTATAAATAGAGCCCCAATCAAATAGAGCCATTATACCCCTTCACTGGGCAAAACGCGCTTTGACCGGATGCTCCGGTCATACTGACCGGACCCTGGGCTCAGCGTCCGGTCCATAGATGGACGCCACGTGTCATCGCCTTCAAATGCTGTTCGTCAGATTCCAACGGCTATGACACTGACTGGACGCAGCAGCTTCAACTGACCGGACGCTGAACCCCCAGCGTCCGGTTGTTTCCAGTAAGGTACCGACCTCGATCGGACGTGTCCGGTTAAAACTGACCGGACGCTGGAACCTCAGCGTCCGGTCGAGTATAGTAAGGGTCGAAACCTGGTTTTCCTCGACCGGACGCGTCCGGTCCACCTCGACCGGACATAGCCAGCGTCTGGTGGTAAACCCTAGCCACTGTACCGACAGTCAACGCGACTGGACGCAGGCAGTCAGCGTCCGGTGCTTCTGGATTCAGCGTCCGGTCACTGGACCGACGCTGGCATCAGCTCTGTTCTCACTTCTATCTTCTCCACCCTTGCTCCAATGTGCCAACCACCAAGAATTTGCATCCGGCGCAATAGAAAATAGGCATTTCATTTTCCCAAAAGCACCGAATCCCGCCGAGCTTGCGAGGCGGGAGGGAGAGAGGGACCCAAACCCATCTCAACCCTGCAAACACCTTGTGCACATGTGATAGCATATTTTCACAAATATTATCAAGGATGTTAGCACTCCACTAGATCCTAAATGCATATGAAATGAGTTAGAGCATCTAGTGGCACTTTGATAACCGTATTCCGATACGAGTTTCACCCCTCTTAATAGTACGGCTATCAAACCTAAATGTGATCACACTCTCTAAGTGTCTTGATCACCAAAACAAAATAGCTCCTATGGTTTATACCTTTGCCTTGAGCTTTTTGTTTTTCTCTTTCTTCATTTCAAGTTTAAGCCCTTGATCATCGCCATGCCATCACCATTGTCATGCTATGATCTTCATAAGCTTCTCTACTTGAAGTGTGCTACCTATCTCATGATCACTTGATAAACTAGGTTAGCACTTAGGGTTTCATCAATTCACCAAAACCAAACTAGAGCTTTCAGTATGTGAATTTCTTTATGTGAATTTCTTTGTGGCAGACTTTGACACCGCCTACCACTCCATCCTTGGCCAACTAGTTCTCGCCAAGTTCATGGTCGTGCCCCATTATGTCTATCTAGTGTTGAAGATTCCAATAGAGCAGGGCGTCCTCACCCTGCGCACCAACGTCTCCACCGCCTATGAATGCGAAAGAGGACTCGCCCTCGCCGAAGCAATGGATCTCTCAGCAAGAATGGAGGCTTGCATTGCTGGCTCCAAGAAGGCCCATATGACGTAAAGGCTGCAACCCGACCAGTGTCATATAGGCTCTACGTCAAGACGGCATTGACACCCCTAATTCATGGCGCATTGAACACCTTAGGCATTTCTATCCTTGAGACGTTCTACTAAAGATGTGTACCTTTTTTATGTATTTCAATAATAATTATATCTGTGATGTTTTCTCCATTTGTTTTCCATAATTTCTCTTAAGTTACTTATTTCTCCATACTAAACATCTTTAAGATGACATATACTATCACCCTTCGATTCGCCGACCAGTCAAGTTCTCCTTTGCGTTATCTAGAAGAAGTCCTATTCTCAGTCTAGCACCTAAACGTGCAAGGGCAATAGTGCTCTACGTCATGGGCAGTCGGCAGTGGCTCCTCGATGATACCTATATTCCTAAGCGCGCATAGGAGCTAAGCTCTTAATGCCATGGGGTGTGGAATAGCTGGGGCAGATAACAAGATAAAGGACTAACAATGCATTGTTAATATTAAATATTAACATTTTATACATCTAAAACATAATGTTTCATACATAGTTGTTTGGCATAATGCAGATAAATTTGTTACATGTCATCATGGTTGAGGATCAACATCGCCAAATAGGTCCAAGTTGTCCGGTAGCTTGATTGTCAAATTAGACACCTCCTCCTCCAGCTCGGTGATTTGCTCGTCGCTTAGATTTTGGACAAAGCCACCATCAATTCGTTCGAGCTTCACCAAGGGGTAGAATGACCGAACAACCACCAGTGCATGGCCCATGGTAGAACAAGCGATGCCACGAGCGTAATGCTTGAAGTTCTCCAATGCTGACCTACACCTCTCCACGATGACATCTGACTACGGTCTCCTGTCGGGCTTCGGCAACTGTGGGTCAATGAGATCCAGCATGGGCTTTATCCCATCGGTCATGGCCTTCATCGACTCTTTACTAGCCTCTAGTTGGAGCATGAAGTCGCGGAACTACGCCTGACTATTAGTTTGGATCATAGCAGACAAGGAGGGCAATCATCTTAAAAAGCTTCTCATAGAAAGATGAGTATTAACATGAAGAATAACTCACGTTGTAGTTCATCGGCGAGTTGTTTTTCCACCGTCTGAGCTTCATCCCTTTGATTTTCCACTAGCGCTGTGGCTTCCCATGCTAGCAGAGCTTGGATCTCCGCCTCTGCCATGGCATCACGTGCCAAGCGTGTTTTGGTTTCTGCCTCCACCTTGGTAGCACATGCCAAACCCACTTCGGCCTCCGCCTGCCTCATAGCTTCAACAAGCTCTTCACCAATAAAAGATTTCGGTTAGCATGGGCAAACTGAAGATATGGAAGCAATACACCGAAGGCATAGGCAACGTCCGAACTTCTCCTCTCGGGGGCTTCCCATGCGGTATCTTCATCACCTGCGTATTCATACGCAGGGTGGACTCTCTCCTTACTCGGCTAAATCTGACGGTAGACGAAGTTGATGGCTACACCAACTCCATTAAGATTGTTTCACATCTGACCCAGAATCCACAGAAGCTCAGCGACCTAGGTCATCTCCTCACCATTCGGTCTTGCCGACCAGTTTGCGCTTGGCACTGCTAAGTGGTCTATGTCGGTAGACAGGCTTGGTTCAGCATTTCTAATATAAAACCACTTAGCATTCCATCCTTTCAACGATGTGTTGAAAGGCACTTGCATGTATTCTCTGACCATTCCATCCCTCAGTTGTAGATAAACACCACCGACCACTTTGGGGGACCTAGATCCAGAAAAGGGTTTGAGGCAGAAGAAATAGCGAAAAAGATTGAAGTGTGGAGCAATTTCGATGAACGCTTCGCACAGATTGATGAAGAGGGAGATATGAAGGATATTGTTGGGATGGAGATGGCATAGGTTAATGCCGTAGTAATCGAGAAGCTTCTACAGGAGAGGATGCGTAGGAATCCCAAATCTATGAACAAAATAAGCCATGAATATAATGAGTTCACTGGTATCGGGGTCAGGAACGGTTCACCAACTGCGGGGTGCCATCCGGCGGTTACTTGATCGTGTAGGATGCCTTCGAACACCATTCCTTCCAGGATCTTCTGGGTGGTTATAGATTTGACCCACTCCTGGTCATGGTAGACCTCACCGGTACTCTCCACCATCTCTCCCTGGCTTCTTCGGGCTCGAGCGGCTGCGTTTCTAACCACCCTTCGCCATGGATCGGATTTGATTCGATTTGGCTATGATTTTGATTACGGAGATGCTACGATTGCGGCTATAGCAGTGTGCGAGAAGGCGAAGCACCGAGTACTCTATGGTTGTGAGGAAGAAGGTGTGCTAATGCAGAATGAGGAGAGTGCGCCACCATGGGTGGATTGAAACTGTTTGACCTAACCCTTTATCTTTAGGGTTTTTGGGAAACCACGCTGACCCCGCCGCATTGTTCGCACCCCTCCGCAATATTTGTGCCACCTCCTTCGCGCCCCTCCAACTTCTCTGTCAATTGTTATTTGGGCTAGTATAATGGCCCCCTAGGGCATACTAAATGTTTGAGCCTGCTTCGTCGGTTTACATCTCTAATTTTTGCCATGATGTCCAATTTTCGCCACGATCTCCAATTTTCACCACGGTCTCCAAATTTTGCCAGGGTCTCCAATTTTCGCCATGGTCTCCAAATTTCGCCACGGTCTCTAATTTTCGCCATGATCTCCAATTTTTGCCACGGGTCTCCAATTTTCACCACGATCTTCAATTTTCTCCATGATCTTCAAATTTCACCATGGTCTTCAATTTTTGCCACGGGTCTCCAATTTTCGCCACAGACTCCAATTTTTGCCACGATCTCCAAATTTTGCCATGGTCTCCAATTTTCGCCACGATCTCAAATTTTTGCCATGATCTCCAAATTTCCTCACGGTCTCCAATTTTCGCCACGATCTCCAAATTTTGCCACAGTCTCCAATTTTCGCCATGATCTCCAATTTTCGCCACGATCTCTAAATTTCACCACGGTCTCCAATTTTCGCCATGATCTCCAATTTTCGCCACTGGGTCTCCAATTTTTGCCACGGTCTCCAATTTTCACCATGGTCTCCATATCCCACCATGGTCTCCAAATTTTTCCACGGTCTACAATTTTTGCCACAGTCTCCAATTTTTGCCGTGGTTCTCCATTTTCGCCACGGTTCTCCAATGCTCTCTGTGCTCTCCAATTTTTCTCCATCTTTAAGTGCTCAACACTCTCCAAATTTTAAGAATTTTATTCTTTTAACAAATATGAACAAAGTCCAAATAAACATAAACTACTTTGCAAGATATAAAATTCACCGATACATTGCTCCTAATAAACTTTGCCCTATTTTCTTCATTACCGAGTTCATATATTTTATTTTTAAATCATGTACTACCCATCCTACATATTTGTATTGCAGGATCATCGTCTAGGTGGTCACACTATTTGGCCTTCGGATTTCTCCGCTGATCAACTGGTCGGACCACTAGGTTCATGACTTTATTGTTGACCAGTTGGTCGGACCTTTCGGCATTCACTTCTACTCGACGCTCACTTTGTCGCCGACCAATTGGTTGGGCTGCTTGGTACTTGATTCTTCACCAACCAACTGGTCGGAATGTCTATCGTTTTCAGTGTTAGTTATGCTGTGGGCTCACCAGCTAAGCTGGGGACTTCGTCTGTCGATTCGCTTGTTGGCTTACTACGTTTTGCCGACGATGCATCTCATGTGTGATATCAAGGTTTTCCATGCTGGCCAGATCAGGGTGCTAATTTTGGGCGGCACATCAGGGGCTTTGATAAGTATATCTATCACAGCAATCTAGTGCTAAGCACTTTCTGTTTTCTCTACATTTTACTGCTCGGTATTATTGAATTTTACTCCATGTACCCAGTGCTAAGCGTGGGGACTTTGTCCTTTACACTTCATTCTTTGATCCTGCTACAAGATGTTTCTTTATCTTACAGCAGGCTCGGGGACTAAGTGTGTACACTTCACCTTGTGGTGAATGTACTATTTTTCTTCTTACTGGTTTTCAGCTAAGCTGGGGACTAGCTGTGCACTCGGCTAAGCTAGGGAGTTGATTACCCTGATCAAGTGTTCGTTGTAATTCTTTGATCCTGACACTAGGTACATTCTTCACCTACTATCAGGCTCGGGGACTACAATGTATACATTGCACCTTGCAGCGCATGTATCAATATTAAGATCCTCTTTGACTAAGTCATGGATGTTGATCATCTGACTTCGCCAACGAAGCCTAAGTGTGTACACTTCACCTAAGGTGGAGAATTTCTAAATTTTAATCTTGAGCCCTAGACATCCTTCTGGCAAGCCTTACTTTGCTAAGTTCGAGATCTACATACCAGTTAAACTAGTTGGCTTCTACTTCCACCGCTCAGATCACTGGTCAAACTATTCAACACTTCATTTTGTTGATTGGATTACAAGTTAGACTGGTCAGATTGCCAGATTAACTGTCTGACTCCAAGTTAAACTACTCGGACCTGCTCAAGATGGCATTGCTCAGCGGATACAAGGTGCTTGGGGACTAGCTGTGGGGGGTATAACCCTAGGTACCCACACCAATGGACATGGGCTACACCACAAGGGGAGGTCTAGCCCATAAGAAAAAGGCATGTGATGCAAGACACTGATCGGCATGCATCACATGGTTTTAGGAAGGAATCTTGAAGATAGAGAAGGATCTGTTCGGATATGATAGATATCGTATTCCTTGTAAATTCTTACCATATACCTAAATAGATCTAGATCTAACCGACTTGTAACCCTGCCCCTTAGACTATATAAAGTGGGCAGGGACCCCATCGAATTCATCTCATATTTAATACAATCCAACAAAGACACAGGATATAGGGTATTACGTCGATCAGACGGCCCGAACCTATCTAAATTGCTGTCTTTGCGCCTTGTGTCACCATCCAGTTCCTATTACACACACCTCCACCGATCATCTACTGCCGTGGGTATACCCCTCGATAGACTATCGACTAGTTTCGTCGATAGGAGGGCAACGGGCATGCAGGGGATGGTGGCATAGCGGGGGATGGCGATGCGACGCGGCACAGCGCCATAGTGGTGTATGGGCTGCACGTGGGGGCATGCTCGTTCTATTTGCATCGATAGGTGGTCTCATGGGGCATGGCGGGAGGATGAGCCACGCACGAGCAGGAGGATGGGCCACGCTCTATCCGTATTGTATCTAGTCAGGACCAAAATGTTATGTGGACAAGGTGCGTCCGGACATGCCCCTAAAGCTAGGCATCCGGGCACTTGTTGCGTCGAAAATCTTTTCACATCTAGCGCGACCACCGTGTGGAAGAAAATGAGAAAATTAAATTTTTGCCATCACTGCCGATGGCTCTAGTCTGGTTGCAAACCTTAGTTTAAAAATTACACATTTTCCACATGAATAGTTCATGCATCATTTGCCACTTTTAACGTCGTGGCAGTCCAGATCACCCTTTTCTAGCATGGATTGATCATGGGAAAAGACATTCTTGCCTCGGGCGCTTTATCCTCTCACCCTAGCCCCCTCGCTCAATTCATTCCCATTCTTTCCACACTGTCTTCTCCCTCTTCCCGGTTCTTCTCTAGCTTCGCAATGACTTCGACGGCAACTGTCCACTCTAGTGACGATGGTGTTCCCTGCTACAGGCGCTCCCAATGCAAGAAGTTTAGTGAGGCCATTGCCCCTTATTATGCATGCAACATTGGTGAACTAGGGTTGGGGTTCCACAGGGATTAGGGTGATTCAGCGTTCTTGGCCTGAACTCATTTGTTTGCTGTTCATTCGTAGCTGGGTGATGTAGTGTGCACTCAATCTAGATCTATGACCATGGATCCTATCGTTTACCTCCCTTGGTAAGTCATGTTCTTGTCACTACAGGGTAACAGATTGCCTTGGATGGGTATATGTCTAACTGTGCAATGTTTTTATGTTTACATTCATGCCAAGATTCAACCTAGCAATGCGTTTAGAGTAGTTATTAAGGTTGCTAAGTATACCGCTGATCTTGAATATGGTCTGGTTGAAATGACTAAGCAAGAGCATGAGTTGTGTCTAGATAGGAGCATTGGGTATAGTCTAGCTTTGTTTATGATGATGTGGCTACAAAGATTATTTAGGGACCTAGCTAGACATTGTTAATTTGGGTTTGGACACTGATACTGGCTCTGAATGGAAAATTAGAAGGGATGATGAATGGTAGCTAATGACGAAGGACAATTGGGGTGAAAGGGTGGCACACATTGCTGTGGAGGTTGTTGCCAAAGATGGATATGAGAGAAATGATAGTTTAGTGGCATCTAAGGTTAGCAACACTGGTATTCCTCCTAGGTCTAGTGTGACCAATGTGGATGCTTCTTATGCTAGACGTAATGCAGAAGGCACTAGTGATACCTATACCTCTCCACCATAGGATGTTGATGAGGCAATTCTAGTAGACTGGGCTACATTGACCATAATACCAGATGTAGATGAGGATGGTGAGGCCAATGAAATAGCTGAAGAGGAACAAGTGTATGAGGCACTGGGATTCAAAGTAGCTGATGAGAGGGCTAAGGAAGCTGCTAGAGAGGAAATTCCCATTCTTGCTATGACTAGTGAGCTTTCAAAGAGAGATGGGAGAAGTTGCTATTCCTGTTGATAGTAGAAAGCCAACTAAGCCTATGTATGATTGGGATAGGGATTGTCCTAATATGTCTGTTGGCACATGTTGGTATTTATTAACGCACACAGATAAATCCGCAAGCGCATGGATACCGTTGTAGCTTTCACCTAGAGGTATTCCAAGTATCGTATCCATAGGGAAACATGTGAGACTAACTATGGTCTAACTTAACTAGGGGTAGCAATAAGGTTAGGATAAATAGGAGCATAGAGAGGATACTAAGGTTCTCGAGTTTTGACTTGGGTAAGCTTATGTCTTCTACTATTCAACTAGGGACACTACTTAAGGAAACACACCAGTAGAAGATGCTTTCCTTCGTAACCGGGTCCTACCTACGCCTACAGATGGGAGGTGGACTACAAAGGATCAACAAAGCTATATAGTACATGCTATATAGAACTGATATCACACACATGATCTACCACCGATCCGGAATGTAGGGTGCATCCATGATTAACCCAAGTCTAAGCACCATGCTTACACTTATGATTAATACTCTACTCCCTCTAGAATAGGAATAAAGCACTCAAAAGAGTCATGATCCTGATGAACAATATAAATAAGATGCTTACTCGAATTAGAAGTTGATTACTAGAGAAATCTCAGAGGCAAGCTCAGATAGAACTTGGATCTACCAAGGTACAACCATAGAGAGAGCACCGATAGGCCAACATCTCCTCCAAGCTCTTCCCCCACTCTCCATCTCACTATTTCTATTTATAAGTCAAGATCTTATGGAGGACTAATCTTCTCTTGATAGCTGGCTCTGATCCTCATGATCCGAATTAGGGTTTCAAGGATTTGCTGAGGGAGGGGGGTAGAGGCTGATATATATTGGTCGGAGCAGTCAATTCTGGACCCTTGGATCAAACCGACTTGAAAGAATGGCGTAGATGCAATCTAGGAGGCGGTGGAGAACCGACTTTCAAAGCAGAGGCTAACTGGTGGGACCCATAGGCCGGTCGGCCTACAAGTGGGGTCGGCTGGCCCCACATGGTAGCCCCTTAGGGTTTGCTTCGGTGGAGAGCCTCCTGGAGTCTTCTAGAACCTTCCCACATTGGTTATGCTATAGAATTATGTGATTTCCTTTGACAAATAGGTCCACCTTGACTGGTTTTCTAGATAAACCCTGCTGAAAACTCAGATTCACCAAAACTCGTGGAATTTATTAGTTTAAACCCCTATACCTATATTTGGTGATGGAATTAAGTTTAAATGCAGGTTATGTTGATGGTTTATAATTGATGTTAATGACCATCAACAGGCTCCCCCAAGCTTAACCTTTGCTAGTCCCTGATCAAAGCTAAACTCAACAATGGATCAGGAGTTGCTACAATGCTTTCATGCCTCAGAAGCATACATGCATTCAATCAAGAATTCTCCTCCAGATTAGAATAAACTGATATGACTTTCAAACTTACCCATTTTGTTTTCAATTTTACTAGATCACACATTATTACTATAGCTATATATATTTATTATAAAGATAACTTTTTATTTTGTTTCATTCATCATTTTTTAACTAATTGAAAAGAAACTAAAATCTAAAATAAAAGGAGAAAGAATACTTACATGGATACACGGGAGTGCTTCTCCCCCAAGCTAGCTCTTTCGGTGAGGGTTCAGGTGTTATAAGTCCTTTGAACCGGACTACTCCTTGTAAAGTTCATTGACCAAATACCTCAGTTTACTCTGAAAGGATTCTTGTGATGATGCATCTAATGGTCATGTCACCTTCTTCTGCCAAACCTATCTTGGTTGTGAGTTTTGATTTTGGTTTGATAGGTTCAGGACCTTCACTTATAGAAATTTAGAGAATCAGCTGACTCTCCCATACTTTGCATGAAGTATGTCCTGCTCATAAAGATAAGGTAGAGATCAAGTGCATATACTCTATTGGTGGGAAAACACCAATAGAACCAAAACTTTATTTATTCTTCTCTAACCCTTAGGCGCATTGAACAAGATGAAGTTGATGTTATGTGCTATGTTCAATTATATCATAGGTGATAAGATCAGAAGATTGAGCATGAATTTTGCATTTAAGTTCATTTGGCAGAAAAGATTGAGTTGTTTAACCTATGGAAGGATTGTTCATAAGGTATTAATCTTTACATGATTATTACTATCATCTTCTAAAGATAAGGTGTGCAACTTTTTAGCTTATTTGGTTAAGGCTATGGGATCAAGGACATGGTGCTAGGAACAAGCTTAAAGAACATGTTAGTTAGTCGGGTTGGATCAAGTAATGGAGTTGTAACCCAAACATGTTTGTTTCTTATTTATGTGCCTACTAGAATCAGGGAAAAGTCTTTAAATAATGACCATTTACCTTTGGGTGTTACCTTTGTCATTGGAGCATGATTACACCATATGACGAATGGTAGATGACTTGTGATGGTCCTTCTCTTTTGCTTGAAGTTTTCCTTGTTCGGCTAGCCTTGTAGTTTGAGCTGTTCATGAGCTTCTTGTTTCCTAGATTGCACCCTTTCTTTCTCATCCTTTTGTCATGCCATCTTTTTTTTCTCTTTGATCCTTGACATTTTGTTGGACCTTCTGCCTCACTCTTTCATTATTTTATGCCTCTAGCCTTGATTTGTTTCCACAAATGATCTCCTGTTGCTGAGGGCTTGTGGGTCTACTGATTTGCTCATCCACTTCCTATGAGTGAGTGCTTTGATTGCAGATCATGTTTTATGACACTTGTCTTCTTCCTCTTTGTTCCATAGAGTTCTTCCATCCATATTGAATGAGCTGTGTCTTCTTTGCGCAATGTTATTGGAGTTCATCATGTGCCTTGCTTCATCTCTGATTTGAATTCATCTCGTGACTTACCAATATTGAATTAAGAGTTTCATGGGGTTAGTCCAACAAAATGACCAGTATCTACTATAGCATATTCTTGGTTCAAAAATCAACCTAGACACCTTGTCTAATTTGATTTAGGAAGGCACTAAAATCTTTGGAAGTAAGATCAGCACTCTAAAACTAAGCACCATGCTTAATTTAAAAGATGTAGATGAACATACTTCAAACCTTAAGGATACTATAGTAAACAAAGGTAGCATGAAAGCATTATAGAGATTTATTTAAATAGAGATGAAAGAGTATGATTGTTATTTAGCAAATTGAGCATGGCTTAAAGGTAGAGACAACCAAGATGAATTAGCAACATGCCATGAGATTTTTCAGAGAAATCCATCCCCATGCTTGAATCTTGCAAGGTAGAATCAAGTTTGGATGGATGTGATTCAATGTTGCATGATGATTAGTTGGACATACCTGGTGCTATCATCCTTTGTTCTTTTTGCTTCAAACCTAAAATGGTTAGTGACAAAAATACCTGAAGGAATATTTTAATAATTATGTTTCTATGCTCACTTCACAAGGGTATTATAGCAAAAGGTGAAAGCTCATGTTATCTCCCAAAAGTGCTTGTTTTAGGACAGAAGCTCGTCCTTAGGAAACCTTCGAATTGTGCTTTAATTGGTGAAGTGGTTTCCCCTCCAACACCAACCTTCATGTACCTATCTCAAGATTCATGCCAACGAGATTTGCAATAGTTATGATAAACATATGCATCTAGAACCACCCTTTCAATGTCTTTATGAACAATGAAGTATGTGGGGGTTGAAGATCTCATGTGTGGCAAAGTTGGAGAGACCAATTGATTCAGGAGATTTCTTATGTGAGCATGGATTCAATGAGGTCTTCATAATGTAGCTTCCATGCTCATTGATATAATCTTTCTTTTTAGGCTCTAGGGTTAATTCTTCATGAATGTCTATAGGCGGAAACATTTTCTCCATCATTCCATGCCTATGACATTCATTAGGTCATTTTATTGTTCAAGATTTCCCTCAGATTGGTGACTCTTGGGTTGATCTTGTCCAAGGTCTCGTCCATCCATTCAATGGCAATGACACATAAGTTCTTAATATCCTCCAGCCACTGTTGTTACTCTTCTTGGTCATCCTTGTGGTCTTCATGACTCCTATACTTTGGTTGTCTTAATGGATTTCTAAGGTAATCATGAGACTTAGGAGAAAGAGCATAAGAGGGATCATTAGGGTCAAGGATAGGTTGAGAGATGGGTTCAGATAAGACATCTAATGTGGGCATAGAAGGGGATAAGATAGAATTGGCTAAATGACTCAGCTCTCCTTCTATAGCATCGCTTGACATGCCATCCTTGAATTCTTCTCATTGTCCCACATGGGAATAAGGACGCTTCCTAAGAGATCTCTTCTTGAGAGGATTTGGATTATATTCACTCGAAGGTCTCTTGTGGAGCTAAAAGTTTAAGCTTTTCCCAAAATTAGCATAAAAAAGATGTAACACCCTAAAATTTGCCTCTTATGAAACTAGGATTAAGATGATTTATTTGTGAATTTTGTGCTCATGAAAACATAGGAAAATATTTTTTTATTAATTTAAAATTCATTATAGGGAGTAGCAACATGGATGTGCATACATGCCGGTGCAATTGTTCATTTGAATTGTGTGGATTTAATTCAAATTGAAAATATGCTAAAATGTTTTTGAAGTTGGCTTTGAAGTAAAAGAAAAGAAAATTAGGAAATTAAAGCATTTCAAAAGTTGTAAAATTTATTTTTGGGAACTTACCCAAAATTGTTCATTTTTAATTGAACTAGAAAATGTATTTTAAACCCTATTCCAATTTGATTTGATTCATATGTGAAGTCGGTTTGAAAATGAAAAAGGAATTTCTTGTACTTCTGCCTCCTTCTTGGTTTCTGGCCCAGCCGGCCTGCTTCTCTCCCATGGCCCACTCTTCCCCCTCTCTCCCACAGGCCCTCTTCCTCTCACACGCAGTGGGCCAGGGTTGGCACACAGGCCTAGCTCTTCCCCATCCCTCTCTCCACGCCAGCCCAGCCACCCCCTCCCGTTTCTCCGCGCCCGTGGCCCAGCTGCCCACGCCACGCATTCCCTCTCTTCCTCTCTTCTCTCCATTCGGCCACAGGCCCAGTTCACTCGAGGCCCGTTCAGTGGTAGCTGCGCCCGCGCGGCCTTCTCTCCTTGGTTCACTAACAGCTTCGGTTCCCCTGCCTTGTCTCACCGACCACCCGGGCCCGCCCGTTAGCTTCGCCTCTTACCTCAGCTCGTCTACGCCCAGGACTTCACCGCCACCGAGGAGTTTGACGCCGCCCCACCTCGCTCGGTTGCGTGCTTCCCAAGCCACGCCAGTGCCATAAATATTGAGCCCGAGCCGCCGCCTCCCTATCCCGCACCAACGATGCAGCCGAGTGCCCACAACCGCGCCGCCGTCCGCCATCGACCGTCAAGCCGCACGCCGTCTCCGAGCCATCTTCGTCGCCGAGGTGACCCTAGGTGAGCTCGCCTCAACCTCCTCTTCCACCTGTGCTTTTCCCATTGAAAATCATGCACCATAAGGCCATTTCCTTGCTTTGCCGCCGAGCTTGTTTTGCCAGCCATGGCACCGCTGTCGTCCCTGTCAACTGCCGGTGGCTAGCTCTCTCTCTCTTCCCCTGCGATCCAATCTGAGTCGTTCCTCTCTAATCTAACAGTCCAGATCTCCTCATACCCCTTTGCTGTGAGTTTTTCAAAAACACCCTTATAATTATCTGAGACTTAACCCACAGTCCATTACGTATTAGATAGAATACGTTTTCTTCTTTTAAAAGTGTATTTTAATCGGTTGACTTCAAAAATATGTTTTTAGTTAATTACATATTTGCCACTGATTTTGTTTTAGCCATAAAATCTCCGTTTTAACTCCGATTTGATCCGTTCAACTTGCGTTAGGTTCATAATTTCATAATCTACATGTTCATATTACTGTTAAATATGTTTTCAACTTTTAAAATTCGAGGTTAGATTTAATCTATTATTCTGATAAAGGAAATCTTGTTTATTTCATATCTTCTGCGTTTTAACTCCATTTTAGGCCGTTCAAGTTGCGTTAGATTCATAGCGATGAGGTCTACGTGTTTGTAATAGTGGTTACCCTATCACTATTTCTAGAATTTCATGGTTTAAATTCTAATTTGAATAATAATTATACAACTGGGTTTTATAAATAAAATATGATTTGTTTTACTTTAGTATTACATTTTAAACCTAAATTTGACTTAAATTATATTATCTATAAAATATCTTATATATGTTTTTATATAATGAAAACACATGAAGCTAATAGATTTATATTTTCTCCTATGAGCAAATCTTTCGGTAGATGTATCTTTTTCACCGTAGCTCCGATTAGAGTGCTTTTCGCGTCTATGTGCTCGTAGCGAGACGTAGATTCGTTTTACAAACTTTTCATATTAATTTTATGTTTGGTGTAATGTTCTAATTGAGAGCTATTGTTTGCTTTGTGTATGATTGTATGGATGCTAGGTGTGGTGCTTTATGATTTCGTCCAGTTGGTGAGATATACGTAGTGATCAAGAAGAAGAACATTGAAGATTAAGGCTTACCAAAGGATCGGTGTTTAAGGCAAGTTTAGCATGGGATCTTTCTTGTTACCTATACACCTTTAATCATTTAATTCATATTGTATGTGTCTATCTTGACTACCACTAAGGATGTCCTAGTACTTTGCACCTTGTGCCTTGATACCTATGGGGTATTGCATTGGGTAGTATGATGCTAGTGCTCAACTACAACCATGATCTTGTAACTTGACTAATGGTATATGCAATAAACAATAAAAGATGCTTTTTAGCAACATGGAACAAGGGGGCTAGAGCATTGGGCTGTTTTTATGGTGCTCTAGATTCCTCTCCCTAAGGACTTATCTGTAAGTGATCATTTGGAACTTACAGTATAGCTGTGAGGGCTACATGGCTCTGGCTTTAGCTTAGTATGATGACCTTTTCTAGCTTGTTAGAGGTTACCTTTATTGGCATAAGAATGGCTTGCCGAATCGGGTATAGGATAGCCTCTGTCCCCTTATGTATAGGTTGCGTGTCATTATGCCATCGGGAAGGGGGGTTCCTACATTTGTTTGCTGAGGGAATCTAATGGCCCTAACTTGTTAGATGAACCTTTGAAAGGCTTCATAGTGAACCCTGCCGACCTTCCTTAGAAGTGGGTCAAGAGACTAGCTACCTCGGGCTAAAGGGTAAATCACAACTCATAGTGAAAGTGTACAACCTCTGTAGAGTGTAAAACTGGTATATCAGCCGTGCTCACGGTCATGAGTAGCCTTAGAACCCTTACGGAATAGATGAGCACTAATAGTTAATGATGATGAACACAGATGATACTAATGATGAAGATGCTCATTAATGATTACTGTTTATGCTATTCATTTTTCATGTTTACCTGATCATGTGTTTATGGGCTGGTGATAAACTTGTTGCTACTCAATTGCTAAAATTGTGACCATTAAAAGCTAATTGCAGTTAAACTAGTGTCAGCCTTTTAAGTCTCATGAACCCTATGTTATATTTGTTGAGTACGACATGTACTTACGCTTGCTTTACTTCTTAAATCTTTGGAAAAATCCCAAATGGGTACCAGATTGCTAGAGTTTGGAGGAATTAGGCTTGTGATCAACCAGTCAGTTGTCCCTGTGGATTTGGAGTCTTCGCCTGAAGATCAGAGTTGTCTTTCCACTGTCTATACTCTGAGGTTATAATCTTTATACTAATACGCTATGTATTTAAGCATTGTCTTTTGATATTACCCTTATTTGTAGCTATATGTGAGATTTGACTTCCTAGGCTCATATATGGTGCGTATCTGGTTTTGTTCTTAAAACCGGGTGCTACAAAAGATCATGCTTAATTTCATTAGGGCTTTCCAAAGGTAGAATTTCTTCTCCCTTGGAGGATTTTGGGGTATTGATGATTTAGAATTAATAGCTCAATCTTGGGATTGAAGTGGTTGTGATTTGGCTATTAAAACTTCCTCTTCTTGATTAGGAGATGATTTCTTCTCTTCCTTAGGGAGTTCATTATGAATGCTAGTGCAGGGAGTCTTTCCACAAATTCTAGCAAGCATAGACCTTGCTTCACTAGCAAATAGATGAAGGAAAGCTCATCTAGAGGCTGCATCAAGGGATTCCATGGAGTCCTTGCTAAGACCCATGTAAAAATATTGAAGAAGTACAGGGTCTTGAATGGCAAGTTTTCGGGCTAGTAATGATGAGTTTGTTAAAACGATCCCATGATGTGGTAAGAGATTCTTCTTCTAGTTATCTAAAACTTAGAACCTCTTTTTGAAGGCTAACCACTTTAGAGATGGGAAAGAAATGTAAACAAAATTTAGAGCAGTAGCATTTCCCAATCTCCTTGCATACTTCCTACGGTTTGACTATACCATGTTTTAGCTCTTCCCGTCAAAGAGAACAGAAACAACTTCCATCTTAAGGTCTTATCAAACATGCTAGCAATATGCAAGCATGCATTGTCTGTTTAAACTCTTGTAGGTGTGAGTATGGGTTTTCATTGCCTTCTCTCCAAGAAGGATTTATCCCAAATCAGTTTTCTTAAACACGGGTGTAGCTCATAACTAGGTGTTATGATAGGATCTGAGGATTCTGGTGGCTTAAGGCTTGCGCTCATAGGTTTAGCATATTGAAAGATAGGAGTCGAATCCATGCTAAAAGAAAAAGTAAAGCAAAAGAAAGAATAAAAGATAAAAGGTTAAGCTAGGCTTGTAGTTATTTCAACAACTGTTTCCTCGGCAACGACACCAGAAAGCTTGTTGGTATTTATTAATGCACACAGATAAATCCACTAGCGCACGGATACCGCTGTAGCTTTCACCTGGAGGTATTCCAAGAATCATATCCATAGGGAAACTTGTGAGACTAACTACTGGTCTAACTTAACTAGGGGTAGCAATAAGGTTAGGATAAATAGGAGCGTAGAGAGGATACTAAGGTTCTCGAGTTTTGACTTGGGTAAGCTTATGTCTTCTACTATTCAACTAGGGACATTACTTAAGGAAAGACACTAGCAGAGGATGCTTTCCTTCGTAACTGAGTCCTACCTACGCCTATAGACGGGAGGTGGACTACAAAGGATCAACGAAGCTATATAGTACATGCTATATAGAACTAAGTCACACAGGCTGATCTACGACCGATCTAGAATGAAGGGTGCATCCACGATTAACCCAAGTCTAAGCACCATGTTTACACTTATGATTAATACTCTACTCCCTCTGGAATAGGAATAAATCACTCAAAAGAGTCATGATCCTGATGAACAATATAAATAAGATGCTTACTCGAATCAAAATTTGATTACCAGAGAAATCTCAGAGGCAAGCTCAGATAGAACTTGGATGCACCAAGGTACAACCATAAAGAGAGCACCGACTAGGCCGGCATCTCCTCCAAACTCTTCCCTCACTCTCCATCTAACTATTTCTATTTGTAAGACTAGATCCTATGGAGGACTAATCTTCTCTTGATAGCTAGCTCTGATCCTCATGATATGAATTAGGTTTTTAGGGATCTACTGATGGAGGGGGGTAGGGGCTGATATATATAGGCCGGAGCATCAATTCTGGACCCTTGGATCAAACTAACTTAAAAGAACGGTGTAAATGCAATCTAGGAGGCAGTGGAGAACTGACTTTCGAAGCAGAGGCTGACTGGTGGGACCCATGGGCCGGCTGGCCTACAAGTGGGGCTGATTGGCCCCACATGGTAGCCCCTCAGGGTCTGCTTCGGTGGAGAGCCTCCTGGAGTCTTCTAGAATCTTCCCATATTGCTTATGATGTGGAATTACATGATTTCCTTTGACAAGGTCCACCTTGATGATTTTTTGGATAAATCCTGCTGAAAACATAGATTCACCAAAACCCATGGAATTTGTTAGTTTAAACCCCTATACCTATATTTGGTGATGGAATTAAGTATAAATGTAGGTTATGTTGATGGTTTATAATTGATGTCAATGACCGTCAACAACACACACTATCCATGTATGTATAACTTTAGGTTTGCAGTTAGACAACATGCCATAGTGAATGAATTTGAGCTTGGCATTGAGAAGTCTAACACAACTAGGTTCAAGGGATTCTGCAGCTCAGCAGGATGCCCATGGATTATTAGAGCTAGGACTCAACATGATAATAGTGTCACGGTACTTTTTTGAACTAAATGTTACTGTTTTAGCCATGTATTTATGTCCTATGTATTTTTAGCCTTACAACATATTTAATACTATGTTTTCTATGCAGATTCAAGAGAATAGCTATGTCCATACCTATGCATCTTGAAGCAGGGTTCTTGGGAGAATGGCTTCTACTAATTGGGTAGCAGAGAGAGCTATACCACTACTGAAGAGGAAGCCAACAATAGGTGCTAGTGTAGTGAGGGAAGTGCTTGAGTAGTACAAGATTAAAATCAACTACCTAACTATGTGGAATGGAACTATGATAGATCGAGCGATCACCATCACCATTATCACCACTGTATATTACATAAGTGATGGATATGTAGTTCCACCGTTGTCCGAATCGAATAGTGGGGGCCTTGAAAGGAATCGAACTGGTTGATGAAACTTCTAGCCCTGACTATTGAATGATAGATGCGGTGGTGCTATTGGGGTTCCATTTCTCCATCATATGGAATGCCAAGCCTGACTGGGATACGTGTTATGGCCACTAGCCCTAAACGATCAGTTTGGTCTACCTAGATGTAAATTCAGTGTGAGTGTTGAATATCCCAACTTTCAACACTATCCTATCACCATTACTTCCATCGGGTGTAGCCAAAGAGCCGCACCCACTATTCTATATATTCTTCAAGCCTGGTGCCCTAAAACTAGCTCTCTTCCTTATTCATCCCCTTCTCCTACATTTATAGTAATGTCAGGCAGCCCCTTCAAGCTTCCCAGCAATGACTTGTCCACCAAGGATGAGTCTCGGTTGCAACACTCCACCTCTTACTAGAGGTCTCCTGATCAGAGTCCTTTGTGGAGCTCCTAGGAGGAGGAGGAGGACAAGGAGGAGGAGGATGACAACGACGATGATGATGACTCTAACGATGATGACGATGACTCTAACATCATGCCTTTTCCTAAGCGAGCGAGGTGAGCATGATCCTCTCTGATGGGGACGAGCTGCCCAATCTTCCGTTAAGTGATGATTACTATCAAACTGCATTTTTTACGTGGTATGGATCTTATGAATACACAGTTTTGTCTTTTAGGCTAACTAATGCCCTGACATACTTCATGTATCTCATGAACTCCATATTCTTTGAGGAGTTGGATGTGTTTGTGATTATCTTTGTCATGGGGTACAAACCGTGGCAAGCATTGTTGTTCGTGGTAGTGTCAGAGTGTGTGTCTTCGGTGGCTCAGGTGGACTCAAGAATACAAGAATCACATAGGGGACACAATGGTTTATCCTAGTTTAGGCTATTAGGGCCCTATGTCTAGCAGCTGATGATCCTTATACTCAAGAGCACCCAAAATCTGGGGGTTACAATAGAGTGTAAGGGAGAAAGAGAGAGATTCAGTAGGGGATCGCTCAGTGCTGATCCTAGGGAAGCCTCACCATCAGTGGAGTCTTCCCCCTTATTCGAAGAGGAGTAAGACAACGAGAGCAGTGGAGGAGCTCTCGGTGCCCTCTCTAGGTTGCTCTGCTCTCGGTGCAGAGCATGAGCTGAACTGTTGAGGACTCGAATGATCTATGTGGAATTATCCTCCCACCTCTTAGGATCTGACCTTCCCCTTATATATCAAGGTAGGTCGGGTACATGGTGGTTTGGGGGAGATGAGCATATGGTCTACATATCCCAAAGTCTAGGAGGGTCTTACAGCGGTGCCATGTGGACCTGTGGTGATGTTGTGGAGCCGAAGAAGCTCTAGGCATTGTCCGGCTACTCTATTTTGACATGTTGAGTGTCAGGCTATGTCGACTTGGACTGGCCTCCACCAGGTGCACCTTCTAGAGGCTTCTTGGTGGTGAAGGTGGTTGGCTTGAGGGGCTGACACATAGGCCCAAAAACCCCTAAGCCCCTAAGGCCAGAGGAGGAGTTTGTCTTCTTGTGTCACGCCCTGTGCGTGACCCTATTGAAGGAGCGGTTGATAGAGCCGTGCCCGTGGGGCAGCGCTAGGGAGCCCTCGAGATTTGGTGGCTTAGGGTGCACCTTTTCGTGCCTAGGCCTTGGCTGGCTCCGAAGGCCGGAAGGAAGCCAAGTATCAGGTCTAGGCCTCCGTCGATCGGGGGCCTAGGTCTCGCGCGAGCCCCCAAGTCCCGAGTAGAGGCAGCGGGCATGCTCGAGCTCGGCCTGATTCCTTTACTAGAGTGTAGGGGGTACGACCCTAGATACCCACGGTAGACCACATGGGCTGTGCCCCCAGGGGCGGCCCAGCCCACAAGATGAAGCCTTGCAGGGCACGACTCTGCTCGGCGCCTCCTGCAAGACACCAGGAAGATATCCTGAAGATACTGCGAGATCTGTTAGGATACGTATGATCCCAAGATTCCTATAATCTATTATTACTTTCTGGTTATCTCTCAGATCTAACCTGACTTGTAACCCTACCCCTTGAACTATATAAGGCGAGCAAGGAACCCTCCAAATACACACAATATCATACGATAGCTAATACAAACCAATAGGACCATAGGAGTAGGGTATTACGTCATACTGACGGCCTAAACCTATCTAACTCATGTGTCTCTAGTTTCCTTCTTGTTCTTGATCACATGCTTCTCTGCCGATCAATCTACCTTCGTGGGATACCCCTCGGAGGACTACCGACGATATTCTATCGACAATTAGCGCGCCTAGGTAGGGGATTGCGTGCTGTTTCCTTGTCGAACAAGATGGCTTTTTCTATAGGCTCTTTGTCCCTCCCGTAGCCCGACCAGATCTTCACGGTCGGATCCATCTCATGGATCATCAATGCTGATGGAGTCGGAGAGCTCCTCGAGCCAGGTGTAGATCAATTCTGTGCCGATCACCCTCGCACCTGTGACTACAAATTTGATCTCAGAACCACCTCTGAGGTCACCTTCATCGACGACTCACCGCCCACTTCCTCGCTACTAGAGGAGGCAGATCAACAATGACTGATCTGATCGCATCCATTGATTAGGTTATTCTAAAGCTTACCGATTGCCTCTCCATCATCGAATCGGCTCTAGACACTCTAGTTCAGCACCAACCACCCTCCAATCCAGATCTATTGGGGGCTACTCAGGAAACTCCAGGGGTTATGGCCCTACCCTTTGGGTTCACCAACACCGCCGCCGCTTACCAAGATGCCCTACGGGGTAGATTTGCCGACCAGGTTGGAGATGTCCATCCTCTCGCTGACCAAATCACCGACCAGCCTCCACCAGCCATCAACATGCTCTACGTCGACCGACGCTCTAGAGCAGTCCCTCTAGACCATCCCTGAAGGAGAATCCGAACTTCGAGTCTTAGGGCTCTACGGAGACCATCGCCGAAATGACCACCGAACTACTTCTCCCCCCTCCGTTCTGTGGCAGCGCAATCTTCAACGTAAGCGTCGATAGCCCCCCTCGGAATGGCGAAACTGAGGAAGGAATGCGCCGCTCGTGAGAACTAGAACATCAACTGCGCACAGCGTCGAGCAAACGAGATTGTCCTTGTGAGGGCCGAGCAAGCAGCGTGACTCGCAAGGAAGACCACTCCAACGCAACCTCAATGACGAGTTTGTCCGTGTTGACAGCCATGACGTCTACAAGACCCCAAGCGCCAACCTGGCTGTGGCTGCCAATGAGCTCACCTAGCTCCTGTAGACACCGAAGGTCGCCAAGGTCATCGCAATGCTTAAAGTGGCGCATTGCCAGGTCAATGAGATCCGCCAGGATCAGAGACCTTACTCCATAACCTCGATTCACCGATCAGTCGCCACAAGATCCGATTGCCACCCAAGTCGCTTCACCGACTAGCACCGCGATGACAGGCAACCCCTCTAGGGTGGAGCTAGGGGCAACCGCACTGAACATCACTGCCAACCCGACCAAGAGGTCAACCAAGACGTCCGAGTGCACCTCAACAATCTCTGAGATGCACGACAACATATCGACAAACACCGTTTCGGCTACCATGAAGAAGAAGTACGCCACTGTCACACGTTCCTTGGAGAGTTTGGGATGCCTACACTGTAACACCCCAGGTGTTTGGCTTCCACATTTGCACTGCATTTCATGAACATGAGCATCATGCATCCTTTCGTGAACTTATAGCACATGAAACATTATTTCGAAACATAGCAACGTGTTGTATATTTCATGTGTGTTGTTCTTTATGAAATGTAAAGTGTCCAACACTTAAGTGCAACATGTGCCACTCACTTAGTGAAACAAGACTAGTTAATACTATGCAACAAGATCAGGAAACATGCGAAACATGACTATGAAACATTTGCGACATTTCTTGTGTTTTTCATTGTTTCAGTGTATACCTTGATTGATTCTTGTGTGACCAATGCATGGTGTGGCTAGAAATGCTTGTAAGTAACTTAGTTACACTTAGAATGTCATTAGGAACAATGTTCATGTTGATCATTTTGCCTAATTAGGTTTCCAAGTCTTGGTTGACCAATTTGGACCCCTAGAGCTCCTGTGTTTGACTGTTTTAAAAGTGTAGCTTAGGATGTTTGCATGTCTGAGCAACCTAAAGCAAAGTTGTAGAGGATTATATGTGGAACAAAAGTTATTTGGTGACCAACTCGTGAAAATGTGCACAACATGCCCAAAAAGGTCCCACAAGTCAGCTTTGAAGGTGGATTCAACACTTGAAATTATTTCTAAGTCCTAAGTGTAGTTTCAGTTTCATGACCTCAACTTTGGCTTGATATAACTCGTGATCCATGGAGAGTTGGCTGTTGATTTCTAAATCAAAGTTGTAGCCCTACTATAGCTTTACAACTTTCATGTTCATTGTTTCTTCTAACTCGTCATGGTTTGGGAGATCAACATCGTTGAAGTTCGCCTGTCAGTCGGGACTGTCGAAACTGAAACGAAATTTCAGTCACCTACAGTGGCCGACCGGTTCAGGCTTCGACGGCCGCGTGGAGGCCACACGTCGCCGACGTCCTGCCGAGCCAGGCCACGTCGGGCTGCTGTGCGCCTCATCACGCCCCGCACCCGCCGCTCACTCCCCACGCTCTCATTCGGTCTCCTACCCTCTGCCTCGCCTCCGCGCTCACCCGCAGCAAGTAGCGCAGCGGCCGCCGCAGTGCCGCCATTGCCATTGCCGGCCGGAGCGCACCGCGTCCCTCCTCCATCTTCGCCGTGTTCGCCTCTACGTCCTCCACCACTTAGCCGTGCCATCCGTGCCGTAGGTGAGGGCCTTTGGCCGTTTTTCCGCCGCCGTCGCCATGGCCGTACCTCGCCGGAGCTTGCGCTCATGCGGTCGACCACCACCGGAACCCCCCTCGTCCTCCTTTTCTTCTTGGGTAGCTCCGTTGTGGTCTCGTGAAGCTCGTACCGAGCTCGGGAGGAGCAATGGAGGTTTGCCGTCGCCGGCAGCTCGCACCGGAGCCTCGCCGTGCCGCCATCACCGGCGGCAAGCTCCTTACGCTAGGTCATAGCGATAGCTAGTAGCACCAATCGAACCCCCTCAGCACGGAGATCACGCCGGTGTCCTTGATTTGGCCGGAGACCTCGCCGCCGGCGAGCTACGCCGTCGTCCGCGCATCGCAGCCGCCTCCTCTGCTTTGCTGCCGCTGACCAGTGGGGTCGGCTGACAGCCGGGTCCCACACGTCAGTGGCTGTTGTTCTTAAAGATAGTTCAAATTTTCAGTTTTGAATGCTGATTTGTGATTTTTGTAACTCCTAATTGGTAGATCCAAATTGAGTGATTCCAATTTTGTTAGACTCACAGTTAGGTCTAGTATTTAATAAAAATATATCTTGAGCATGTTATGTAGAAATTTTGGGTGAATTAAATAGGAACTTGAAAAGTGTTTTTGAGTGCATGCAAACTTGTTTAAATCATATCTTGAGTTTCTGTGATCCAAAAATTATGAAATTTTGTGGGTGAGCTAGTCTTATATAGTAGAAGCTCTGGTTAAAAATTGAGAGTCATTGCATGTGTAGTTTTTGAGTTATAGATTTTCCTTTTATCATCAGGGGATTCTTGTGTAAATTTTAGTAATTAATTTATGAATCCAATGGCCATGAAAATTGGTAGGTAGTATCCTAGTACCCTAAGGATGCTAGGAAAAATATGAAATCTGTTGCTTGACACTTTTCACTAAGGTTTCCTAATTATGCCATTTTAAGCCATTATGCCTTATCATTTTTGTGTAGGCTTTTATACTTGCTCAAATGGTGTGAAATTTTTATGGTAGTCTACTTAGAGCATGTAGTGTCTACTGTAATTTTTGTAGAATTAATGGGGTAGTTTTCATATATGTTTACTATTTCCACTAATTAATTAAATAAATTAAGAAAGGTAGTAAAAGAAATGTTTTGGTGATGAACACTTTACTTGCTGGTGTTCTTATGATATGTGTGATGAGATAGTAAAGTTGGTTTTGTCTAATTAAGTGTTTATATCATAAGTTAGTAATTAATTGTTGCATCATGTCCCTCTGGACAGATCTGGGGACTTTAGAAAGCTCCCCATGATAATTTGGTTTTCTGTGAATGAGTAGAATACAAGAGTTGTAGATAAAATAGGTAGCTAGCTCCTGTCAAAATTTGAGGGCAATTGGCCCAGTAGTTTAGAAACTACAGCTGTTTAAAGTTAGGTTCCAGTTTTTGCTTACTCTCTGCCTTGTGAGGATAGACTTCTGTTGATTGATGAATTCAACCTGGTAAAGGTTTGAATCATGCTTTGAGGTCTGAAAATGTTTTGTAGACAATTTTATAAGCTTTCCAGATTGTCTTGTTGCATATCATTTGGATTTATAAATCTCTAGTTATGGCTAGTTTACTGTACCGATACATAGTCTCCATTTGGTAATACAAATGCTTGAGTGTATGCTTGTGCAATGTTCTCATTGATTGTTTAGGGGTTAGCCTAACTTGAGAATATGCTTAGGTGCAGGTGCTAGGTCATTAACGGAAGATGAGCAATTATACCTTAGGTTGTATAAACGTGGTAAGTGAAAGTGATTTGAATAGGGCTTAAGTTGGAATATGCAAACTACAGCGAACATGTGCATTCCCCGAGCATCCCTGACATTCGTTCATGTGCATCCATGATATTTATCTTGCGCATTCATGCAATAGGTGTACCGGAGGGAGTGACGTTGCTGGAGTTCGAGGGAGCCAACCAGGAGGAGGAACCCGAGGTGCAGGAAACCGACGAAGCAGTCGCCGCGGAGGAATTGCCCGAGTGCCCTGACCACCAGCCTTCCTCATTCCTGAAAGGCAAGCCCCGGAGCATATTAAGCCTCCTATGTTTTCACAAATACATTGAGTATCTTTTATTGTTGATGATGCATTAAGTATAGGAATTGGTTGGAACCAATTGCTGCATTATATATCCTTCCTTGTCCAGATATCGCACTGGAATCCTATTTAAGTTCAGGACGGGTTAAATGCTTAGCCATGCTTAGTGCGGTAGAAGTCAGGTGATTTCCTGTCACCTGCGAGATTTAGGATGAGGTGGATCACGGTTGGCTATATTTGCTATCGTGGAAAAGAACCATGTGAATAATGAATTAAGACCGGGCGGGGTCTTGTGTAGGTTTGAACATAGTGACTCCGTCTGAGTCGTTTAAGGACCGATACGCTGTACGTCCTCATGTCATGTTGAACGCAGCCTAACACTTAGCTGGCCGGATAAGTCGTTCCGACCGCGAAGCCTAGTAGCTCGACTCAGGCCGGGGACGCGAGCAGTGGCGACATTCTGGAGGTAGTAAGGATGTGCGGAGAGCCATTGGCATAAGTCCAAGGCGGGTTAGAGTCCCGAACAACCTTGGCAGAGTGGTTCTCTGAAAATGTCGATCTGTTCGGACTCGCGACTCCTGAATCGTACCAAAGGTGACTTGTTTGCGACCCTGACGGGGGAAGCAGGGTTTGTGTTTAGGAATACCCCTCCAGCTGGATAGGAATCGATTCGAATCGCCGTCTCTCCCGGATAGTGAGAACTTGACTGAGCAGCGGCAACGTAGATTCAATTAATTTAACGATATGGTTAAATGGATGATGATAAGGTTGCCAAAATGAATACCTGATATGGTTATTAATGTTTGCACCCTAATAAAATGATTGCTTAGTACAGGTGCTAATATAGATGACAGGTTAATGGCTAAAAAGTCACTGCTAGTACAGGTTAAGAGTTGATCATTATTACTTATGCTTTTCTGCAAAAAGAAAGTGTCAGCCAGCTCCACTACATTAAGCTATGCATAATCCTTGGTGTCAGTTGTTTGGTTTTCGACGGGTAAGTCTAGCTGAGTACATTCCCGTACTCAGGGTTTATTCCCTCTTGTTGCAGATGACCTTCTATATCAGGGGTTCTGCAAGTACTGTCTCCACCCGGCGGGTGATGAGGACTAGATCATGGGCATGATCTCCTCTCTCTTATCTGAATGCTTTTGCGGTCTGTGATCAACCAACCAGTATGTGTATTTGAACTCGGTGTGTGAGTTAAACTATTTGCTTCCGCATGTTTTACAAGACTTGTTTTGTAATAACAATGACTCTGTGATGATGTAATCTGTTTGCGAACATCTGCGAAATGTTGTAACGTACGATATGTTATGTTGGATTACTGTGATCTTGGTTGTATGCAAGTTGGTTTGAAATCCTTCGAGATTTCGGTTGACTACCGGGTTTATATGGGCTCAAGTTCGAGAATTTGATCGTTTCGGCGATTGTTTTTGTACTTGTGCTCTTATAAATTGGTCGGTTCTGTGACAGCTGGTATCAGAGCTAGATTCAACATTAAACATGTCTTACGGCTATTTAAAATAAAAGCTTTTGTTGTTAAAATGGTTTTCAAACTTATAGTTATATATAAGTGTTCAAAAATCAAAATTTTTATGGTATACTGGTGATCACACCCCTTATAGCCCACTTAAGGACTTCTAGGTGGCCTATATATAATTACTAACCGGGGGAATTGATTGTTTCTATTTCGTCGTCCATGCGGCGTGATATTGCATGGATGCCATTCGTTTGAATGGTAATGTATGGATCAATTGCCTCTACGCTAAGGTAAGTGTGAGTTGCGAGAGCATGACCGTCCAACCGTCGGTCTAGGGGAGAGTTAGTTGTGGTTACTGGAGTATTTACATGTTGCATACATGTATATATGAAAGTACTTAATTGTGGGTACATTTCTCGGGTAGTTTGGATACCGAAGTATATATATCGGGGGATGTATATATGGAGAGTATCTTAGTACTACTTGTGTAATTAGCATTATATCTTGTTGGGTTGGGCTGCAATGAAGTTTTTCTGCAGGTACGCTAACAACGCACCGTGTAGATCGACTAGTTACCGCTAATTGAGAGAACGTATGTATGCCACCGTATAGTCCGCTAAAGCTTAAAATTTCTTAGGTTTGTGAAGACGTACGGAACGAGCATGCATCATATTCACTCATGACATTCATATTGCATTACTCCCTCCCTTATAATTGCTTATCCCAAGTTTAAAGTGAAATCTCTCGGCAAGAAGTTTGAAGAAGAGGAATACCAGAAGAAGTCCAAGGTGTCTCCAATGTGGACCGTAATCACTTCGACGAGTAGTTCGTTAGCAAGTCTCACTAGTTAAGCTTTTGCAGTCATACTGGTAAAGTACCTCAATTCGCTCCCTTTGAGATGCGTATCGTAATGGTGAAGTTTAAAACTTGTCATGTTGGAATGCACTGCGTATAGCGCTAGTAATTTACTTGATGATGTGGTGATTGGAGAAGGAATTATTGCCTCTGTTTATTGTATGAAGTTTTCATTCTCGTCAGTAAATACAGTTTGGCACGATTATATTGTTCTCCTCCAATGTGCTGACATCATCAATAATTACTGGTTGCGCATTGTGCAGATGCCTCGTACTCGTTCCACCGGTGCGAGTGATGATGATGATCTTCCGCCACCACCACCCACACCAACGGAACTAATAGCAATGCTTGCGGAAGGACAGCGCACTATGGCTGAGGCCCTCCGTACGATTGCGAATCGTGATGGCCGTGGTCCACGCCAAGGACCGGATCCAAATCAGTACAGTGATTTCAAGGATTTCCTTGACACGAAACCCCCAATCTTCAAGGAGGCTGAGGAGCCTCTACAAGCTGATGAGTGGTTGAACACTCTCGAGCAGAAGTTCCGTCTGCTCCGCTTGACTGAGGTGCTCAAAACTGAGTACGCATCGCACCAACTTCATGGGCCTGCTGGCATTTGGTGGAGTCATCATCGGTCCACTATGCCTGCTAATGCCCAAATCACATGGGATCAGTTCAAGTCTGCTTTCAGGGGAAATTACATTCCTCCTGGTCTTATGGCGATCAAACATACAGAGTTCATGAAGCTGACTCAGGGAAACAAGAGCCTGAACGAATACCTGCAAGCTTTCAACAACCTTGCAAGGTATGCTACCGAGTTTGTGGACACAGATGCCAAGAAGATTGCAAGCTTCAAGCGGGGACTTAGCCCCAAACTGATGAAGACCATGGGAAATTGCAAGTGCGCTCATTTTAATGAGTTTGTGAGCGATGCTTTATCGCAAGAGAACAACAATGCTGTGTATGCTGCTTCAAAAAGTCGTAAGAGGGCCTATGAGGCGGGTGCCTCACAATCTAAGGCTCCCGTCGCACAAAGGGCTCCATTCCGTCCTCCAGCATCAGCCGCCAAGTTTCGCCCACCGCAAAAGAGGAATCCCGTCAAGACTGGGTTTCGCAAGGCATTTACAGTTGCTCTTCCCAAGGGCACTACCAGTCAGGGCAGTTCCAGAGCTCCACCAAGCAACATGCCGTGTTGGAACTGCAACAAGACAGGCCACTGGGCAAGGGAATGCCCTTACCCTAAGAAGAATAATTACCAGGGTGGCCATCAAGGACAAGTGAACCACACTAATATTACTGAGATCCCTTCAGGTGAGGTAGTGACTGCCGGTAAGTTTCTGATTGACCAACACCCCGCAGTTGTACTATTTGATTCAGGTGCTTCGCATTCCTTCATTAGTCCATCATTTGCATCCAAGTTTATGCAGAAAACATATACTGTTGAGGGTGAGGGTTATTGTATAAGGGCTGCTAGTGGTATTATTCCAACCAAGCTGGTAGTTGGGAATGTACAATTTGTGATAGAAGGGCGAAGTTATCAGGTTGATCTGGTAATTTTACCGGGGCTAGGTATCGACGTGATATTGGGAATGAACTGGATGAGCCGTCATGGAGTGCTTATCGATACATCCACTAGGGTAGTTATGCTCAGAGATCCGAGCAATCAGGAGGGTTTTCTAGTACAGTTACCCAAGGATATCAGTCTTTCTTGCACGACCAATGCGGTGCAAGCAAAGTCTCTGGCAGATATCCCTGTCGTGTGTGACTTTCCGGATGTTTTCCCCGATGATTTGCCTGGATTGCCCCCGGATCGAGAAGTAGAATTCAAGATAGAGTTGCTTCCTGGTACAGCTCCCATCTCTAGAAGGCCATATAGAATGCCTCCCAATGAACTAGCTGAACTTAAGACCCAGTTGAATGAACTGCTAAAGAAAGGCCTTATCCGCCCTAGTTCATCTCCGTGGGGGTGCCCAGCCATCTTTGTGAAGAAGAAGGATCAATCTCTACGCATGTGTGTAGATTATAGACCCTTGAATGCAGTTACAATCAAAAATAAGTACCCTCTGCCACGCATAGATATCTTATTTGACCAGTTGTCTAAGGCAAAAGTCTTTTCCAAGATTGATTTGAGATCTGGGTATCATCAAATCAAAATTCGGCCTGAGGATGTTCCAAAAACCGCATTCTCTACAAGATATGGTCTATATGAGTACCTGGTTATGTCTTTTGGATTGACCAATGCCCCCGCACATTTTATGTATCTGATGAATTCAGTGTTTATGCCCGAGTTGGACAAATTTGTGGTGGTATTTATAGATGATATCCTGGTCTATTCTGAGAATGAAGAAGATCATGTTGAACATTTGCGGGTGGTTCTTACTAGATTGCGAGAACACCAGCTGTATGCAAAGTTCAGCAAATGTGAATTTTGGCTTCGTGAGGTACCTTTTCTTGGACACGTGTTGTCCGATGGTGGAATTATGGTTGATCCCACCAAGGTGCAAGAAGTACTGAACTGGAAGGCTCCCATCTCGGTGCACGAGGTTCGGAGTTTTCTGGGGTTGGCTGGCTATTATCGTCGCTTCATCCCGGATTTCTCTAAAATAGCCAAGCCTATGACTCGATTGCTGCAAAAAGACATGAAGTTTGTCTGGACTCCTGAGTGTGACGCGGCTTTCCATACCCTGCGAACTCTTCTAACATCGGCTCCGGTTTTGGCGCAACCGGATATCGAGAAACCTTTTGATGTGTTCTGTGATGCATCAGGTATTGGGTTAGGAGGTGTTCTTATGCAAGAGGGTAGAGTCATCGCTTATACCTCTCGCCAACTTCGGAAGCATGAAGTGAATTATCCAACGCATGACTTGGAACTCGCTGCAGTTGTTCATGCTTTGAAGGCCTGGAGACATTATCTACTTGGCAATGTGTGCAACATCTACACTGATCATAAAAGTCTCAAGTACATCTTCACTCAACCAGAGTTAAATATGCGTCAGAGAAGATGGCTCGAGTTGATCAAGGATTATAACCTTCAAGTGCACTATCACCCTGGCAAGGCAAACGTCGTCGCGGACGCCTTAAGCAGAAAGTCTCATTGCCACTCGTTGATTGAGAGTGATGTCCATTTGTCAAAGCTCCTTCATCCTGCAGTCCTGCACAACATCACTGTCAGTTGTACTCTACAGAGTCGAATTATCGAGCTACAGAAGACAGATGCAGGTGTGTTTCACATCAAGCGCAAGATGAAAGAGCAAGAAACCAAACATTTTCGAGTAGATGAGGAAGGTGTGTTATGGTTCAAGGATAGGTTGGTAGTTCCGAAGGATAGAGAGCTTAGAAATCAAATCATATCCGAAGCTCATTCCTCTAAGCTATCTATTCATCCTGGTAGTAGTAAAATGTATCATGATTTAAAGCCTCGATTTTGGTGGACCAAAATGAAGAAAGAGATAGCCGCTTATGTGGCTAGGTGTGACACTTGTTGTCGGGTCAAGGCAGTACACATGAAAGCTGGATTACTTCAGCCACTCTCTATTCCTGGTTGGAAATGGGAAGAGATAAGTATGGATTTTATAGTTGGACTCCCTACCACTCAGAGGAATTTTAACTCAATTTGGGTGATTGTGGACCGACTGACCAAGTCGGCACACTTCATTCCGGTCCGCATAGACTTTCGTCCAACCGACTATGCGGAGTTGTACTTCAACCAGATAGTCCGACTTCATGGGATCCCTCGTACTATTGTCTCGGATAGAGGACCACAGTTCACTGCTCGCTTTTGGGAGCACTTACATGGATTATTAGGGACTAAGCTCGTAAGAAGTTCTGCCTATCATCCGCAAACCAATGGACAAACTGAACGTGTGAATCAAATCTTAGAAGATATGTTGAGAGCCTGTGTCATCTCAGCGAAGGGATCGTGGGAAAAATGGTTGCCCCTAGCTGAATTCTCCTATAATAATAGTTATCAAGAGAGTATAAAGATGGCACCGTTCGAAGCTTTGTACGGCCGAAAGTGTAGAACCCCGTTAAACTGGGTAGAAGCCGGTGAAAGGAGATATTATGGAATTGATTTTGTTCAAGAAGCCGAAGAACAAGTCCGTACCATCCAAACTCACATGGCCGCAGCTCAAGCTAGGCAGAAAAGTTATGCTGATCGACGTAGAAAACCTATTGAATTCGAAGTTGGAGACTTCGTTTATCTGAAAGTCTCACCTATGAAAAGTGTCCAACGCTTTGGTGTGAAGCGAAAGCTTGCGCCGAGATATGTTGGTCCATTTGAAATCATTGGACAAAGTGGTAAAGTGGCGTACAAGATTCAATTACCTCCTGAGATGAGTGCTATCTTCAATGTCTTTCATGTATCCCAATTGAAGAAATGTCTTCGCGTCCCTAAAGAGAGAGTTCCATTGGGGGATATCGAGTTAAAATCTGATTTGACCTTTGAAGAAAAGCCGGTTCGAGTGATTGACACTCGTGAGCGAGTGACTCGAAGTCGGGTAGTTAAGTTCTTTAAAGTCATGTGGAGCAATCAGGGTAGCGAACGCGATGCAACGTGGGAAAGGGAAGACTATTTGAGGGATGGTTATAAGGAATTCTATCAACAATGGTACGCTTTTCAAATCTCGGGACGAGATTTTTATAAGGGGGGAGGGCTGTAACACCCCAGGTGTTTGGCTTCCACATTTGCACTGCATTTCATGAACATGAGCATCATGCATCCTTTCGTGAACTTATAGCACATGAAACATTATTTCGAAACATAGCAACGTGTTGTATATTTCATGTGTGTTGTTCTTTATGAAATGTAAAGTGTCCAACACTTAAGTGCAACATGTGCCACTCACTTAGTGAAACAAGACTAGTTAATACTATGCAACAAGATCAGGAAACATGCGAAACATGACTATGAAACATTTGCGACATTTCTTGTGTTTTTCATTGTTTCAGTGTATACCTTGATTGATTCTTGTGTGACCAATGCATGGTGTGGCTAGAAATGCTTGTAAGTAACTTAGTTACACTTAGAATGTCATTAGGAACAATGTTCATGTTGATCATTTTGCCTAATTAGGTTTCCAAGTCTTGGTTGACCAATTTGGACCCCTAGAGCTCCTGTGTTTGACTGTTTTAAAAGTGTAGCTTAGGATGTTTGCATGTCTGAGCAACCTAAAGCAAAGTTGTAGAGGATTATATGTGGAACAAAAGTTATTTGGTGACCAACTCGTGAAAATGTGCACAACATGCCCAAAAAGGTCCCACAAGTCAGCTTTGAAGGTGGATTCAACACTTGAAATTATTTCTAAGTCCTAAGTGTAGTTTCAGTTTCATGACCTCAACTTTGGCTTGATATAACTCGTGATCCATGGAGAGTTGGCTGTTGATTTCTAAATCAAAGTTGTAGCCCTACTATAGCTTTACAACTTTCATGTTCATTGTTTCTTCTAACTCGTCATGGTTTGGGAGATCAACATCGTTGAAGTTCGCCTGTCAGTCGGGACTGTCGAAACTGAAACGAAATTTCAGTCACCTACAGTGGCCGACCGGTTCAGGCTTCGACGGCCGCGTGGAGGCCACACGTCGCCGACGTCCTGCCGAGCCAGGCCACGTCGGGCTGCTGTGCGCCTCATCACGCCCCGCACCCGCCGCTCACTCCCCACGCTCTCATTCGGTCTCCTACCCTCTGCCTCGCCTCCGCGCTCACCCGCAGCAAGTAGCGCAGCGGCCGCCGCAGTGCCGCCATTGCCATTGCCGGCCGGAGCGCACCGCGTCCCTCCTCCATCTTCGCCGTGTTCGCCTCTACGTCCTCCACCACTTAGCCGTGCCATCCGTGCCGTAGGTGAGGGCCTTTGGCCGTTTTTCCGCCGCCGTCGCCATGGCCGTACCTCGCCGGAGCTTGCGCTCATGCGGTCGACCACCACCGGAACCCCCCTCGTCCTCCTTTTCTTCTTGGGTAGCTCCGTTGTGGTCTCGTGAAGCTCGTACCGAGCTCGGGAGGAGCAATGGAGGTTTGCCGTCGCCGGCAGCTCGCACCGGAGCCTCGCCGTGCCGCCATCACCGGCGGCAAGCTCCTTACGCTAGGTCATAGCGATAGCTAGTAGCACCAATCGAACCCCCTCAGCACGGAGATCACGCCGGTGTCCTTGATTTGGCCGGAGACCTCGCCGCCGGCGAGCTACGCCGTCGTCCGCGCATCGCAGCCGCCTCCTCTGCTTTGCTGCCGCTGACCAGTGGGGTCGGCTGACAGCCGGGTCCCACACGTCAGTGGCTGTTGTTCTTAAAGATAGTTCAAATTTTCAGTTTTGAATGCTGATTTGTGATTTTTGTAACTCCTAATTGGTAGATCCAAATTGAGTGATTCCAATTTTGTTAGACTCACAGTTAGGTCTAGTATTTAATAAAAATATATCTTGAGCATGTTATGTAGAAATTTTGGGTGAATTAAATAGGAACTTGAAAAGTGTTTTTGAGTGCATGCAAACTTGTTTAAATCATATCTTGAGTTTCTGTGATCCAAAAATTATGAAATTTTGTGGGTGAGCTAGTCTTATATAGTAGAAGCTCTGGTTAAAAATTGAGAGTCATTGCATGTGTAGTTTTTGAGTTATAGATTTTCCTTTTATCATCAGGGGATTCTTGTGTAAATTTTAGTAATTAATTTATGAATCCAATGGCCATGAAAATTGGTAGGTAGTATCCTAGTACCCTAAGGATGCTAGGAAAAATATGAAATCTGTTGCTTGACACTTTTCACTAAGGTTTCCTAATTATGCCATTTTAAGCCATTATGCCTTATCATTTTTGTGTAGGCTTTTATACTTGCTCAAATGGTGTGAAATTTTTATGGTAGTCTACTTAGAGCATGTAGTGTCTACTGTAATTTTTGTAGAATTAATGGGGTAGTTTTCATATATGTTTACTATTTCCACTAATTAATTAAATAAATTAAGAAAGGTAGTAAAAGAAATGTTTTGGTGATGAACACTTTACTTGCTGGTGTTCTTATGATATGTGTGATGAGATAGTAAAGTTGGTTTTGTCTAATTAAGTGTTTATATCATAAGTTAGTAATTAATTGTTGCATCATGTCCCTCTGGACAGATCTGGGGACTTTAGAAAGCTCCCCATGATAATTTGGTTTTCTGTGAATGAGTAGAATACAAGAGTTGTAGATAAAATAGGTAGCTAGCTCCTGTCAAAATTTGAGGGCAATTGGCCCAGTAGTTTAGAAACTACAGCTGTTTAAAGTTAGGTTCCAGTTTTTGCTTACTCTCTGCCTTGTGAGGATAGACTTCTGTTGATTGATGAATTCAACCTGGTAAAGGTTTGAATCATGCTTTGAGGTCTGAAAATGTTTTGTAGACAATTTTATAAGCTTTCCAGATTGTCTTGTTGCATATCATTTGGATTTATAAATCTCTAGTTATGGCTAGTTTACTGTACCGATACATAGTCTCCATTTGGTAATACAAATGCTTGAGTGTATGCTTGTGCAATGTTCTCATTGATTGTTTAGGGGTTAGCCTAACTTGAGAATATGCTTAGGTGCAGGTGCTAGGTCATTAACGGAAGATGAGCAATTATACCTTAGGTTGTATAAACGTGGTAAGTGAAAGTGATTTGAATAGGGCTTAAGTTGGAATATGCAAACTACAGCGAACATGTGCATTCCCCGAGCATCCCTGACATTCGTTCATGTGCATCCATGATATTTATCTTGCGCATTCATGCAATAGGTGTACCGGAGGGAGTGACGTTGCTGGAGTTCGAGGGAGCCAACCAGGAGGAGGAACCCGAGGTGCAGGAAACCGACGAAGCAGTCGCCGCGGAGGAATTGCCCGAGTGCCCTGACCACCAGCCTTCCTCATTCCTGAAAGGCAAGCCCCGGAGCATATTAAGCCTCCTATGTTTTCACAAATACATTGAGTATCTTTTATTGTTGATGATGCATTAAGTATAGGAATTGGTTGGAACCAATTGCTGCATTATATATCCTTCCTTGTCCAGATATCGCACTGGAATCCTATTTAAGTTCAGGACGGGTTAAATGCTTAGCCATGCTTAGTGCGGTAGAAGTCAGGTGATTTCCTGTCACCTGCGAGATTTAGGATGAGGTGGATCACGGTTGGCTATATTTGCTATCGTGGAAAAGAACCATGTGAATAATGAATTAAGACCGGGCGGGGTCTTGTGTAGGTTTGAACATAGTGACTCCGTCTGAGTCGTTTAAGGACCGATACGCTGTACGTCCTCATGTCATGTTGAACGCAGCCTAACACTTAGCTGGCCGGATAAGTCGTTCCGACCGCGAAGCCTAGTAGCTCGACTCAGGCCGGGGACGCGAGCAGTGGCGACATTCTGGAGGTAGTAAGGATGTGCGGAGAGCCATTGGCATAAGTCCAAGGCGGGTTAGAGTCCCGAACAACCTTGGCAGAGTGGTTCTCTGAAAATGTCGATCTGTTCGGACTCGCGACTCCTGAATCGTACCAAAGGTGACTTGTTTGCGACCCTGACGGGGGAAGCAGGGTTTGTGTTTAGGAATACCCCTCCAGCTGGATAGGAATCGATTCGAATCGCCGTCTCTCCCGGATAGTGAGAACTTGACTGAGCAGCGGCAACGTAGATTCAATTAATTTAACGATATGGTTAAATGGATGATGATAAGGTTGCCAAAATGAATACCTGATATGGTTATTAATGTTTGCACCCTAATAAAATGATTGCTTAGTACAGGTGCTAATATAGATGACAGGTTAATGGCTAAAAAGTCACTGCTAGTACAGGTTAAGAGTTGATCATTATTACTTATGCTTTTCTGCAAAAAGAAAGTGTCAGCCAGCTCCACTACATTAAGCTATGCATAATCCTTGGTGTCAGTTGTTTGGTTTTCGACGGGTAAGTCTAGCTGAGTACATTCCCGTACTCAGGGTTTATTCCCTCTTGTTGCAGATGACCTTCTATATCAGGGGTTCTGCAAGTACTGTCTCCACCCGGCGGGTGATGAGGACTAGATCATGGGCATGATCTCCTCTCTCTTATCTGAATGCTTTTGCGGTCTGTGATCAACCAACCAGTATGTGTATTTGAACTCGGTGTGTGAGTTAAACTATTTGCTTCCGCATGTTTTACAAGACTTGTTTTGTAATAACAATGACTCTGTGATGATGTAATCTGTTTGCGAACATCTGCGAAATGTTGTAACGTACGATATGTTATGTTGGATTACTGTGATCTTGGTTGTATGCAAGTTGGTTTGAAATCCTTCGAGATTTCGGTTGACTACCGGGTTTATATGGGCTCAAGTTCGAGAATTTGATCGTTTCGGCGATTGTTTTTGTACTTGTGCTCTTATAAATTGGTCGGTTCTGTGACAAGAGTGCTCAGCTATGTAGGTTATCCTGATGGAATGGAGCCCCGCTACTTCTGGGCGAATGAGCGGTTGGGAGAAGGTCTCTTAGTTACTGTGGAGGCCATTGTTCGTCCCCGAGGTGACGATTCTGAGTGGACCGGCTGGTGTTATGAGTCAACTGGTAGGACTGCTGAAGAAGCAGCTGGCAGGGCAGCCTTTGGAATCTTGAGGGATATCATGGATCGTTTTCCTCAAGAGCTGGCAGCCGCTTTGGTTGGAGTCTTTCCAAGAGGTAACCCATCCACCGACTCATGGCAGCAGGCAAGAGGAAGATCTTTGGAGATTGGTGCAGCAGAAGGGCAGAACAGCGATAACCCTGCCATGAGCGCCATGTTCGCAATGATGAGAGTGTTAGATGGAGTTGAGGGTAGCCTCAGACGTGTGTCTGGTGCACTTGGTCATGCCCACGAGGATCGACGTCAGCTTCAGAGGGAGCACGACGCTGAGATTGAGAGGCTCACTGAAGAGATGACTCGGTTAACTCACCAGTGGAATGTAGCTTGGTCTAGGGAAGATGTCCTGAGAGCTCGACAGTTTGAGCTGGGACAGCAGCTGGCCAATGCGGAAGAATACAATGATAATCTGCATGAAGAAGTTCATCTACTGAACAATCAGCTCCACCCTTATGTCCCACCTAGAGCCGCAGAAATGGATCTAGAAGGGTACGAAGAAGAAGAAGAAGTGGAGCCTGAAGAGGAAGTAGAACCTGAGGAAGGAAATGATTCTGCGTCTGACCTCGATAGTGATCATGATGAGGATTAGATCGCTTCGCATTTAGTGGAAGGACTAATGTATCACCTCTATTTATGTAATGGACATGTAGTTTGAAGTTGGCATTAGTAACCAGACTATCATGTAATGTTAATCGCATGTTTGGACGAACATAAATGCAATTCCAGTTCTTTGTCGGTAATCACGCTTTAAATCTGCATGCGTTATGAGCACGATAAGTGGTCAAATTGGTGATGTCATGTTGCGAGAATGAATTATTATGCCTCTGTTTTTATTGTGATTTTGAGAAATTTCTCCAGTAATTTTAGTTTGGCATGAGTACAAAATTCCTCTACAATCTCTTGACCTCAACCAATAATCGCTTATTGTTGCAACTTCGCAGATGACGCGCACCCGTGCAGGAGCTAGTAGCAGCCAGGATGGCAACCACGATGACTTGCCACCCCGACCGCCGCCGTCTGCTCAGGAATTCTTTGCCCAGTTCCTGGGTAGCCAGAGGACAATGGAAGAAGCTTTGCGCCTTATCGCGCAAAACACTACTCGTGGCCACCCACAGCAACCAGGGGCCGAGCCAAATCAGCACAGTTCATTCAAGGAATTTCTGGACACGAAGCCTCCGATCTTCAAGGTGGCTGAGGAACCACTGCAGGCCGATGAGTGGCTGAATACCATCGAGCAGAAATTTCATCTGCTAAGGGTCACAGAACACCTGAAAGCAGAATATGCTTCTCATCAATTGCAAGGACCAGTAGGAATCTGGTGGACGCACTTTCTGTCGTCTCTGCCTGCTAACGCGAGAGTGACCTGGGATCAATTCAAGCTGGCTTTTAGGGGACACCATATTCCCCCAGGCCTGATGCGCATGAAAGCGGCAGAATTTATGAGGCTCACTCAGGGAACCAAGTCACTCACAGAATATATGCACGCATTCAACAACTTGTCAAGATATGCTCCAAGTTTCGTGGATACTGAAGAGAAAAAGATTGAGAGTTTCAAGCGAGGGTTGGGTACCAAGTTAATGAAGACTATGGCAAATTCTCGATGTGCCACGTACAACGAGTTTATTAGTGATGCCTTGACCCAAGAAAACCACAACAACATGCATGCAGTTGCTAAAGGTCGCAAGAGGGCATATGAGGCCGGTGCATCCGGATCTTTCCAGTCAAAAGCGCCTATCACAGCTAGGCCACAATTCCGTCCACCTGCGCCCAAGTTTAGGCCTCCACCACCAAAAGCTCAGAATAATAGGCCATAGAAACCCTTTCGTAAGGCGTTCACTATTGCCTTACCAAAAGGAAATGGTAATTAGGACAGCTCCGCCGGATTCAGAAGTAATCAACCTTGTTTCAACTGCAACCAACTGGGTCATTGGTCCAAGGAGTGCCCCCACCCCAAGAGGAATGGCAACCCAAATCAGAACAATCAGAGGCAGGTGAATGCCAGGGCACGTCAGGGACAAGTACATTATACCGCTGTGGAGAAAGTGCCCGCCGGAGAAGTTGTCACAGCCGGTATGTTTCTCGTCAACAAGCATCCCGCTGTTGTTTTATTTGATTCAGGAGCTTCTCATTCATTTATGAGTCAAGCATTTGCATCTAGACATGATCAAGAAATAATAGAAGTAAGTAAAGGGGGTTTTAACATAAGTTCAGCAGGGGGTACTGTTACTACCAAAAAGATAGTAAAAAATGTACTTATCTTGATACAAGGGAGGGAGTACACAACAGATTTGATAATATTGCCGGGGTTGTCGATAAGTGTAATCTTAGGCATGAATTGGATGAAGTATCATGGTGCTCTTATTGACACTAGCACCCGTACTATCATGTTGAGAGAACCCACGGGAGGGAATGCTTTTCTAGTTCCACTCTCCCGCGATTTCAAACCCCAACATTTAGCCTGTGCTATCCAAGCCACCACCATATGTGATATTCCCGTGGTTTGTGAGTTTCCAGATGTATTTCCAGAGGAATTACCAGGTCTACCACCGGATAGGGACGTGGAATTTAAGATCGAATTAGTGCCAGGTACCGCACCCATATCCAGAAGGCCATATAGAATGCCACCCAATGAGTTAGCAGAACTTAAGGTTCAATTGCAAGATCTATTGGACAAAGGTCTTATCCAACCTAGCTCATCTCCATGGGGATGCCCAGCATTGTTTGTGAAAAAGAAGGATAAGTCACTGAGGATGTGTGTAGATTACAGACCACTCAATGCTGTGACCATCAAGAACAAATATCCATTACCCCGCATCGACATCTTGTTCGATCAGCTAGCGAAGGCAAAGGTATTCTCCAAAATTGACTTGAGATTAGGTTACCATCAGATAAAGATCAGACCGGAGGATATACCCAAAACTGCTTTCTCTACTAGGTACGGCTTATACGAGTATTTGGTTATGTCTTTTGGACTAACGAATGCTCCAGCCTATTTCATGTACCTAATGAACTCGGTATTCATGCCCGAACTTGATAAGTTTGTGGTCGTGTTTATCGATGACATATTGATTTATTCAGAAAATGAGTCAGATCATGAAGAGCATCTGAGGATTGTCCTATCTAGACTGAGGGAGCATAAGCTATATGCCAAGTTTAGCAAATGTGAATTTTGGATGAGCAAAGTACCATTTTTAGGTCACATTTTATCGAGAGATGGAATCTCAGTAGACCCATCAAAAGTACAAGAGGTCATGGATTGGAAAGACCCAACTTCGGTGCATGAAGTTCGGAGTTTTCTAGGGTTAGCAGGATACTATCGCCGGTTTATTCCAGATTTCTCAAAGATAGCTAAGCCTATGACCAGACTACTTCAGAAAGATGAGAAATACAAGTGGACACCAGAATGTGAAATAGCTTTTCACACCCTCAGAACTTTGTTGACTACAGCACCAGTGCTAGCACAACCAGACATTGAAAAGCCTTTTGATGTATTTTGTGATGCATCAGGAATAGGTTTGGGATGTGTACTTATGCAAGAAGGGAGAGTAATTGCATATGCCTCTCGGCAACTGAGAAAACATGAAGTCAACTACCCTACACATGATTTGGAACTTGCAGCCGTTGTCCATGCATTGAAGATATGGAGACATTACTTGTTGGGCAATGTATGTCATATCTATACTGACCACAAAAGCCTCAAGTATATCTTTACCCAGCCAGAACTGAACATGAGACAACGTAGATGGTTGGAATTGATTAAGGACTATAATTTGGAAGTGCATTACCATCCAGGTAAAGCTAATGTAGTAGCCAATGCACTTAGTCGGAAGTCCCATTTCAACACTGTGGAAGCACTATTGGAAGATGGATTCAACTTGCTACATCCTGCTGTGCTACACAATATTATAATCAGTTGTTCGCTTGAGGGCAGAATCATAGAGCTACAACAGACTGATGTAGGAATAAGTCACATCAAGAGAAAAATGCAAGAGCAAGAGACCAAACATTTTAGATTGGACGAAAGAGGTGTATTATGGTTTGAGAACCGACTAGTGGTGCCGAAAGACCGTGAGCTAAGGAATCAAATTTTAGAAGAAGCTCACTCGTCCAAATTGTCTATCCACCCGGGTAGTAGTAAAATGTATCAAGATTTGAAAACCCATTTTTGGTGGACTAAGATGAAAAAAGAGATCGCAGCCTATGTTGCTAGGTGTGATAACTACAGTAGAGTGAAAGCCGTTCATATAAAAACCACTGGATTACTTCAGCCACTGCCTATTCCAGGATGGAAATGGGAGGAGATCAGTATGGACTTTATTACCGGCCTTCCAACAATGCCACAAGGTCACGATTCAATCTGGGTCATTGTTGATCGTCTCACCAAGTCAGCACACTTTATACCCGTGAACACGCGGTATATAGTTGGGAAATACGCTGAAATATATGTTGCCCAGATCGTGAAATTGCATGGAGTACCCAGGACCATAATCTCAGATAGAGGACCACAGTTCATAGCTCGTTTCTGGGAGCACTTACACCAAGCTTTGGGAACCAAGCTAATCAGAAGTTCAGCTTATCATCCACAAACTTCAGGACAGACAGAGCGAGTGAACCAAATCCTAGAAGATTTACTTAGGGCTTGTGTTATATCTTCAAAAGGTTCATGGGAGAAATGGTTACCTTTAGCTGAATTCTCCTATAACAACAGTTATCAAGCGAGTATCAAAATGGCTCCATTTGAAGCCTTGTATGGCAGAAAGTGTAGAACTCCATTGAATTGGATTGAGCCCGGTGAAAGGAGATACTTTGGTATTGATTTTGTCAATGAAGCCGAAGAATAAGTACGTATCATCCAACAACACATGAAGGCAGCTCAATCAAGACAGAAGAGTTATGCCGACAGGAGAAGAAGACCACTGACTTTTGAAGTAGGTGGCTATGTATACTTGAGAGTATCACCCATGAAAGGTGTGAAGAGATTTGGGATGAAAAAGAAGCTTTCACCAAGATATGTAGGGCCATACAAAATTTTGGAACGAAAAGGAAATGTTGCATATAAGCTACAACTACCACCAGAGATGAGTGCAATCTTTGATGTGTTCCATGTTTCTCAGCTAAAGAAATGTCTTCGAATACCGGAAGAAGCTATTGCACCCACCAACGTGCAACTTCAATCGGATTTGACCTATGAAGAAAAGCCAATTTGAGTATTAGAAGAGATGGAGAGAGTAACAAGGAGTAAGATTATTAAGTTCTATAAGGTGGTGTGGAGCAATCATAGTGAACGAGATGCTACGTGGGAAAGAGAAGATTATCTACAAGAAGTTTATCCCGCCTTTTTCCAAGAATGGTAGGTCTTGCAAATCTCGGGACGAGATTTTTATAAGGGGGAGGGGCTGTAACACCTCGGGTGTTAGCCTTGCATAACTTGACTTGCATAACATGAGCATGAGCATCAAGCATTCATAAATCATCATTTACAATTGAAACATTTGATCGAAACATATGAAACATCGCTCGTTATCTCGTGTTTCTTGTAACATATGCATATGATCATGTGCAAATGAATGCAAGTGGGTAATGTTGGTCACTAAAACACCTTAGCTATACTTAGGTTAACAAAAGGAACCTTGTTCATGAAGGCCACATTTCATGACCAAGCACTTAAGTGATATTTCATGTGATTACTTTCAATAGCTCTATGAGTGACTACTACATGAAATGCTTAAATGACCATGCAAATTGTTTAAACATGCTTAGAGTATCATTATGAACAACTTTGGTATTTAGGGCAAGGGCTAGTTTGGTCATCTGGTAATGGTTTGAATATGTATCATGGTTTCAAAGTGATAAGTTTGACTAAAGTTGAACTAGGTGTTAGGGACCTTGCATGCAGGAGTTCACTAAAGCAAAGTTGTAGTGTTTGACATAAGGAACAACTTTTATTTTTAGGTCATGGACTGATTTAGCTTCTAACATGCTTGAATGGGTCCCACAAAAACCAGCAAAATCCAGCTTTCAACACTTAACAAATTTTCTAAGTGGTTGATCGACTAACCGACTGACAGCCGATGTTGAGCACGATATTACTCCGTCTCTGTTGCGAATTAGAACGAGGTGCTTGAACCAAAGTTGTAGCTGGTACTTCAGGCTACAAAAACCATGTAGATCGTTTTCACTTAGGAGCTACGGATTAGCAGATATGTCAACTTGAAAATGCGCTGTCAGGCATCACCGTTCGCGACTGACGAACTGAATCGGCTGATTCAGTGGCCGACCGCCGTCAGGCCGTGGCCGCCGCGTGGCGTGGGAAACGGCTGCGCGTCGCCGCCGGTCTGTCCGCGCAGGCCACGACGCGCCTGGGCGCGGCCTTAACCCCCCCAGCGTCCGCCCGACCCCTTCCGCGCTCCCATTTCGCTTCTGGCTCCCTTTTCTTCCTCGCTGCAGCAGCCGCCGAGCGCCCGCAGCTCCGCCGTCGCCATAGCCGTGCACAGCTCGCGACGAGCCGTCCATTCTTCACCGTAGTAGCACCACTAGCTCCCCAGCAACCTACTACTTCCTCCCGTGCTCGCTGACCGAGCTTGGTAAGCCCCAGCGCCGTGCAACGCCTCGCCGGAACTCTTCCGCCACACTCCGTCACCGTGGTCCGGCTGACTCCGACCACCGCATGCCACGTTTGAGCGCGCAATAGGCCAACCATAGCTCGTAGATGCTCGTTCGAGCTTGTGTTTGGGTCACCGTAGCTTCCACCGGCGTTTCACCGTCGACCCGCACCTCCACCCCGCCATGGCCGCCACCGTAGCCGCTAGCTCCGACGAGAAGGCCACCTACGTAGCTCAAACGATGCGCAAAGTCGAGTAGATCATCGTGTGATGATGTCACCACCGGCGAGTTCGCCGTCGGCGAGCTCTGGCCGCGCCAGCACCGCGCAGCGCCGCTGCTCTGCTCCGTGTCACTGACGCGTGGGGTCCCCTGACCAGCGGGTCCCACCGGTCAGCGACAGCAGTGTTGTAGGCTAGTTCAAATGTTCCAGTTTTTGATTTGTTTTGCGAATTTTGTATCTTCAGTTTGGTAGCTCCTAAAATTTTGAAATAAATATGATTGTGTTGCTTAGGAAGTGTAGTATTTAAGAAAAATATGTTCTTGGGTTCAACAGTAGAAATTTCTGGAGATTTAAATAGGGATTTGAAATGTGCTTTTGAATGCATTTAAATTTGTTTATTTTATATCTAGAGTTCCTGTGCTCCAAAAATTATGAAATTTTTGTGGTAGGCTATTCTTGTCATATATGAGCTTGGGTAAAAATTTGAAGACCAGTGCATGTGTAGATTTATAGTTATAGATTTTTCTTTTATAAATAGTTAATCCTTGCATGAATTTTTATAAATTAATTATGAGTCCAAAATTCATGAAATTTATTGGAGGTAATACTAGTACCATATGGATGTTAAGAAAAATAGAAAATCTGTTGCTTGACACTTTTCAATAGGATTTTCCATTTATGCTATTTCAAGCCTTGCTTCCTTATCATTTTTGTATAGAATGTTCTACTTAGTAAAATGACATGAAATTTTTATAGTAGTCCTTTGATAGCATTAGTAAGACTCTGTAAATTTTTGAGAATTTATTAAGCACATCTGATATATATTTATTATTTAACCTAGATATCTAAATAAAATAATAAAGGCAATTTAATAAATAGTTTGGGCTTCACCATTATATCATCTTAACTGTATTTGGTATGCTTAAACTGTTGGTAGGTTCTAGGTTGTCAAAATTTGAATGATTACATGAAGTAGAGGTGTTATTACTTTATATTGCATGTTAAATCATTTCCGGACTGATTCTAGAGTGTGATGAGTTGCATGTTGAAACTGATGTAGACTGTAAAAATGGTTAATAATAAAGTTGTAGAGAATTTGATAAGCTTTCCAGAAAGTCCAAGATCACTGGATTTGGATTTGTAGAACTCCAGTTATGAGTGAAACAAGTAGCTACTGTTTGTGGCATAGTCGATGCATTGTAGAAGTATTTAAGTAATAATCGAGAAGAGATATGCACCTACTCAAACAACGTGATGCACTTGTTAACATTTATGCATTCATAATACTTATACCATACTCATGCATCTAGGATCGGAGGAAGAGATCACGTTGCTGGAATTCGAAGAAGCAGAGGAAGGGAACCCGTAGGAGGATCCGCAAGCCGCAGCTCCCGAAGGCGTGGAGCAAAACCCTAAAGAGCTTTCGGAGTGTCCTGACCATCGCCCTACTTCCTTTCTACGAGGCAAGCCCCAGAGCATTATAAGTCTCCCAGTAATTTACAAATGTTTACTTATGTATTTATGATTGATGCATTAGGTTATAAGAGTTGAATGAAACCACTTGATGCATGTACAATCCTTGTCCAGATATTATCCCTTTAACCGGTATAGGTCCAGGATCGAATATATATGCTTAGCCATGCTTAGACCGGTAGAAGTCGGGTGATGTCCTGTCACCTGCGAGATATAGGTGGATACCGGAGCACGGTTGGCTATATCTGCTATCGTGGAACAGAACCATGAGGTAAAAGTAAATTGAGACCGGACGGGAAGTCGATAGGGAAGCAACAAGGCATGGAGGTCTTGGGTGTGGACTTATCCTCGTCTGTGTCGATTAAGGACCGTACCGTTGTTGGCGCTTCTGACAAGATTGAACGCATGCCTCTCACTTAGCTGGCCGGATAACTCGTTCCGACCGTGAAGCCGAGTAATTTAACTCAGGCCAGGAACCGTTCTGTTGTGCGCTCCTTCCGGGGAACGATCAGACTGAGCCCAAGGGCAGGTTTGGCCTAAGCATCCTGGCATCTGGTGTTCTAGATTGTGCGGCGCAGTATGAACCCACGAAATGTGTACCTGAGTTGTACCAAAGGTGACCTAAGACTATCGTGGCTGGTAGATCTGGGTTTGTGTTAGGAATAAATTCCCAGCTGGTGAAAATCGATTCGAATCGCCGTCTCTCCCGGATAGTGAGAAACTTGGCTAGTCCCAACATCGTAGCAGCTATATTATGAAACATGATGGTTCGGATGAATATGGAGTTACAATACCTGCTATGGTTACTATTGTATGCTTCTAAATGATATACCACATGTTTGGCACAGGATAGTTGCTAATCTAGAAATGGATAGTTATAATTAACTTGATAAAGGAATCATAATTGTACAACGGGTAATTGCTTTTACGCAAAATGTTGTCAAGTTACGTCCACTTATACAGCCTTGCATGATCCTTGGAGTCATTTTATTTCTGGTTCATGACGGGTAAGTCTAGCTAAGTACCTTCTCGTACTCAGGGTTTATTTTCCCATTGTTGCAGATGGCACTGTGTATCATGGTTATTGCAAGAGTTGCTTCTATCCCGCTGTGGATGAGGAGTAAGCCTTGGGCAGGCTTCTTTAGTAATTCCTATCTTTGCTTTTGTGGACCATGATCTGGTTTGGCACTGTATCAAACTATGTTGGAAACTTTATCTTTGAACTTATTTGCTTCCGCTTTAATTATCAAACTCGGTTTGTAATAACTTTTTATTCGTACTCTGATGATGAAAAGTATCTGTGAACTTTATGTAATATGTGGCATGTATGTTGAATCCTGTACGATCTTGGTTGTTGTAAATCGTTTATCGAGACCCGTCGCGGTACTCGACGGACTACCGGGTTTATATGGGTTCAAGTATGACAGTGCGACCGCTTGCGAATTACCATTATACTTGTATTCTTATAAATTGGTCGGTTCTGCGACAACCCTTTTAGTGACGTGTTCAGCAGCACAGTAATGTACTCACCCGCCATTCCATCATGCAGCTAAAGATATACTCCACCAACCACCTTGGAACCGCTGTCGCCCTTCTTATTCAACCAGAACAGATGTATGAAGAGGTTGGAGTGTGGAAGAATGCCCAAATACGCTTTGCAGAAGTGAATAAAAATCGATATGTGCAAGATAGTGTTTGGGTGGAGATTGCACAGACTAAGTGCCCAAAACTCCAACAGATCCCTCAAAAAAGGATGAACAGGAAATCCCAATCCTCGCCAGAAATAATCCTCAAATACCACTATTTCATCAGTGTGAGGCATTAGGAAGGGCTCACCACTAGGCTGGCCGCCATCCAGCGGTGACGCGGTTAGGAAGAACGCCCACCTGCACCAGTCTGTTGAGCTCCGCTTCACCTGTGCACGACTGGCACCCACTATTTGTCACGGTTGGCTTCGGCATCCACCCTCAATGGGCTCGCTTTCTTTGGTTTCATAGCTCCCTTCTTCGGCGCCATCTCTCAGATCTAGTTAGGGTTTGGCGGCGGAAGCAGGTGTCGATGTGAATCTAAAAATGCGATGGCTGAGGAGGAAGATGAAAGGCAAAGGGGCAAAGGTATGAGCGTGGGGTGCTGGTGGCGTAGTTATAAAGCACTCCCCCACCTTTTCGCATTTGAGGGTTTTTGGGAAACCAGTTCTCGCAATTTGTGCTTCTCCGAATTCTTCGCAACTGAAGATGGGCTATTACCTTGGGCCTTCACGCAACCTCGGCCTATATCACTGATTTATCTTCACAATTTGTTATGGCTTGCCGAATATTCACCGACATCTCTGCCAATCGTTACGGCTCAGTAATTGCTACTGTATAGCCATTACTTCGGTGATTTCTTCACGATTCTGTTTTCTCCAAGTTGATTGCTATTTCTGACCCTAGGCACCACATGACCATGTCACCTACTATCAGCTCGAGGACTAAGTGGGCACACTTCACCTCACAGTGAATGTGCTTTTTGGGGCTATGCCCAGGGACTGGCTGCCTGCTCGGCTGGTCTTCTACTTTTCTTCTACTTTGGACCCTGGCACCACATGACTATGTCATCTACTATCAAGCTCGGGGACTAAGTGGACACACTTCACCTTGCGTTGAATGTGTTTGATTTTTTCTAAAAGACTCCGTGCCTCTTGAAGCTGAAGAAGATGATCTCCTTTTCTCATGGTTGGACTCTAAGTGGGCACACTTGGTCCACTACTGAAGAAATTTTCGATTCTAAACTTGAGCTCCTTACACCCTTATGTCAAGCCGAACTTGGGTTATACTACTCAGCTATGGTTCACGCTACTCAGCGATAGTTCATGCTGCTCAGCAACTGCTCACAACTGCTCGACAACTCATCACAGTGGTTGGACCATGAGTTTGACTGCTCGGCTTTGTTCGCACCTGCTCGAAACAAGCTTAAGACAACATTGCACAATGGGTAAAAGGCGCTTGGGGACTAGCTGTGGGGGTACAACCCTAGATACCCATGGTAGACCACATGGGCTATGCCCCTAGGGGTGGCCCAGCCCACAGATGAAGCCTTGTGGGGCACGACTCTGCTCGGCGCCTCCCGCAAGACATCAGGAAGATATCCTGAAGATACTACGAGATCTGTTAGGATACGTATGATCCCAAGATTCTAGTAATTTGTTATTACTTTCTAGTTATCTCTCAGATCTAACCAACTTGTAACCCTGCCCCCCAGACTATATAAGGCGGGCATGGACCCCTCCAAATACACACAATATCATACTGATAGCTAATACAAACAAACAGACCATAGGAGTAGGGTATTACATCATATTGATGGCTTGAACTTGTCTAACTCTTGTGTCTCTGTTGCCTTCTTGTTCTTGATCACACGCTTCTCTGCCGATCAATCTACCTTCAGTGGGAAACCCCTCGGAGGACTACCGACTGATATTCTATCGACATAGAGGGTACACATGAGCGTACTCGATGGGTATAGCCCTTCGAACGATTTTGGAAGGGTCGATCGGGGGGGTCTCTCGGTCAGGAACCTTTGATCCTTAGGCTTAACATACCCCTATGTTAGGATCTCATCAGGAGCCCCTAAAGCCTTCGTGGCCTCACTATTGACGGTTGTTAACATCAACCATAAACATTAACATAACTTATATAAATGTATAAAAAGGATCACCAACATAGGTTTAGGGGTTTAAACGAACAAATTGTATGAGTTTTGGTGAATCTGTGTTTTCAGCAGGGTTTATCCAGAAAACCGGCAAGGAGGACCTATTTGTCAAAGCAAATCACATTTATCCACTACGAAACTGATGTGGGAAGACTCTAGAAGACTCTAGAAGGCAAACCACCGAAGCAGAGGGAAGGTGCCTACCATGTGGGGCCAGCCAACCCCACCTGTAGGCCACCCACCCCCCTAGGCTCACCTGTCAGCCCCTCCTTCAAATGTCAGTTCTCTACCGCCTCCTAGATTGCATCTACGCCGTCCTTTCAAGTCGGTTTGATCTGAGGGTCAAGAATTGATGCTCTAGCCTATATATACTAGCCCCTACCCCCCTCCCTAGAGCCATCCTAAACCCTAATTCATATTCTCCTCATTAGGATCAGAGCCATCTATCAACAGAAGATTAGTCCTCCATAGGATCTAGTCTTATAAATAGAAATAGTGAGATAGAGAGTGAGGGAAGAGTTTGGAGGATGCATTGGCCTATCAGTGCTCTCTCTATGGCTTGCACCTTGGAGGATCCAAGTTCTATCTGAGCTTGCCTCTGAGATTTCTCTGGTAATCAACTTCTGATTCAAGTAAGTTGTTGTTTTTATTATTCATCAGGTTCACAACTTGTTTGAGTGTTTTATTCTTTATCTGAGAAGAGTAAAGTAGTAATTGTAGTGTAAGCATGGTGCTTAGACTCTAGGTTACTTGTGGATGCATCCTATATTTTGGATCGGTGGTAGCTCATGAGGTTGACTCTTATAGCCTCGTTGAATCCTCTATAGTCCACCTCTCATTTGTAAGGGCACCTAGGATGCAGCTGCAAAGGAAAGCATCCTCTGCTAGTGTCTTTCCCTAGTAATGTCCCCTAGTTGAATAGTAGAAGATATAGCGTATCCAAGTCAGAATTAAAGAACCTTAGTTTTCCTCTCTACGCTCCTTTTTATCCTAACCTTGTTGCTATCCTTAGTTAAGTTAGACCATAGTAAGTCTCACACATTTCCCTGTGGATATGATACTTGGAATACTTTTGGATGAAAGCTACAGTGGTATCTGTGTGCTTGCGTATTTATCTAGTGTGCATTAAAATATACCAACAAACTTTCTGGCAGCTGTTGCTAGGGAAACGGTTGCTAAATTAACTACAAGCCTAGCTTAACCTTTTATCTTTTATTCTTTCTTTTGTTTTACTTTTTCTTTTAGCATGGATTCCACTCCTATCTATCAATATGCTAAACCCACAAGCGCAAGCCTAAAACCACCAGAATCTTCAAAGCCTATCATAACACCTGGTTATGTGCTACACCAGAGTTTCATAAAGTTGATTCGGGATCAAGCCTTCTCAGAAGAAGGCAACGAAAATCCATACTCACACCTACGAGAGTTTGAATGGACTTGTGCATGCTTGTGTATCGCTAGCATGTCTGACAAGACCTTAAGATGGAAGTTGTTTCCATTCTCTTTGACAGGAAGAGCTAAATAATGGTATAGTCTAACCATAGGAAGTGTGCAAGGAGATTGGAAAACTGCTATGCTCTAAATTTTGTTTATGTTTCTTTCCCATCTCTAAAGTGGTTAGCCATAGAAAAGAGGTTCTAAATTTTAGACAACTAGAAGAAGAATCTCTTGGCACATCATGGGATCATTTTAATGACCTCATCATCACTGGCCCAAACCTTGCCATTCAAGACCCTATACTTCTTCAACATTTTCACATGGGTCTTAGCAAGGATTCTAGAGAATCCCTTGATGCTGCCTCTAGAGGAGCTTTCCTTCATTTGTCTACTAGTGAAGCAAGGGCTATGCTTGATAGAATTAGTAGAAAGACTCCCTGCACTAGCATTCCTAATAAACTACACAAGGAAGAGAAGGAATCCTCTCCGAAACAAGAAGAGGAAGTTTTGATAGCCAAATCACAACCACTCCAATCCTAAGATGTAGCTATCAATCCCTGAACCACCAATAACCCAAAATCCCACAAAAGAAGAAGGAATTCCACCTTTGGAAATCCCTGTTGAGATTATGGATGACCTCTTTGGTGCTGAATTTTGGGAGAGCATTAAATTCTCATAGGAGACCTTCAAGCGAATATAATTCAAATCCTCTTAAGAAAGGATCTCTTAGAAAGCAGTCCTTATTCCCATGTGGAACATTGGGAAGAATTCAAGGATGGCATATCTAGTGATGCCATAGAAGGAGAGCCTAGCCATTCAAAAGCCACTCTGATCCTCTCCCCTTCTATGCCCATATTAGATGTCTAATTTGAACCCATCTCTCAACCCATCCTTGACCCCGATGATCCCTCTTATGCTCTTTCTCCTAAGTCTCATGATGACCCTAGAAATCCATTAAGATAACCTAAGAATAGGAATCATGAAGACCACAAGGATGACCAAGAAGAGCAAGGACAATGGCTGGAATGTATTAAGAATTGGCTGGAATGTATTAAGAATTCATATGCCATTGCTAAATAATGGATGGACAAGGATGAAGCCTTATGGGTAGAATCCAAACTTGGTCTAGATTCTAACAGTGAGCTTAAATCAATCTCTTTTATAAACATGACTCATCCAAGTTTGGAGGAGGCCTTAGACGAGATCAACCCTGAGCCACCAATCCATGGGAAATCTTGGACAATAAAACTTCCAATGAATGTCATAGGCATGGAATGATGGAGACAATATTTCCTGCCTATAGACCTTCATGAAGAAACACCCTTGGAGCTTGAAAAGGAAGATGACATCGATGAGCATGGAAGTTATTTCATGAAAACCTCATCAAATCCATGCTCATATGAGAAATCTCCTAAATTAATTAGTCCCTCCAACATTGCCACACACGAGATCTTCAACCCCCTCGTGCTTCCTGTTCATAAAGACTTTGAAAGGGTGGTTGTAGATACATATGTTTATCATAAATATTGCAAATCTCATTGGCATGAATCTTGAAATAGGTACACAAAGATTGGTGTTGGAGGGGGAACCACTTCACCAATTAGAAGCGCAATTAAAAGGTTTCCCGAGGACGAGCTTTTGTCCTAAAGCAAGCACTTTCGGAAGATAATATGAGTTTTCACCTTCTGCTATGATACCCTTGTGAAATGAGCATAGAATATAATTATGAAAATCTTCCTTCAGGTATTTTTGTCACTAACCATTCTAGGTTTGAAGCAAAAAGAATGAAGGATGATGACATAAAGTACATCCAACCAATTATCATGCAACATTGAATCACATTCACACATGAGAGTTCTATCCATCCAAACTTGATTTTGTCTTATAAAATTCAAGTGTGGGTGTGACATCTGGCCTAGTTTGGAATTTGGCCCATATGCAAGTTAATGAGATATTGTGGAGAGTTTAGTCCCACCTTGGTTGTTAAAGGTGGGATAGACCAACATATAAGGCTTCTAGAGTCCATCCCACCATCCCCGGGTTAATCCTTTTACGCGAAGCGAGGACAAAAGCATAAGTGGGATGGTGGTAGGTGTGGTTCGCTCAGTGTGCAGAGTGGATCTGAGCCGCTTGGACTCTAGGGCGTTACAAATGCTATCAGAGCTGACCTTCGCGACCATGGGCGCATGCGGGCCAGGGGCACGGACATGGGGTTCATTGCGCATGTAGGCCCTATGGGGCGCACAGCATGGCACATGTGCTAGCACTGGGTGCATGGTTGCGTGTGCTAAGAGGGAACATTCTTGGTCATCGTTTGCCCGGTTGTGGGTGTGTTGGGCCGATGAGGACGTCGATTCCTTTGAGGGGGGTGTATGTGACATCCGGCCTAGATTGGAATTTGGCCCATAGTGGCCCATATGCAAGTTAATGAGATATTGTGGAGAGTTTAGTCCCACCTTAGTTCTTAAAGGTGGGATAGACCAACATATAAGGCTTCTAGAGTCCATCCCACCATCCCCGGGTTAATCCTTTTATGCGAAGCGAGGACAAAAGCGTAAGTGGGATGGTGGTAGGTGTGGTTCGCTCAGCATGCAGAGTGGATCTAAGCCATTTGGACTCTAGGGGCGTTATAGTGGGGGTTGAAGTTCTCTAAAAAATCTTATGCCATACTACTAATTTTGGTTGTCTCTAGCTTTAAGCCATGCTCAATTTGCTAAACAACAATCATGCTCTTTCATATCTATTTGAATAAATCTCTACAATACTTTCATGCTACTTTTGTTTACTATAGTCCTATGTAGGTTTTGAAGTATTTTCATACACCTTTTAAATTAGGCATGGTGCTTAGTTTAAACTATTTTCTTGAATTAAATTAGACATGGTGTCTAGTTTGATTCTTGAACCAAAAGATGTGCTGATTTTACCTCCAAAGGCTTTTAAATTAAGCGTGGTGCTTAGGTTAAAATGCCTTCCTAAATCAAATTAGACATGGTGTCTAGGTTGATTTTTGAGCTGATAAGTATGCTATAGTAAACACTTGATATTTTGTTAGACTAACTCCTATAGAAAACTCTCAAATCAATTTGGATAAGTCCCGAGATGAATTTAAATCGAAGATGAAGCAAGCCGCATGATAAACTCCAATAATATTGCGGCAAAGAAGAAACAACTCATTCATGGTCATTCGCTTTATCTTTAGCTGCAAGTTACCTTTGCCTTGAGCCATGTCTGTACAGAACATGATAAATAAAAACTACGCTAAAATAATTCTAACACCATATTTTCATTAGCATAGATGAAAACTACAAAATCCTGGACAAACATCCCATGTTTCAAAATTGTATATTCCTTCGGATATGTGTTGTCCACTAATCCTTTGCAGGCATCAAGCAATGAGTGAGGAAAAAGATCTAACAAGGTGTTAAAAAAATCAAAGAGCAGAAAGATGGTATGACAAAAGGATGAGAAAGAAAGGGTGCAATCTAGGAGACAAGAAGTTCATGAACAGCTCAAGCTACATGGCTAGCCAAACAAGGAAAACTTCAAACAAAATGGGAAGGACCATCATGAGTCATCTATCCTTCGTCATATGGTGGCATCACGCTCCAATGACAAAGGTAACATCCAAAGGTAAATGGTCAATATTTAATAAGCTTTTCCTTGATTCTGGTAGGCACATAAATAAGAAACAAAATATGTTTGAGTTACAATTTACTTGATCCAACCCAATTAACTCAACATGTTTATTCTTCAAGCTTGTTCCTAGCGCCACTTCCATAATCTTGTAGTCTTAACCAAATGAGCTAAAAAATGCACATCCTATCTCTAGAAGCTGATAGTCATAATCATGTAAAGATTGATACATTATGCATAGATAGACAATCTTTCCATGGGTTAAGCCACTCAATCTTTTCTGCCAAATGAACTTAAATGCTACACTCATGCTCAACCTTTTGATCTTACCACCTATGTTATAATTGAACAAAGTGCATAACATCTATTTCATCTTGTTCAATGTGCCTAAGGTTGGAGAAGAATAAGTAAAGTTTTGGTTCTGTTGGTGTTTTCCCACCAACAGAGCCCATGCACTTGATCTCTACCTTGTTTTATAGCAGGACACACTTCAAGCAAAGTGTTGGGAAACCAATTCCCTCAATTTCTATAAGTGAAGGTCCTTGAACCTGTCAGACCAAAATCAAAACTCAAAACCAAGACAGGTTTGGCCGAAGAAGGTGACATCACCATTAGAAGGCATCATCATAAGAATCTTCTTCTTCAGAACAAACCAAGGTATTAATGAACTTCACAAGGAGAAGTCTAGTTCGAAGGACTTACAACACCGAACCCTCACTGAAAGAGCTAGCTTGGAGGAGAAGCACCTCCGTGTATCCAGGTAAGTATTCTTATCTAGGTAAGTATTCTTTCCCTTTTTAGTTTTAGTTTCTTTTTAATAGTTAAGAAAATGATGAATGAAATAAAATAAAAAGTTATCTTTATAATAAATATATATAGCTATAGTAATAATGTGTGATCTAGTAAAATTAAAAACAAAATAAAAGGCAGTGTCTAGTTTGCTTTAATTTATTTTTAAGAGTTGAATAAATAGAGAGGACTTAGAATATTCTCTTAAATGGAAATGATGAATAGTTGCTCTATTGTAATTCCTTTCAAGTACCTACCTTTCAGCCTCGAATTCTCTCGAGTTTTGGATAAGATTGTTTTGACATAAAGGTTTACTCTGAACTTGAAACTCAGTGGGTAGCATATGCTTGAATCTAAATCTAGGTAATTGAGGGATATGATATGAGAAGGTTTGAGCTACTATTTATCTTATTCCAAGTGACACTAAAGTTCTAGAGATTTATCTTTTGAAAAACACAAAAATACAACATGATGAGTTCCTGTATGACAAAGCTTGAATTCCTACTAGAGCCATACATGTTATTTAGGCTAGAAAAACTTCCACATATATGTTGCTTGCTTTTGCATTGAGTTTTATCATGCTTTGTTGATCCTTATGAGAGGTTTGTCATGCTCTTAAAAATCAAGATCACGTACACACCACCCGCATATGCACTACTCCTACACTTGGGGGTAGGCGCAAAAACATGCCTTCCATCTAGATCCACCCAAAAATATTCTACTTCTACACTAGAGGTGAACACAAAAACATGTTTATTAGGTTTTCTATCCACTAAATAAATGCTCCAAATTCTTGTTGCTATCTCTCAAAAGTTTTGTTGTAGGAAAGAGGCATGGGGCTATGCAATAGTTATTCATAAAAAAAGAGAAAAAAGGAAAGAAAAGAGTTGAGAAAAAATGGATAAGTGTCTGAGATATCTAAAACAATGGGTACTTAGATGCCCAGCCTAAAAAAGAGACGAATAAGATAGCCCCTGCTCTCTAGCAGTTGTTTCCAAGTTTCAAAAGAGAGATAAGGTTTTAAGGAGCAAAGTAGAATTAGGATTAGCCACCATATATATCCACCATATATTCCACACACATACACATCTTGATTTGATTATATGACTCAACTCTCTTTGGATCCGAGGTTTGACTTTACAATATATGCATTGCAAGTATGCCCTAGCTTTCTCCCTACCTATGAACTCCACATAAGCCTTAGTGGTAGGAAGAGAAAATGCATAACATCTTTATTGCCTTGGTGAGGATCCACAAATACCACATATATTGAGAGGCTTTAGAGTATCATACAATGGAATCTTTGAGTTTTATTTTGAAAATTTAAAAAAACTCTAGAATAATGGTTGAACAAAGAACTTGAGACATAGTGCTTGACTTGATCGTTCTGTCTTTCAATTGCTCAAGACCCAAGTGAAGGCTAAGAAGCCCCATGGTTGAAGGTAATATGGGTAAGTTTGAAAGTCAGATTGGTTTATTCTAATCCGAAGGAGAATTCTTGGTTGAACGCATGTGTACTTTTGAGGAGTGAAAACATTGATGCAACTCCTGATCTATTGCTGAGTTTGGCTTTGCTCAAGGACTAGCAAAGGTTAAGTGTGGGGGAGCTTGTTGATGGTCGTTAGCATCAATCATAAACCATCAACCTAACTTATATAAATGTATAAAAAGGATCACCAACATAGGTTTAGGTGTTTAAACTGACAAATTCTATGAGTTTTGGTGAATCTATGTTTTTAAAACCGGCAAGGAGGACCTATTCATCAAAGCAAATCACGTTTATCCGCTGCGAAACTAGCGTGGGAAGACTCTAGAATGCAAACCACCAAAGCTAAGGGTAGGTGCCTACCATGTGGGGCCAGTTGGCCGCACCTATAGGCCACCCGGCACCCTAGACTCACCTGTCAGCCCCTCCTTCAAATGTTGGTTCACCAACTACTCCGAGATTGCATCTACGCCGTCCTTTCAAGTCGGTTTGATCCGAGGGTCCAAAATTGAAGCTCCGGCCTATATATTGTAACACCTCTAGTGTTTTGACCTAGCACTAAAACTTGACATGTCATCATGTGCATTGCAAAGCATTCATAAAGTAGAAAATTTTGAATGCATTCACTAAATAAGCTTTATTGCATAATGTTGTTATTTTATGTGATGTGATTCAAAACCCTAAATAAAGATCATGACCACAAGGGTCAAATTTCATGTGATCATGTGAGGTCATGTGTCATTTGACTCAAATAACCCTAATGGGCCATGTTACTGGTCAAAAATCAAAGTTAAAGTAAAAAGGTAAACAAATCAAATTTGAATTCAAATTCAAATCATAAAAGTCCTTTTTGCCCCTTTTGTCTAATTCAAAATCCATTTGGAATTTGGGGTTGTGACAAAAAGCAAAGTTGAAGATTATTTTATAAGGATCAACTTTGGTATTCAAAGTTTTAAAAGTTTACATATAAAATTTGAAGTAATTTTGAAATGATTCAAATGCTCAAATGCACCCTAAATTCAAATTTCAAAATGGAGGCAGAATTTGAAAATGTTCCTTGAAGCAAAGTTGTAGAGTTTGAAAAATTGAGCAACTTTCATTTTTGGATATTTTCAACTTCTTTAGAAAAATTGGGAGTAATTTGTAAAATGAACTCAGTGGCAAATCTGTAAATACTTCAAAAAAATCAAGTTGGCAACAGGGCGTCACCGCCCCACCGTCGGCGTCCTTTCTCCAGCCTTCTAGGCGTGCTCATGGCCGCCTTTGGCTTCGCGCTGGCATAGGGAGCACGTTGCGTGTCGATTCCGCGTGCTCCTGGCCGCGCTATAAAGCCCAGATGACGTCCATTGCTTTTCTTCCTTCCCTCTGTTTTCCTGACGCCGCCGCCTCAACTCCGGCGAGTTCCTCTCGCTTCCTCAGCGCAAGATAGCCCCAAAAAAGCCATGTTCTAGTTCCGCCTGCTCCTTGCGCATCCAACCAAGCTGTTGCTACCGCTTGATTTCGCCGAGAGCTCACTGTCCACGTTCATCTTCCTCGCGGCCGGCGACCTCGACCGAAACTCCGATTCACTGTGGCCAGCATCATCCAGTGAGCCGTTGCCCTTGCTTGTTGACTCTATGGCTTCGTCTCGATGCTGTAGTGCTTATTCCACTCTTGCCTACTCGTTTTTCCCACTGCAGTCACCGAAACACCGTCGTCGACGAGGTCCGCTCCGCCGTGATCACTGTCACCGTCGAAACGCGTCACCATAGCTTCTTCGGTCTCGCTCGTTGCTTCAACACATTCGGGGTGAGCCACTGATGCTTCCTGAACTCTCTGTTTCACCGTTACTGACCTTGTTTCGCCGGCGTAACGCTGCCGTGCCACCGCGTCCGCCATGGCCAGCGTCAGCCTTGTTCCATGTCGTAATCACCCTCCGAAGTACCACAGATCGATGCGCCTAGTTCTTGTGAACATGTTGGTACTTTGGCCGTCGCTGTTGGGCTCACCGTCGACGAGTTAGCGCCGGTCAGCGCCGTCGATCCCACGGTCAAAGCTAGAGGTTAGGGATGACATGTGGGGGCCGGTTGTCAGTGTGTGTGTGAGAGAGAGAGAATAGTGTATTTTGATATTTTCTGATTTTGAATAGTGCTAAAACTTTGGAAATTTGTAGGAAAATAATCATAGCTCCAAAAATTCTGAAAATTTGTGTGTAGCTTCTGTACATGCTCTAGTATTGTTTAAAATTATGAAACTTGAAATTTGAATAAATTTTTAATGTTCAAAAATTCAGTCCATTAATTGATAAATGCAATTTCCATGATTTTTGTAGGCCACTGTATAATTCCAAAAATTATGAAATTTGTTTTGGTACACTAATTTGTCATGAGTAAGCTTACATAAAATTTTGAGGTCATTTGGAACAAGTTCATTTTTGGGCTTATTTCCAAATTAATTCAAAAATAAATAAAAGCAAACCCTAAGTGTTAGATTAGTGTTTGATCTTGTTTTGGTCATGTTTTGTGACCAGTAGGGTTTCAAGATCAATTTGGTTGGGTCACTTGTGTGGTCCTTGATGGTAGAATTGCAAAGTTGATTTTGTTGGCTTGCAACTGTACCGTGAAAAATAGTTGTATTCGAGGTGTTGTTATATTTCATGTACCATGAAAGCATCATGTTTACATTATCATCGTGTTGAAGCATATGTTATCATTTCGTGTAGAATCCGAGAGTGAAACGATTCTAGTTGAGCAAGTTCTGGAAGAATCCCCGGTTGTCACGGGATTCGATAATTGTGGTACTGATCCGGAACCTGAGATCGTCAACGAAGGCAAGCCCCTGTTTATGCATTATACCATTACCTTGTTTACTTTGAAAATTTTATCACCTATGTTACTTATTGCATTAAGTTGATTATTTCAAATGTTACCTACTTGATGCATTGCCTACCTTGTTAATTGTTTACCATCCTTGAAGATGATTTCATTTACAAAGGCATAGAATGCTTAGTATGCTTTATGGTAGGCTTTCAAAGTAAAAGTTTTGATACAATCAAAGATGGCATACTGGCCAAAGAAAGAAAGAAGGTAGAATGAACTAGAGACTAGTCAGGTGACTTATCTTGAATGTTGGGTAATGTTGCCGACTATGTCGCTTAAAGGCCACTCATTGTGGATCTTCTGAACGAGACACTTTGTAGTACTGGTCACATACTCCGGTAAGTCTACTTTGGCTAATCCAATACTAAGACAAATGCCCACGCACTGGGAGTGGAGAGATGGCGGAAATAGCGTGTACCCTCGTGGTTGGAATGTGGCCGGATTTGAGGTGTGCTGTGCTCTCGGGTGGCGTGGAGACGGCTTAGTATAGGAGGATCCGGTAGCGAGGTTGATGTATGCAAGATTAAGTTCTACATATGTCGTGTGATAAGGAATCCCCAGTTGGGACTTGAATCAATTCGAATTGCCGATGCTCCGCGGATATGGAGACTTGATTCATTACAGAAGCAATGCAGGACTGGTGAATTACTAAAATATGAGAAAAAGAATGGAATGAGAAGGAATGGAATATGGGAAATGTACATTTAGTTGAGATAATGAACTAAAAGGACCTAAGGGGTAAAACTTGAAAATAGGATAAGAATAGTAATCTTTTGGCAAAGAACTTTGAATCTTTCTACATCCTTACCTTGCCCCAACCCCTGCATCTCTAAAAGTCTTACACCCCTTTACGTCGGGTTAGTCTTGTTGAGTACTTTTGTACTCAGGGTTGTTGACCCTTGTTGCAGGTGAGTCGCATGCGTAGGCTTGTTTTGGTCCCTACTGCATGTCTGTGTTTGAAGTCAATGATGATGAGGAGTGATGAATGGCCTTTGGACAAGGCACTAGTTTGTATGATAAATAAAGTTAATATAATATTATCCCACTACTATGGTTGTATGACACTTATGGTATTGTAAGTTTAAAAACAACTGGTTTGTAAGCTATGTTATCTTAAGACTTCCGCTATCTTTTACTCTGATGTATATATTTGAATAAACTATTGTAATCTGCAATGTCTGTGATTGGGATCCTGTTCAAAAAAGAAATGTGGATGATTCAGGTTTCCCGAGGACACCCGACAGACCTGTTAAGTTGTTGGGAACTCATGTATGCTATCAAAGGTCTGTTGAGACAATGATGGATGCATGTGGGCCCGATTTCTTAGGAGGTTCTACCTCAGCTGGTATCAGAGCAGTTCCCATCTAAGATCATTGTAGGTTACTTTGGAAAACCTTCAAATTGATTTGGATCAAAGAAAGTAAACTTGATATTTTAAAATTCAAATTTCTTTCTTCTTACCTTTGATCTAGACTCAATCCTATCTTATTTGAAAGTTCGTGGCGGATAATATGATTAGGTTTGTCCTATGTACTAAAAATCTAGTACTTATGATTATATAAATCTTTTGTACCTAGATTCATAAGATCGATTCATGCATCATGCTTGAGCACCTTACATAATAATTCCCCTTAATAGTGGTTGGGTAAGTAATGTCAATCCCATTCTTGCTAACCTCCTTTATCCTCAAGCTATTCTTATAGTCCTACCTTAAATCCTATAGGCTATGGCAAAGACCAAGGTAACCACACGCAAGTCCATGGGACCTCATGGAGTCCCTTGTCACCAGTTGGCACCATGAAACCATGAGCTTGGTGAATGAAGTTCCAAGAAACTAGGAGATGAAGGATCTTCAAGCAATCCCGCCAACATCAAGAACCTTACCAAAGAGCTCAACACTCTTCGTCGAGCTCATGCCAAAGATCAAGAAGAGCTAGCGGAAATGCAAAGGGGCATCACCATGACCATGGAGCTGCGGAATGAAGCCTGGACACGAGAGGATGCGGCCAATGAACGCGTCCATGAGTTGGAGTTCTACGTAGAAGACCTGGAGATGGACAATGCCATTCTTCATGAGAATGTCCACATGCTGTACACTCAACTTCATCCTCCTCATGGGGATGGTGAAGTTACAGATGAGGAAATGATTATAGATCCAGGAGAAGTCAAGAATGAAGAAGAGGAGGATCCTAAGGAGTTAGTGTACTTCTCAGATGAAGATGAGGTTTCGTCCGATATGGGCACGGATGCCAAAGGCTGAGAGCTCGGAGTAGTAATAGTTCCTTTACTGCTTTCCTAGTAAACCAGGGTTGTCTTGTGGGATACAAGACATGTAATTTAAATAAGTAACCCTTTATAGCATGAAACCTTTTAAATGTTTTTAATAAAGAATAATGTAAGTAAACGTGTTTCTCTAACAGATGCCTCGTCCTATCACCCGAGCTGGTGCTAGTGGCTCGCATGACGATGATGAGTACCCAAATCCTCCACCAATGCCTTTGACTATGGCAGATGCCATAGCTGCACTCGTTAATGCAACGACAGAGAATGCTAGGTTGTTAAGGGAATTGGCGCAGAACCAACAGGTACCATACCCTAATCGTGGTCATCGTAATAATGGAAGTGACGAGTCAACCTATGTTGATTTTACTAACACATGTCTGCCTGTGTTCTCTAAGGCAAAAGAACCTTTAGAAGCTGATGATTGGCTTAGGACAATAGAGCAAAAGTTTGAGCTGATTCACTGTACCGAGATTCAGAAACCAAGGTTTGCGGCACAGCAACTCCGAGGAGCTGCTGGTGCCTGGTGGGCAAATTTGGTAGCAGTATAGCCCATCGGTCACCAAATCACCTGGAGGGAGCTTAAGGATGCCTTCAGGGCACACTATATTCTAGATGGTGTAATGACCATGAAGTTAGAAGAGTTCTTGGCTCTTAAGCAAGGGGAGCACCCGGTGATGCACTATGTTGGGCGCTTCAATCACCTGTCGTAGTATGCTATAGAGTATGTGAATACTGACAGGAAGAAGAAGAATCATTTTCTTAGAGGCCTGAACACTAAACTTCAGACCATGATGGCAACTTGTGGTAACGCAACTTATCATGAGACAATCAACATTGCTATCGCTTCAGAGGAGAATTACCGCCGACATAAGGAGGCGAAGAAAAAGAGAATATCTGCTTCCGGATCGTCGAGTGGAAAGCGTCAAAAGACCTTAGAATCATGGCCGTGCACCATTCCACCCACAACAAGGCCAAGGCAGGCAGCAAATCTTTATTCACCCTACAACTAATACGCCTTATCCTCATCAAGCACCACAGCAGCAAAATAATACAAATAATGCTAACCGCAATGCTACTCCCCAGAATCACAATTATCCATGCTATAATTGTGGTAAACCCAGACATTTTTCCTGAGAATGTCTGTATCCCAGGAAGAATAATCTTGATGCACCCAAAGCCCCTGTTACTCAAGCTCAGAATCAGTACAAGGGCAATGCTCAGAATAGTCAGAAGGGTCAGGCTGAGAAGAAAACTGGAAGGGTCTTCTATACTCAGGTGGAATCTATTCTAGAAGGAGAACCTGTAATGATGGGTATGTTTCCCATTGCTAAGCATCCTGCAATTACCTTATTTGATTCTGGTGCATCCCATACATTCATCAATCGTACATTTTTTGTGAAGCATGGGATAGCTATTGGGGAAACAAAAGAACCATATCATATACAGTCGCCTGGGGGACGAATCTATACAAGGGAGGTAGTTCAGCATGTACCTATTGATTTGGGAGGTTATGAGTTCCCTACCAATATGCTGATATTAAAGGATCAAGATATAGATGTGATCCTTGGTATGAACTGGTTAACTCAACATGGGGCTATCATAGATGTCCTGCGTAGAACCATAAGGGTAAATGCACCTAACAGCAAAACCCAACTTCTCATCCAACTTCCCTTTCCTAAGAGTACAGTGGAAACAGTCTGTGCAACTATTGTTGAAGAAGCCGAGAAAATTTCAGTGGTATGTGAGTTTACGGATGTCTTTCCCGATGATCTGCCTGGTCTGCCACTAGATCGTGATGTAGAGTTTAGAATTGATCTAAAACCAGGAACGGCACCTGTGTCCAAAAGAGCATATAGGATGCCACCCAAAGAACTAGCAGAATTAAAAATGCAACTACAAGAGTTGTTAGACAAGGGTTTCATTCAACCCAGTTCATCACCTTGGAGATGCCCTGCTATCTTCGTGAAGAAGAAGGACCAAACCTTAAGGTTATGTGTTGACTATCGGCCATTAAATGAAGTCACCATAAAGAACAAATACCCCTTACCCTGAATTGATTTGCTTTTTGATCAACTTGTGGGAGCTAAGGTGTTCTCGAAGATAGACTTGAGATTAGGCTATCACCAGATTAAGATCAGACGAGAAGATGTGCCAAAGACAGTGATTACTACCCGATATGGTCTATATGAGTATCTAGTCATGTCTTTTGGGCTGACCAATGCCCCGGCTCATTTCATGTACCTGATGAACTCAGTTTTCATGCCCGAGTTGGATAAGTTTGTCGTGGTGTTCATTGATGACATTCTTATCTATTCTAAGAGCAAAGAGGAACATGCAGAACATCTCCGTATTGTTCTACAAAGATTAAGAGATCACCAACTATATGCCAAATTCAGTAAATGTGCATTTTGGTTGGAGGAAGTACAATTTCTAGGTCATGTGTTATCTGCTGGTGGTATAGCTGTTGATTCGAGCAAGGTAGAAGAAGTCCTTAACTGGAAAGCACCTACCACTGTTCATCAAGTTCGTAGTTTTCTAGGGTTGGTGGGGTATTATCGTCGGTTCATCCTTGACTTCTCTAGAATTGCGAAGCCAATTTCTGGACTATTGAAAAATCAAACTAAGTTTGTATGGTCAACAGAATGTGAGGAGGCCTTTTAGACATTGAAGAAGTTGCTGACAACTGCACCAGTTTTAGCACAACCAGATATCGAGAGGCCATTTGATATCTATTGTGATGCATCTGGAATTGGTATTGGCTATGTTCTGATGCAAGAAGGCAGAGTCATAGCATACGCTTCCAGACAACTCAAGAAGCATGAAGAACATTATCCCGCCCATGATCTTGAATTAGCCGCCGTTGTTCATGCACTCAAGATTTGGCGACATTATTTATTGGGCAATATCTGTCATATCTATATGGATCACAAAAGTTTGAAATACATCTTTACTCAGTCAGAGTTGAATATGAGGCAAAGAAGATGGTTGGAACTTATCAAAGATTATGACTGAGAAGTGCACTATCATCCGAGCAAGGCTAATGTGGTTGCCTGATGAGGACATGACACCATCGGATACGACCATTGTTTATAAGGTGTGCTCATTCCTACATTTGCATAGTGGCTTTGGTTATAATTCACTTGGTTCCACATGTACATGTCACTATTTGATTATAGGTTCAAATGTATTTCATAATGGAAGTTCATCAAAGTTGAACTTTCGGTTCGTCGGCAGCCCGACCGTGCCTTATTTGGGAAGGCCATAACTCATCCATCTGGAGTGCGATCGAGGTCAATGAGCACTTGATGGAAAGCTTGTTTGATAGGCTTTCAAATAGATCTGGTTCCATCTCAATATCACGTCAGCAAGGCCTCCAAATCACCAATATATTCTGTCGCTATTTCTGGCGGGAGCTACACTGTCATCATGGGCTTGTTAGACATCCTTGGGACCCAGGCCCAAGTTGGAGCACGCCCCAAGAAGATGGAGAATGCCTAAGAGATGGCCTTGGACGTCCTCCTCCTTGGGCACCACCTTAGGAGGCCAGCAAGGATGTCCAAGCCAAGCCAGAGGCCCAGTGCAATCCGAGTTCGAGTCTGCCTCGGCCGTCAGGATTAGTCTGCAATAAAATGGACGCCTAGGACGCATCCAAACTCTGTTTTTGATGATCCATATATGGATGGAAAGATAATTTCATAAGGAAACCAATGGAAGTGGTCCCACATCAAAATTCCATCAGAATCAATGGGAATCGTCAAAACAAGTTGACATCCAGAATCTGTCACGGCGCTGCATCGTCGTCTTTTGGGCCGTTGGGCCTTGTAACGTGTTGGGGCACCTTTAGGACATGAAGAGGGATCCTTGGATGTCCCTTAGGCTATATAATCAGTAGCCACCACCTACATTAGGTTTTGGGGGTTTTGCTTAGATTAATCTGTTGAGAACAGTTTCGCCGTTCATCGGTTTGTGAGACCCCAACTTCGTGAGTTTAATCATTCATCTGCAATTTGGTTGCGTTCTTTCTTGTTCTTGCTTGTGTTCTTCGTTGCGCAGGCAGGGATTAGCTGTCTTGGTGAGGTCAACTTGGTCCGTGACTTGGTTGATAACCAGAGGAGCTGTGGTGCTAAGATTGCAGGGTTTGATCTTTCGATCTGATGCCGGATCGATGTGTCACTCTCCGCCACAACAATAGTTACCATCACCTGACAGAAGATCGGGATCCCCGTCTCCATTATTGCCAATGCCCTAAGTCGCAAGAGTCATTGCCATTGTCTGACTGTGAAACCTATGCAACAAACAATGTGTCAAGAGATGGTGCATCTGAATTTACAAATCATAGAACAAGGTTCCCTGTCCAATATTGTAGTTGAGTCCACTATCAAAGATCAGATCATTGCTGCTCAACGGAAAAGTAAAGGTATAGCCCATATCAAAGATAAAGTCAGATCTGGAAAACCAACATGTTTCAAGATTGATGAATCAGATATTGTATGGTTCAAGGATAGATTGGTAGTACCCAAGAATCCAGAGCTGCAAAAGCAGATTCTTGATGAAGCTCATTCTACAAGATACTCCATTCATCCCGGTAGCAACAAAATATATCATGATCTAAGAAAGAGATATTGGTGGACCAAAATGAAAATAGAAATAGCTTAATATGTGGCCAAATGTGATATTTGTCAGAGAGTTAAAGCGATTCATATGAAGACTGCAGGTCCATTACATTCATTGCCAGTTCCATCTTGGAAGTGGGAAGATATCTGTATGGACTTCATCGTGGGATTGCCTAGGACATCTGTAGGCTACAATTCAATATGGGTTATTGTTGATCGCCTAACCAAGATAGCTCACTTCCTACCAGTCAAAGATAAATATCGAGCAGAACAGTATGCAAGGCTTTATCTTGATAGGATCTTCAGTCTGCATGGGGCACCCAAGACCATTGTCTCTAACAGAGGGTCATTGTTCATATCCAAGTTTTGGAAAAGTCTACATGAGTCTTTAGGAACTAAACTTATCCATAGTTCTGCTTATCATCCACAAACAGATGGACAGACTGAAAGGGTAAATCAAATTCTTGAAGATATGTTAAGAGCATGTGTCCTTTCCTATGGTGCTAAATGGGATGAATGCCTTCCCTTAGCTGAATTCTCATATAACAATAGCCATCAAGAGAGCATTAAAATGGCACCATTCGAAGCACTGTATGGCCGTAGGTGCTAGACACCTTTAAATTGGTCAGAAGCTAGAGAATGTTGGTTCTTTGGACCGGATATGGTCAAGGAAGCTGAAGAGAAAGTTAAACTCATACAAGCTAATATGAAGGTAGCTCAATCCCGATAGAAAAGCTATGCTGATAAGAGGAGACGACCGCTAGAATTCAAAGTGGGAGATCATGTCTACCTCAAGGTATCACCGATGAAAGGAGTTCATCGTTTTGGGATTCAGGGAAAGTTGGCGCCCTATTATGTAGGTCCTTTTCAAATCCAACAACGATGTGGACCGGTCGCCTATCGCATCAAGCTACCCGATCACATGTCAGCTGTGCATGATATCTTTCATGTATCTCAGTTAAAGAAGTGTCTTCACGTACCTGACCAAGTGATCGACTTTGGTGATGTAGAACTAGAACCTAATTTGACTTATGTCGAGTACCCCATTAGAGTCTTAGATCAGAAAGATCGAGTTACTCGAAGACGTACAATCAAGTTCTACAAAGTATAATGGAATCAACACACTGAAGATGAAGCTACTTGGGAGTCCAAGGATTACTTAGAAGAAAACTTTCCTGACTTCTTCGCTTCTATCTAGTTACAATACCTTGTCTATATTGTAACTTGTCTCATTTGTCAACAGAATGAAAAACCCCCTCACTAGCCTTTTGAATAAAGTTATGATGTGTTAGCTTGACACATTTCCTTTTCCATTACTTAGCCTTAAGTTTTAAATCTTGGGACAAGATTTCTTTAAGGGGAAGCGTTGTAACACCTCTGGTGTTTTGACCTAGCACTAAAACTTGACATGTCATCATGTGCATTGCAAAGCATTCATAAAGTAGAAAATTTTGAATGCATTCGCTAAATAAGCTTTATTGCATAATGTTGTTATTTTATGTGATGTGATTCAAAACCCTAAATAAAGATCATGACCACAAGGGTCAAATTTCATGTGATCATGTGAGGTCATGTGTCATTTGACTCAAATAACCCTAATGGGCCATGTTACTGGTCAAAAATCAAAGTTAAAGTAAAAAGGTAAACAAATCAAATTTGAATTCAAATTCAAATCATAAAAGTCCTTTTTGCCCCTTTTGTCTAATTCAAAATCCATTTGGAATTTGGGGTTGTGACAAAAAGCAAAGTTGAAGATTATTTTATAAGGATCAACTTTGGTATTCAAAGTTTTAAAGTTTACATATAAAATTTGAAGTAATTTTGAAATGATTCAAATGCTCAAATGCACCCTAAATTCAAATTTCAAAATGGAGGTAGAATTTGAAAATGTTCCTTGAAGCAAAGTTGTAGAGTTTCAAAAATTGAGGAACTTTCATTTTTGGAGATTTTCAACTTCTTTAGAAAAATTGGGAGTAATTTGTAAAATGAACTCAGTGGCAAATCTGTAAATACTTCAAAAAAATCAAGTTGGCAACAGGGCGTCACCGCCCCACCGTCGGCGTCCTTTCTCCGACCTTCCAGGCGCGCCCGTGGCCGCCTTTGGCTTCACGCTGGTGCGGGGAGCATGCTGCGTGTCGATTCCGCGTGCTCCTGGCCGCGCTATAAAGCCCAGACGGCGTCCATTGCTTTTCTTCCTTCCCTCTGTTTTCCTGACGCCGCCGCCTCAACTCCGGTGAGCTCCTCTCGCTTCCTCAGCGGAAGATAGCCCTAGAAAAGCCATGTTCCAATTCCACCTGCTCCTTGCGCATCCAACCGAGCTGTTGCTGCCGCTTGATTTCGCCAAGAGCTCGCTATCCACGTTCATCTTCCTCGTGGCCGACGACCTCGACCGAAACTCCAATTCACCGTGGCCAGCATCATCCGGTGTGCCGTTGCCCTTGCTTGTTGACTCTACGGCTTCGTCTCAATGCTGTAGTGCTTATTCCACTCTTGCCTACTCGTTTTGCCCACTGTAGTTGCCGGAACACCGTCGTCGACGAGGTCCGCTCCGTCGTGATCACTGTCACCGTCTAAACGCGTCACCATAGCTTCTCTGGTCTCGCTCGTTGCTTCAACACATTTGGGGTGAGCCACTGATGCTTCCTGAACTCTCTGTTTCACCATTATTGGCCTTGTTTCGCCGACGTAACACTGTCGTGCCACCGCGTCTGCCATGGCCGGCGTCAGCCTTGTTCCATGTCGTAATCACCCTCCAAAGTACCACAGATCGATGCGCCTAGTTCTTGTGAACATGTTGGTACTTTGGCCGTCGCTGTTGGGCTCACCGTCGGCGAGTTAGCGCCGGTCAGCGCCGTCGATGCCACGGTCAAAGCTAGAGGTTAGGGATGACACGTGGGGGCCAGCTGTCAGTGAGAGAGAGAGAGAATAGTGTATTTTGATATATTCTGATTTTGAATAGTGCTAAAACTTTGGAAATTTGTAGGAAAATAATCATAGCTCCAAAAATTCTGAAAGTTTGTGTGTAGCTTCTGTACATGCTCTAGTATGGTTTAAAATTATGAAACTTGAAATTTGAATAAATTTTTAATGTTCAAAAATTTAGTCCATTAATTGATAAATGCACTTTCCATGATTTTTGTAGCCCACTGTATAATTCCAAAAATTATGAAATTTGTTTTGGTACACTAATTTGTCATGAGGAAGCTTACATAAAATTGTGAGATCATTTGGAACAAGTTCATTTTTGGGCTTATTTCCAAATTAATTCAAAAATAAATAAAAGCAAACCCTAAGTGTTAGATTAGTGTTTGATCTTGTTTTGGTCATGTTTTGTGACCAGTAGGGTTTCAAGATCAATTTGGTCGAGTCACTTGTGTGGCCCTTGATGGTAGAATTGCAAAGTTGATTTTGTTGGCTTGCAACTGTACCATGAAAAATAGTTGTATTCGGGGTGTTGTTATATTTCATGTACCATGAAAGCATCATGTTTACATTATCATCATGTTGAAGCATATGTTATCATTTCATGTAGAATCCGAGAGTGAAACGATTCTAGTTGAGCAAGTTCTAGAAGAATCTCCGGTTGTCATGGGATTCGATAATTGTGGTACTGATCCGGAACCTAAGATCGTCAACGAAGGCAAGCCCCGGTTTATGCATTATACCATTACCTTGTTTACTTTGAAAAGTTTATCACCTATGTTACTTATTTCATTAAGTTGATTATTTCAAATGTTACCTACTTGATGCATTGCCTACCTTGTTAATTGTTTACCATCCATGAAGATGATTTCATTTACAAAGGCGTAGAATGCTTAGTATGCTTTATGGTAGGCTTTCAAAGTAAAAGTTTCGATACAATCAAAGATGGCATACTGGCCAAAGAAAGAAAGAAGGTAGAATGAACTAGAGACTAGTCAGGTGACTTATCTTGAATGTTGGGTAATGTTGCCAACTATGTCGCTTAAAGGCCACTCATTGTGGATCTTCTGAACGAGACACTTTGTAGTACTGGTCACATACTCCGGTAAGCCTACTTCGGCTAATCCAATACTAAGACGAATGCCCATGCACTGGGAGTGGAGAGATGGCGGGAGTAGCGTGTACCCTCGTGGCTAGAATGTGGCCGGATTTGAGGTGTGTTATGCTCTCGGGTGGCGTGGAGACGGCTTAGTATAGGAGGATCTAGTAGCGAGGTTGATGTATGCAAGATTAAGTTCTACATATGTCGTGTGATAAGGAATCCCTAGCTGGGACTTGAATCAATTCGAATTGCCGGTGCTCCGCGGATATGGAGACTCGATTCATTACAGAAGCAATGCAGGACTGGTGAATTACTAAAATATGAGAAAAAGAATGGAATGAGAAGGAATGGAATATGGGAAATGTACATTTAGTTGAGATAATGAACTAAAAGGACCTAAGGGGTAAAACTTGAAAATAGGATAAGAATAGTAAGCTTTTGGCAAAGAACTTTGAATCTTGCTACATCCTTACCTTGCCCCAACCCCTGCATCTCTAAAAGTCTTACACCCCTTTATGTCGGGTTAGTCTTGTTGAGTACTTTTGTACTCAGGGTTTGTTGACCCTTGTTGCAGGTGAGTCGCATGCGCAGGCTTGTTTTGGTCCCTGCTGCATGTCTGTGTTTGAAGTCAATGACGATGAGGAGTGATGAATGGCCTTTGGACAAGGCACTAGTTTGTATGATAAATAAAGTTAATGTAATATTATCCCGCTACTATGGTTGTATGACATTTATGGTATTGTAAGTTTGAAAACAACTGGTTTGTAAGCTATGTTATCTTAAGACTTCCGCTATCTTTTACTCTGATGTATATATTTGAATAAACTGTTATAATCTGCAATGTCTATGATTGGGATCCTATTCGAAAAAGAAACGTGGATGATTCGGGTTTCCCGTGGACACCTGACAGACCTGTTAAGTTGTTGGGAACTCATGTACGCTATCAAAGGTCTATTGAGACAATGATGGATGCACGTGGGCCTGATTTCTCAGGAGGTTTTGCCACATATATACCAGCCCCTACCTCCCTCCCTAGAGCCATCTTGAAACCCTAATTCATATTCTCCTCGTTAGGATTAGAGCCAGCTATCAAGAGAAGATTAGTCCTCCATAGGATCTAGTCTTATAAATAGAAATAGTGAGATAGAGAGTGAGGGAAGAGTTTGGAGGAGGTGCCGGCTTGTCGGTGCTCTCTCTACGGCTTGTACGTTGGTGGATCCAAGTTCTATCTAAGCTTGCCTCTAAGATTTCTCTAGTAGTCAACTTCTGATTCAAGTATGCTTGTTGTTTATATTATTCATCTAGTTCACAACTTGTTTGAGTGCTTTATTCTTTATTCGAGAAGAGTAAAGTAGTAATTGTAGTGTAAGCATGGCGCTTAGACTCTAGTTACTTATGGATGCATCCTACATTCTGGATCGGTGGTAGCTCACGATGTTGACTCTTATAGCCTCATTGAATCCTCTATAGTCCATCTCCCGTTTGTAAGGGCACGTAGGACGTGGTTGCAAAGGAAAGCATCCTCAGCTGGTGTCTTTCCCTAGTAATGTCCCTAGTTGAATAGTAGAAGACATAACGTACCCAAGTCAGAATTAGAGAACCTTAGTTTTCCTCTCTATGCTCCTATTTATCCTAACCTTGTTGCTATCCTTAGTTAAGTTAGACTGTAGTTAGTCTCACACGTTTCCCTATGGATATGATACTTGGAATACTTCTAGGTGAAAGCTACAGCTGTATCCGTGCGCTTGCGAATTTATTTGTGTGCGTTAAAATATACCAACACTAACTTAGCCAGATTTGTGATGGCAATGAAGGGATGAATTGGATCTTCTAGTGACCGAGCTAGCCATGGCGGGGATGAGTTCCGCCGATGAGAGTGCGGTGCCCTTCGTGGGGCTTCTCCCAAGTGTGATGGGGGTGCTCGGCTATCGGGGCCAAGCGATGGTGAAAACCCCTTTTTGGCCTGTGTTTCGTATGTCTAAGGCCAAAGCAAGGGTCAGATGAGCTCGTTTAGGAGTCATCGGCCTTGGGCCCAGGGCACCCTCCTTTCTGATCTAGGCCTGCCATGGGTCGGGTGATCAAGAGCATCTAGGCTCTTGCTCAGGGCTACCTGATCACTCGGCGTGCTCCGATCTTCTCGAGCCGACCTTAGAAACCATAGGTTGGGGTGCGGGGAGTGCGCCGAGCTCAAATGGGACCCTCATTGAGACCATCGCTCAGCTTCTCCTGACCCAACTCTAAGGAGTTGGTTAGTTTTGGGGGCATGCCATCCAAGCGCTCGGCGATCAGGGGGTTGGGTCCTCCGTCTAGGGAGTCAACGTAGCCCCTAGGGCCTCCTTGCCAGTAGGCGAGGTGATTTCTGGACGTGCCCCTCCCTTAGACGCCCCGCATAGGCAGTTGATGGTGCTAGGGCTACTGCGCCTTCCAGAGGAGTTATGGCGTGCGCTCCTACACTATCCCACTTCATCTAGGAGATGGGACATCGGATGTTGATGGTCGTTAACATCAATCATAAACCATCAACATATCCTACATATGATCTTAATTTCATCACCAAATATAGGAATAGGGGTTTAAACTAATGAATTCTATGAGCTTTGGTGAATATGTGAATGCAAGAGGATTTATCCAAAAAACATCCCCTTGGACCACCATCATACTCTCCAAACAAGCAAACTGACATTAGAAAGAGATTCGGCTCATGAAACCTATGGAAAACAACTCAAGATGGAGTCTAGAAGCTTCCACTGGAGGGTGGGGCCCACCTGTCATAGAGACAGGCTGGCCGACCCCCACCTATAGGCTAGCCGGCCTATGGGTCCCACTGGTCAGCGTCTCCTTTCTATGTCGGTTTCCCAATGCCTTTGAAAGTCTGTCTTCGTTGTCGATCAAGGTTGGTTCATCCAATGGTGATCGACGGAGTTGACGCGGATCAATGATGTGGCGATTCCTTGCCCCCTACTCCACCTTGGCCTATATATAGAAGCCCATACCCCCTCCTAGGAGGCATCTTAGAAACCCTAATTCATATCTCTCATTTAGATCAACACACACCATGAGGATTAGGTCTAGAACTATCCAATGTAGTAGATTAGTAGCACGGGAGTGAGGGTCGAGTTGGGCTCATGCTCAAGTTCTGGATCTAGTCTTGGAGGCTCGACAAAGCCTTGTATCTTCACTTCTACATTTTGTAAGACTTATTATCAATTTATCATATTCCTATCTACATGGCTATGCTTACTTTGAATATATATCTTGCTTAGTTAAAGGTTATCAAAACTTTTGTGTGCGGGTTCATAGAGCACTTAGCTTGCTAGTTTACTCATTAGGCTAAGTAGCCGAGCTTTGTGTAAGCATGGTGCTTATACGATGCTCTGCCTATGAGTACACCCTGTTCCCTAGTTGTGTACTAGCAGCGAGAGGTGTCACCACGTCTATCCTTTGTAGTCATACCGAATTGAGCAGGTTCTTAAATTGTAGGACTGTAGTCATGTCAGTAGAGTTATCTTGTGTGGATGCTCTACTGTCTAAGCGGCGTCTTGAAGTGCACAAGAGTTGAGTTAGTCTTAGCTATAGTTGGGTGTTTATATACTTTGACCATCTAATAAGAATGTCACAGGAACCTACCTCACCCGTTACTATCCCGAGTTGACTAGTTTACATTATCTTAGTGATCTATCCCCTGAGTGTCATTATGCTTTATTCCTATCATTACATTCACCCCTGCTTTAGCTATGCTAGTATGTTGATTGGTAGACATCTCTCTATTACTCAGTAAGTCTTTACTCTATTGTTTCCTTATGGTAAAATATAAATAACGATACCAGGAATACTCTCGATAAAATGATACAATGGTATTCTATGCGCTTGTAGAATCCTTCATATTCTATTTGCGTTAATAAATACCAACAAGCATTTTTGGCACCGTTGCCGGGGAAACAATTGGCATAAAGATTTAGATCATTAACATACCACTAGCTTTAGTTGGATTACCCCTGTTCTATTGAATTTTGGAATAAGACAGGACAACAAACACCGTTTTGACCTTCTAGCAAGCTTCCACAAGAAAAGAAGAAACTTTGAAGAATCCTAGGGTGCCTGAAATATTCAAGATCCATCAACACTGGAACCCTGTCATCTCATAGGTTTGTATAGACATATATATATTCTCTAACCATGTGCAGATTGGAGAAAAATGTCGATGTCACAAGAATTCAAATCATGTCTCAAGTGACAAATATAGAAGCTACACTACTCACAAATTCCATCATGTGAGTCATGGTAAGTATGATCAAGAAAGGTGAGATAGTCTTGCTCATGGACTCAAAACTTGATGAGTAGTTATCTTTTAATTTCTTGCATTCCACTGCATGTTTACTTGGAATAATCCATGCATCCATTCCATTTAGTTTAAAATTTTCTCATATCAAATCCACATCAGGTTTGGTTACCTACATATATCCATATCATTTGCATTTAAAAAGATAAAAAAATGTGAGCACATAGAGGCTCATGCTTATTAAAAAAAGAAAAAAATCTCTCACCATGATCATGCTCTTTCATCTCCATTTGAATACATCGTTTTTATGCTTTCATGCTACCTTTGTTTGCCATAGTATGTTTTGGTTTGGAAGTACTCACCATACTTCTAAAGGTCTTTAAATTAAGCATGGTGCTTAGGTTAAAATGCCTTCCTTAATCAAAACTAGACATGGAGTTTAGTTTGGTTATTGAACTAAAAATTGCTTGTGTAGACACTGGATATTTTTTTGGACTAACCCCTGTAGAGAACTCTCAAATTTAATCTGGGTAAGTCAAGAGATGAATTCACATCAGAGATAAATCAAGGCATGCGATGAACTCCAACAACTCTACGCAAAAGAAGACACAGCTCATACTTCATTGAAGGAAGAACTGTGAGTATCAAAATTCATTCACTTTGTCTTTTGCTGCAAGTAACCTTTGCCTTGAACCATGCTTGAATGTAGTGAACAAATAAAAATTCGTTATCAAACATGATAAACAATCTATGCTAAAGTAATTCAAAAACCACCTTTTCATTAGCATAGATGAGAACCACACAAATTATGGATAACAACCCGTATTTCAAATTTGTTGTATTCCCTTGAGTATGTGTCCATTAACATTTTGTAGGAAAGAAGCTATGCCTATTCATGGTTTGGTATGAATCTATGAACTCAAGCTGAACCACCACTTTAGCGATGGAACAAAGAAGAAGGAGATGAGTGCCACAAAAAGAATCTACAATAAAAGCACTCACTCATAGGAAGTTGATGAACAAATCAACAGGCCACAAGTAACGTCGAAAGCAACCAAGCATTGAGCCTTTCTAGGACTCAAGCTAGGAGGCTGATGAGAAGCAGGGTGCAACTCACCTCATATTAGCTAATCTGATGCCTACTTTCATCACCTTCAATCACTACATCTTGGCATACATTCTTGTGCCAACATATGTCAGTAATCAATGGAGGTCTGTCGATAGTGTCTCATGAAATCATGGGCACAAGAAGACATCCCTAAGCCATTGGAGATAAAATCTTTCATGCAAATACCAATGAGGTTCCTTCTTTGACCATCAAGACGGCTAGCGTATCGTTAACAAACAAAGAAGAACTACTCTCCGCCATGCCGTTAGACAATCAATAGGAACTTGAGTTACATCTCTAATGAACCCCAATTCATCAACCAAGAATCAACAAAAATCAAGAAAGGTTGATGGAAGAAGAGCATGCAATTGTCCGTATCCTCATCTCTAGGATTGAGGCTTAATACAAGGAAAGGTCCTGCTTAATGGACTACAAGCTCTCATCAATAGGTAAATTGAACAAGCCTCCTGATGGGGACGGGGATCCTGATCTTTCGTCAGGTGATGGTAACTATCGTTGTGGCGGAGAATGACACACCGATCCGGCATCAGATCGAAAGATCGAACCCTGCAATCTTAGCACCACAGCTCCTCTGGTTATCAACCAAGTCACAGACCAGGTTGACCTCGCCAAGAAGGCTAATCCCTGCCTGCGCAACGAAGAACACAAGCAAGAACAAGAAAGAACGCAACCAAATTGCAGATGAAAGATTAATCTCACGAGTTGGGGTCTCACAAACCGAAGAACGGCAAAACTGTTTCTTAACAGAATAATCTAAGCAAAACCCAAACCCTAATGGAGGGGCGGTGGCTGTTTATGAGGACTCTAGGGTCGTGCAAGACCCCTGGACGCGCCCCTAATGGGCCCAAACTCGATACATGGTCCAACGGACCAAAAGACGGTGTCGCAGCACCCTGGCAGATTCTGGATGCTGACTTGTTTCGACGATTCCCGTTGATTCCGAACAGCTTTTGACGTGAAACCACTTGGATTGGCTTCCTTATCAAATTAGCTTTCCATCCATATGTGGATCATCGAAAACGGAGTCCAGATGCGTCCTGGGCGACAAGTTTAAGGCAGACTGATCCTGGAGGCCGAGGCAGACTCGAATTCGTGTTGGACTGGGCTCCGGCTTGTGTTGCACGTCCTTGCTGGTCATCATCACCTCCTCCACGTCCTCTTAGTCCCTCTTGACCCTCTCCAATGTTCCTAAGCAAGATAACATCATTAGGTAGTAGTCTATTCTCAAAAGTATGAAAAGGATCGCTTAAGAACGAGCTCACCTGTAAATTGAGTTGACGCATTCGAGCCCGGGTCATTGGACCTTGCATGACGGTTGGAGGATCAGCTGTTACATCCAAAGAAGTGATGTCCTCATCATCCTCCCCCTCTTGAATTGGAGTCGTCCTCGACTCAAGCTCATCTTCTTCTCCCAAATAAGGTTTCAAATCTGCAATGTTAAATGTGGGACTAACCCCGAACTTGGGTGGCAACTCAAGTTTGTATGCATTATCATTTATTTTCTCAATAATCTTATAAGGACCAGCTGCTCTTGGCATTAATTTAGACTTACGTAGCTCAGGAAATCTATCTTTTCTTAAATGTAACCAAACCAAATCACCCGGTTCAAGTTTAATCTCTTTTCTACCTTTACTACCAGCAATTCTATACTTTTCATTCATGCTTTCAATATTTGCTTTAGTTGTTTCATGCAACTTACGAATAAAATCAACACGCTCTCTAGCATCACTATGTATTCTCTCAGTGGTAGGTAAAGGCAAAAGATCAATAGGAGCACGGGGGTTAAAACCATACACTACCTGAAAAGGGCTTACCTTGGTGGTGGAATGTTCCGCCCTGTTATATGCAAACTCCACATGCGGCAAACACTCTTCCCACATCTTCAAATTGCGCTTCAAAATGGCTCTCAACATGGTGGACAATGTTCGATTCACAACCTCAGTTTGCCCATCAGTTTGGGGATGACATGTTGTAGAAAATAGCAGCTTGGTCCCCAATTTATTCCACAATGTGCGCCAAAAATGACTCAAGAATTTTGCATCACGATCTGAAACAATAGTAGAAGGCATACCATGCAAGCGAACAATTTCTTGAAAGAAAAGGTCAGCAATATGAACAGCATCGTCGCTCTTATGACAAGGAATAAAATGTGCCATCTTAGAAAAACGATCAACCACCACAAAAATACTATCCCTCCCCCTCTTAGTCCTTGGCAATCCCAACACAAAATCCATAGATATATCTGCCCAAGGAGTAGAAGGAACAGGAAGAGGCATATACAAACCATGTGGGTTCAAACGCGACTTAGCTTTTTGACATGTGGCACACCGAGCCACGTACCGCTCCACATCACGCCTCATCCTAGGCCAAAAGAAGTGTGTGGACAGCACCTCCTCCGTCTTCTTAGCACCAAAATGTCCCATCAATCCGCCTCCATGTGCCTCCTGCAACAACAAAAGACGAACGGAACCAACTGGAATGCATAGGCGGTTAGCTCTAAACAAAAACCCATCGCTGATCATAAACTTATTCCATGTGCGTCCCTCTCTACAATTAAGCAACACATCCTTAAAATCAGGATCAAGCGCATATTGTTCTTTAATGGATTGAAGACCAAAAATCCGGCAATCAAGTTGAGACAGCAATGTGTATCTTCTAGACAAAGCATCAGCAATCACATTATCCTTCCCTTTCTTATGTTTGATAATATAAGGAAAAGACTCAATAAATTCAACCCATTTAGCATGCCTACGATTCAGATTATTTTGAGAGTGAAGATACTTAAGCGATTCATGATCAGAATGAATAATAAATTCTTTAGGCCACAAATAATGACGCCACGTCTCTAAAGAACGGATAAGTGCATACAATTCTTTATCATACGTGGAATAATTAAGAACAGGACCATGTAATTTTTCACTAAAGTAAGCAACAGGTTTACCATCTTGCATCAAAACACCACCAATGCCAAGTCCACTAGCATCACATTCTAGCTCAAAAGTCTTACCAAAATTTGGAAGTTGCAGCAATGGTGCGTGTGTAAGCTTGTCCTTCAAAGTGTCAAAGGACTCCTCATGTGTCTCTCCCCAATGAAACACCACTCCTTTCTTCATCAACTCATGCAATGGGGCAGCAATGGTGCTAAAATCTTTGACGAAGCGGCGGTAGAATCCTGCAAGACCAAGAAAACTCCTCACCTGTGTGACGGTTTGGGGAACCGGCCAGCTCTTTATGGCTTCAATTTTCATCTCGTCCACCTCAATTCCCTGTGGAGTTACAACATAGCCAAGAAAAGAAACTCGATCCGTGCAAAAGATGCACTTCTCAAGGTTTCCAAATAAACGTGCATCACGTAAAGCATTAAAAACAGCACGTAAGTGATCCATATGTTCATCAAAAGACTTGCTGTAAATCAATATATCATCAAAGTAAACTACCACAAAATGACCAATAAAAACTCTTAAAACCTCATTCATTAAGCGCATGAAAGTGCTAGGTGCATTTGTCAAACCAAAAGGCATAACTAACCACTCATACAACCCGAATTTGGTTTTAAATGCAGTTTTCCATTCATCTCCAAGTTTCATTCTAATCTGGTGGTAGCCACTTCACAAGTCAATCTTAGTGAAAATTATAGAACCACACAACTCATCAAGCATGTCGTCTAGCCTAGGAATAGGATGACGATACCGAATAGTAATATTATTGATGGCTCTACAATCAACACACATACGCCAACTTCCATCTTTCTTAGGAACCAAAAGTACAGGAACGGCACAAGGACTAAGGCTTTTACGTACATACCCGTGGTCCAAAAGGTCTTGGACTTGCCACTGAATTTCCTTAGTCTCCTCAGGATTGGTTCGATATGCAGCTCGGTTGGGCAAGGTCGCTCCCAGAATCAAATCGATTTGATGCTCTATCCCTCTCATAGGTGGCAGCCTCGGGGGTATCTCAGCTGGAAAAATGTCCTCATACTCCTGCAAAAGGTTAGTGATAGCAGGAGGTACCGAGCTAACAATATCATCAAGTGAAAACATAGCTCGTTTGCATACCAAAGCATAGCAAATATCATCAATAGAAATTTCAGCAAAGTCACATTTTGTTGCAAGCATAACACCACCCTTCAATTTAATCCCCTCAGCCTTAGAAATAGATGTAGACTTATCCTTTTTAGGTGGGAAAATAGAATTAGCAACTTGCTGATTTTTAGATTGAACATCATTCAAACTAGCAGCGCGTTCTCTATCAGCTTTTACAATTTGAGCAGGGGTCAAAGGTACCAAAGTAATTTTCTTTCCTTTATGCACAAAAGTGTATTTATTACTTCTACCATGGTGTGTAGCATCATTATCATGTTCCCAAGGACGACCCAATAAAAGTGAACAAGCTTTCATAGGTACCACATCACAATCAACAGAATCAGCATAAGAACCAATGGAAAATGAAACTCTACAAGTTTGTGTTACCTTTGCTTTACCAGAATCATTTAGCCACTGAATATGATATGGACGTGGGTGTGGGCGTGTGGTCAAGCTAAGCTTCTTGACCAAATCAGAACTCACCAAATTGTTGCAGCTACCTCCATCAATAATGACACGTGCTCGACGGTCGCTGATGACGAAGAAAATCTGGAACAAGTTATGGCGTTGTAGCTTCTCAGGCTGCTGGACTTGTGAGCTGAGCACCCGCTGTATAATAATGCTCCTATAGGATGCCGTGGCCTTGTCACCAAGGACTTCGCCGTCCTCCTCATCTACATCTTGGTCTTCTTCATCCTTAATGTCAGAGGTGCTGATGTAACCATCTTCTGTAGCAATATATGCCCACTGACTTGGGCAGTCCTTCTGCACATGGCCAATGCCATGGCAGCGGTGGCACTGAATACCCAAAGTGCGTCCCGTCGATGCAATGGATGAGGAACTCTTGGTAGGCACCTGCAAAGAATTTTTACCTAAATCTAAAGGTCGTGCAGGAGGTGTCTTAGGTGTAGCGGAAACTCCAGAGGCTGTTGGTCGCTTGCTCGCTGGTGGAGGCGTTCGAAAAGTGGTTGGCTTGGTCAGCCCCGAAGATGGTGCCGAGCGTGGCGTGTATGTGCTGGTGCTGACCTTGCTCTTGCCCTACTGTTCACGCCCCTGCAATTCCTTTTCTGCAAGCATAGCAAACTGAAACAACTGGTTGACAGTGTTAAATTCTTTATAATCAACAATGTCCTGAATGTCACGCCTCAAACCAGAATAAAAATGACAAATGGCATCTTCATTTCCCTCTACAACACTACAGCGCATCAATCCCTTTTGGAGCTCACCATAGTAATCCTGTACAGATTTATCTCCTTGTTCTAAACGCATCAATTTCTTACGCAAGTCTCTATGATAAGAAGGAGGAACAAAACGATCACGCATAGCTACCTTAAGTTCTTCCCATGTACTAGGTAAAGCATCCTGTGCAGCTAGCCCATTCCACCAAATAATGGCAAAATCCTTAAACTCACTAGTAGCTTGTTTAACTCTATGCTGCTTAGGTACAAGGTGGGCACTAAACTTTTGTTCTACCGTCATCTCCCAATCAAGATATCCCTCAGCATCATAATGACCCGAAAAAGATGGTATTGTGAACTTAATCTTAGCATAAGGATCATCGGGCACACGGTGATTATTACCTTGACGGTGGTGGTGGTGGACACCACCCATACCTGTCGTGTTGCGGCGAAGACGTTGCCGTAATCTCTCTTGTCGGATAGCTGCTCGACCTATGTCTCCAGCGGCATCATGCACCGTGTCTTGACCATCGGTGTTGCTGCCGGAAACGTCGTTGTTGCCCGCCACAAAGGTTTCCAACTCAGTAACCTTGTCGGTTAGCGTGGAAATTCGCTTGTCCAATCTCTCCATGCTATTGCCAATGTTGAGTTCAATGAGTGCATCAGAGACGGCCTTCCTGACGGCCTCATTCATCCTTTTTTGGGCATCCTCTACAACAGATTGTAGTTGCTCTTGGCTGACACACTCGTTGAAACCCTTAGGATTGTTATCTGCAGTCTGTTCGCCTCCTGCCATTGGAAACACAAAAATAGGAACAAACAGGTGAAAGTTATCCCTACCAAATGACTACGTGGTTGTAGTGGTGTCACTTTTCACAGCAAGTGGAAGCGTCTTACCAAGCTCTTACCAAGTTCTTACCAACGCAAGCAGTGGGCGGTACAACCGGTGGCTGGTTCGTGATACCTGTGAGGTAGTGGTACCGAGATTGCAAGGCCCTTTGTCTGTACTGATCTGAAGAATTTGTGGAGCTTGAAAGGCAAACAAAGAGTAATATGTATATCTGGCACACAAGTCAGTAACAGAAAGTAATGCTGAATTATAGCCCAAAGTACTTGTTCTCGTTGCTGGTCTAAAGTGTTGCAAGTACCAGGTTGTGACAAAAGTATGGTGGATAGCAAGGTGATAGGTATGAGAAAAACAAGTATGGTGGATGGAAACAGCAACACAAACAAGGAACCAGACAGCACACGCAAACACAGCTCACTTTGGGCTTCTCTATGTGCTCCTCTAGATATTGTTCCTCTTTTGCCCCTCTCTTTTTTTCTATTTTTTGGGCTGTCGTTGTTTTTTTGGGAAATTTCGACTTTTTTATTTTATTTTTTTGATATTTTTCCTTTACTTAGGAGCACAAAAGCAGTAACCACAGAAAATATGAGCTCAAACAAGTGTAAGACGTGGCCTGTGGAATTTTTAGAAAACTGGATGAAAATTGACAAAAACCTTGTGACCACAAAACGAGGATCTTGTGACCACTTTTTGGCCAATCTAAAAATTCCGAACCCCGACAACGCGAGGGATGGACGGATCCAAAATTTTTTTCTGATCGATTTGCATATATGGAACGTCGAAAACGGAGTTCGTATGCGAAAACTAGACCAGTTTTAAGAATTGGCTCCGAATTAGAGGACAAAACGGGAACAATGTGTGCAAAATTGGTCACAACAGCCAAGATTTGATGGAAACGATGGGGGGAAACACACAAACTGGACTCTAACATGACCTAACCAGCAACAAGACCTTGACCAAGACACAAACTCAACACGACGGACTCTGAAACTAAAATATGCAAAGGCTATGGCGCGGAAGGTTCTAGGATAGGAAAAACGAGTATGGCACTGGACTATGGGACGAATACGAAACACTCAAACTAGGGAATAACAAGTGAACCTAACGATATACCTTAGCTCTGATTACCACTTGATGGGGATGGGGATCCTGATCTTCCGTCAGGTGATGGTAACTATCGTTGTGGCGGAGAATGACATACCGATCCGGCTTCAGATCGAAAGATCGAACCCTGCAATCTTAGCACCACAGCTCCTCTGGTTATCAACCAAGTCACAGACCAGGTTGACCTCGCCAAGAAGGCTAATCCCTGCCTACGCAACGAAGAACACAAGCAAGAACAAGAAAGAACGCAACCAAATTGCAGATGAAAGATTAATCTCACGAGTTGGGGTCTCACAAACCGAAGAACGGCGAAACTATTTCTTAACAGAATAATCTAAGCAAAACCCAAACCCTAATGGAGGGGCGGCGGCTGTTTATGAAGACTCTAGGGTCGTGCAAGACCCCTGGACGCACCCCTAATGGGCCCAAACTCGATACATGGTCCAACGGACCAAAAGACGGTGTCGCAGCACCCTGGCAGATTCTGGACGCTGACTTGTTTCGACGATTCCCATTGATTCCGAACAGCTTTTGACGTGAAACTACTTGGATTGGCTTCCTTATCAAATTATCTTTCCATCCATATGTGGATCATCGAAAACGGAGTCCGGATGCGTCCTGGGCGACCAGTTTAAGGCAGACTAGTCCTGGAGGCCGAGGCAGACTCGAATTCGTGTTGGATTGGGCCTCCGGCTTGTGTTGGACGTCCTTGCTGGTCATCATCACCTCCTCCACGTCCTCTTAGTCCCTCTTGACCCTCTCCAATGTTCCTAAGCAAGATAACATCATTAGGTAGTAGTCTATTCTCAAAAGTATGAAAAGGATCGCTTAAGAACGAGCTCACCTGTAAATTGAGTTGACGCATTCGAGCCCGGGTCATTGGACCTTGCATGACGGTTGGAGGATCAGCTGTTACATCCAAAGGAGTGATGTCCTCATCACCTCCTTTAGGTATGTTTGTCACTAACCATTTCAATAAAAAGAAGGAAAACACAATATCCAACCAAGCATTATGCAACATAAAATCACATTCACAGAAGAATTCTATCATCCAAACTTGATTCTGCATTCTACAAAATTCAAATATGGGGGATGGAGTTCTTCAAAACATCTCATGTCATGTTGCTAGTTTGTCGTGGTCATCCCTACCTTTATGATGAGCTCAACTTGCTAAATCTCTAACAAGTAAAAATTTAAATAATCATGCTCCTTTGGGTCACCATACATATTCTTGTTTCTACTTTAATGAATTTCTTTAGTCTTTCAAGCTTCTTTGTTCTATTATAAGTATGCTTCGGAATATTATTCAGACATGATTATTGAATCAAAACATACTTGTGTAGAATTTGGTTGTATATGTGGACTAAACCTTTTGGAAAATATTCAAATTTTATTGGGAATGTTAGGAGATCATTCGTAGAAATAAATCAAGGTTTGAAGTATTCTTCAAAATAATTTTGCACATCTTTGCCTGAACCTTGTTGAAAATTTGAAGTAGTGGTGAATAATAAAGGCATATTTATTTAAAACATGGGATATAGATTGACCTTTAACTCCATGGCAACACTATCCTTACTTTGAATCATTTGTATACTCCTTTGGGTATGTGTTGTCCACTAATCCTTTGTAGAGAAGAAACAATGAGTAGAGTAGAAGGTCCAAACAGAATGACAAGATCCACAAAAGAAAGAACAAAAAGATGGCATGACAAAAAAATGAGAAAGAAGGAGTGCGACATAGGAAACAAGATGCTCATGAATAGCTCAAGTAAGGAAAGCTTCAAGTAGGAAGAGAAGACCACCACAAGTCATCTACCCTTCATCACATGGTGTCATTATGTTCCAATAATGAAGGTAACATCTTGTTTACACCAACATTTGGGAAGAAGAACGCAGGAACTCGAAGCTTCCAAGATTGAGTCATCAAGGAATCGATTGCATAAGGATCGATATCAGCTGATTCAGGTGTGACACTAGGATCGGCTCTCTTCAAATGACATCAACAGATAACACTAATGAGCTACAGTTGGCATTAGGAAAGACATGTCGAACTCTAGAAAAAGGGAAAAATTAGGGTCCAAGTTATCTTAAATTAGGAATGTTTTCTCTTAATACCAAAAGTTGTAACGAGTCATACTTGAGTAGGATTCATGCTTAGGTTCCGAGTATAAATATTGGACCCCAGCTATTGTAAAGAGGACATCCAATCAATCAATACCAATTATTATTTTTGGCTTTACGCCAACCCTTAGGAGTAGGAGTAGTGTAGATCTCGGCAAGTTCTTCAACAAGCAGGGCTACATTAGTCTAGCCGACCTCTGGCTTGTATGTAAGTACCGTCATGGCTTATACTTCTGTTTGTAAGGCTGCATCGGTTTGGCTGACCTCTTGCGAGCTCTAGTATAAGTTAGTTATCGACTCTTATCTGGTTCAAGTGTGGCTGCATCGGTTAAGTTCGACCTCCACTGCTCGAATTAGATTAAGGTCAAGTTATCGGCTCTACCTAAGGGTGGCGTCCTTTGGGTAGATTCATTAAGTTATTGATCTTGCTGATGTTCTTATTGTCATTAGTTTCAGCAATATCAACCTGCCTAATCGAGATCGATCTAGATTGGCCTCACATCCTTTTTAGTCTATCGTTTATTTTGTTACATTACGACGATTCTTACTTTAAACGACGGATTATGTTTCACCAGCTGTTCTACTTCAATCTTGATCATGCATAGTATGTGGTTAGGGCATGTCTAATCTTGAGAAGGTTTACTAACTAGTTGAATCTGGTCTATAGCTCACTATTATGGATTTAACGATCCGATCGATCCCCAGTGTTAGTACTTTAGATCAGAGGATGCTAGTTGGTAGATTTGCTTTCGACCAGGCATGACCCTGGCTGTTTGCTATGTGCATCGACTAAATAGTCAATCGCCTATACTTTAACGCCTACAGTGTGTCTCCATGATTTCGATAAATGTGAATAGATCTGTTTATTTTAAAGTTTTGATTTGTTATCTTTATCATGGCTGCCATCGATCTGGTCGAACCCCACTGTTAAAGATAGCAGGTTAGGTCTAATGAGTTTATAGATCTGTCCATGTTAAATAGTCGATTCTTCACACGCTATAGTCCCTTTTCTACCTGAATCGGCTATTTCAGCCAATTCGCTTGTGCTTTCACACATATAGCATGTCTTTTAGAAAACCTGTCAATGTATAGATGGTTTTATGGATTATTTGGTTTTAGTTTGTTATTATCATTATAGCTGCCATCGATCTGATCGAACCTCACTATTGATGGTAACAGATTAGATTCAGAGCGTTTGTAGATCCATTTGTACTAGACTAGTCGATTCGTTCGCATGTTATATCCTTTCTCGTTGAACTCATCAGCTCAATGCTTTACACTAGTAATATCCACCTAGCTGATGATTTTACTTACATCTATGTGCATTGTACCTGTCATCATAAAATCAATCACAACCCTTGAGCTTTATAGTCCTTAACAACCGATTTCTTCGCATATTGGCTATTTAGTCGATTTTCCCGTCTGGCTGCTCCCGAAGCGGCACACTTGGAACTGTCTGGGTAAAATTGGCATGTTCCACCTTAAATTACTGATAAACTTTCTCTCCTTGTCAATTGCAGGTCAAATTGACTAGCACTGCCTTCGGGAATTCGCAGGGTCGACTGGTCCTGCATTGAAGTCAAGCGGATCTCCAGCTTTGCTCCATCAAGCAGATCCTTCTGGCTTGCTGTGTGCTAGGCGCATCGACATGTTTTTGCACCGACACATCTTATGGTAAGTGGTCATCATTTTCTTCTTGATCTTGGTATGCACATAAATGAAGACTCAAACACATTTGAGTTATACTTTGCTTGATTCAACTTGATTAACTCAACATGTTTTGTTCCTTAAGTTTGTTCATAGCACCACTTTCTTGATCTCAGTCTTCACCAAATGAGCTAAAATGTTGCATATCTTATCTTTGGAAGATGATAGTCATAACCATGTAAAGTTTGATACATTATAAAGATGGACAATCCTTCCATAGGTTAAGCAACTCCATTCTTTTTGTCATCCTTCTGATCTTATCACCCATGCTTATAAGAATAAATAATGCACATAACATTAACTCTATCATGATTCAATGTGCCTAAGGCTATAGAAGAGGAAATAAAGTTATGGATTTGTTGGTGTTTATCCACCAACAGAGCCCATACACTTGATCTCTACGTTGTCTTTATGAGCAGAACACACTTCTAGTAAAGTGTGGGGGAGTCGATCCCCCAAATTCTACAAGTGGAAGTTTTGAATTCGACAATAGGCTCATAACCATTGATGAGAGGACAGCTGCCATCCAAGGTATATTACATAATGACAAACAATGGTAGGCTACTATGGGACACGAGGTGGCTGGCCTCCAGCAACAACAGCAACAGCAAAACCAGAACTAGGGAGGCTCTATTCCTAGCATCTCCACATCCTGGCCATCGCATTGAGAACCACGAACAACAATGAGCTTTAGGGAGAGGCACCCCATTGTATCGAGCTAAGTATTTTCCTTCCCTTTTTATTTTATTATTTTTAGGTTTCCTTTATAAAAAAAGATGAATAACTAAAAACAAAATAAATAGTTATCCTTATAATAAGTATATATAGTCATAGTTATAATGTGTGATCTAAAAATGAAAACAAAATAAAGAGAGTGTGTCTAGTTTGATTTAATTTGTTTTTAAGAGCTGAATAAAATAAAAAGGACTCTGAAGATGATCTTTTAAAATGAAAATGATGAATAGTAGCTCTATTGTCATTCCTTTCAAGTACCTAGTTTTCAGCCTTGAATTCTCTTGAGTTTTGGATAAGATTGTTTTGATATAAGGATTTACTCTGAAGTAGAAACTCGTGGGTAGCATATGCTTGATCTAAGTTTAGGTAATTGATGGATATGATATGAGAAGGTCTAAGCTGTTGTTTATCTTGTTCCAAGTGACACTAAAGTTTTGGAGATTTATCTTTTGAAAAACACAAAAATGCTATGATGAGTTCCTGTATGACAAAGCTTAAATTCCCACTAGAGCCATACATGTTATTTAGGCTAGGAAAACTTTCACATATATGCTGCTTGCATTGAGTTTTGTGAAGCTTTGTTGACCCTTATGAGAGGTTTGTCATCCTCTTAAAATCTAGATCACGTACACTCCACCCACATATGCACTACTCCTACACTGGGGGTAGGCGTAAAAACATGCCTTCCATCTAGATCCACCCAAAAATGTTCTACTCCTACACTAGGAGTGACCAAAAACAAGCTTGATAGGTTTTTCATCCACCAAATAAATGCTCCAAGTTCTTGTAAGGTATCTCTCAAATTTTTGTTGCAAAAAAGAGACATGGGGCTATGCAAAAGTTATTCATTTATAAAAAAGAAAAAAACAAAGAGTTGAGATTAATGGACCAGTGTCCAAGATATTTAAAACAATGGGTACTTAGATGCCCGCCTAAAAAAAGAGAGATGAATAATATAGCCCCTGTTCTCTAGCAAATATTTTTCAAGATTTCAAAAGAGAGAGATAAGATTTCAAGGAGCAAAGTAGAATTAGGTTAGCCACCATATATATTCAACATATTTCCACACACATGCACATCTTGATTTGATTGTATGACTCAACTCTCTTTAGATCTGAGGTTTGACTTTACAATATATGTATTGCAAGTATGCTCTTTCATTCTTTCTCCACTCCTATGTGCTCCACATAAGTCCTTAGTTGTAGGATGAGAAAAAGACATAACATCTTTATTGCCTTGATAAGGGTCCACAAATACCACATATATTGAGAGACTTGAGAGTGTCATACAATGGAATCTCTGAGTTTTATTTTGAAAACTTATAAAAAACTTCAGAACAATGGTGGAACAAAGAACTTGAGACATAGTGCTTGACTTGATTGTTCTAGTCTTAAAATTACTCAAGACCCAAATGAAGGGTAAGAAGCCCTATGGTTGAAGGTAATATGAGTAAGTTTGAAAGTCAGATCAGTTTATTCTAATTCAAAGGAGAATTTTTGATTGAACATCTGTGTACTTTTGAGGCATTGAAAGCATTGTAGCAACTCCTGATCCATTATTCAAGTTTAACTTTGTTCAGGAACTAGCAAAGGTTAAGTGTGGGGGAGCTTGTTGATAGTTGTTAACATCAATCATAAAGCGTCAACATATCCTGCATATGTACTTAATTTTATCACCAAACAAAGGAATAGGGGTTTAAACTAATGAATTCCATGAGCTTTGGTGAATATGTGAATGCAGGAGGATTTATCCAAAAAATAGCCCATGAGACTGCCGTCATACTCTCCAAACAAGCAAACCGACATTAGAAAGAGATCCGTCTCACGAAACCTATGGAAAACAACTCAAGACGGAGTCTAGAAGCTTCCACTAGAGGGTGGGGTCCCACTTGTAATAGAGATAGGTGTCAGCCCCACCTATAGGCCGATCAGGCCTATAGGTCCCACCGATCAGCGTCTCCTTTCTATGTCGGTTTCCCACCTGCCGTTGAGAGTCTATCTCTGTCCGTTGATCAAGGTCAGTTCATCCAACGGTGATCGAGAGAGTTGATGCGGATCAATGATGTGGCTATTCCTTGCCCCCTAGTCCACCTCGATTCCTTGCCCCCTACTCCACTTTGGCCTATATATAGCAGCCCCTCCCCCCTCCTAGGAGGCATCTTGGAAACCCTAATTCATATCTCTCGTTCAAATCAACACACACTGGGAGGATTAGGTCTAGAACTCTCTAATGTAGTAGATTAGTAGCTCAAGAGTGAGGGTCGAGTTGGGCTCATGCTCAAGTTCTGGATCTAGTCTTGGAGGCTTGGTAAAGCCTTGTATCTCCACTTCTACATTTTGTAAGACTTATTACCAATTTATCATATTCCTATCTATATGGCTATGTTTACTTTGAATATATATCTTGCTTAGTTAAAGGTTATCAATACTTTTGTGTGCGGGTTCATAGAGTGCTTAGCTTGCTAGTTTACCGGTTAGGCTAAGTAGCCAAGCTTCATGTAAGCATGGTGCTTATACGATGCTCTGCCTATGAGTACACCCTATTCCTTGGTTGTGTGGTAGCAGCAGGAGGTGATAGCCCTTTGTATCCTTTGTAGTCCATACCTAATTGAGCAGGTTCTTAAATTGTAGGACCAGTAGTCACGTTAGTAATCTTCTATGGATGCTCTACTATCTAAGTGGCATCCCGAAGTGCACAAGAGTAGAGTTAGTCTTAATTATAGTTGGGTGTATATATACTTTGACCATGTAATAAGAATGTCACAGGAACCTACCTCACCTGTTACTCTCCCAAGTTAACTAGTTTACTTTATCTTAGTGATCTATCCCCTGAGTGTCATTATTCTTTATTCCTATCATTACATTCACCCCTGCTTTAGATATGCTGGTATGTTGATTGGTAGACATTCCTCTATTACTCAGTAAGTCTTTACTCTATTGTTTTCTTGTGGTAAAATATAAATAACAATACTTGGAATACTCCTGGTAAAATGCTACAATGGTATTTTGTGCACTTGCGGAATCCTTCATATTCTATTTCCATTATTAAATACCAACATCGGGCCACGTGGAGTAGATCTAGCGAAAGTGAGGCCACTGACACTTGGTGCGCGTAGGATCTGAGCCAGTCGATGATAGTTGGTGGGCCCGAGGGGAGTCGGAATCCCCTCAAGTCCCATGAGAAGGCTGTGCGCAGAGTGGGCGGCGTGCTTGGTGGAAAGTGGAGCAGGGACTTGACTCATTTTCAATGCCCTCCCTAAGTTCGCCTTTACTGTACGGCCACCATCACACAACCTAATTGAAGCACATTGTAGGGATTAAAGGGGTGCCTAGCTAGCCCCCAAGGCTCCTTTAGTCATCGATGGCTGATCTAAGGGCCCAGGAGTTAGCTGACAGCGTGTCGATTAGGGCTATATAGGGGAGCCCCTAGGGGCAAGGTACCTCTATCCCATCTTCAGCATCCTCTCTTCTTCCTCTCAGATGCAACTCCTGGTGGCCATGGCAACAATGAAGTGTGATGCCTCCCTCCGAGTGAGCCTATCCTCCTTCGCTGGGCAATCGCTCCCCTAAGAGTGGAAGGATTCAAGCAAAGGAGGGGTGACGACATGACGTGAGATGCATCTATCACATTGCCTTCCCCTAGAAGGTGGAAGGATTCTAGTGATGTATCGCTAGATTTTCCTTTTGCCTTGGCGGTTGATGCCACTCGACTTTGGGCCTAAGGGAGGAGACGCCCCGAGGTCTGCCCACTATTCTGAGCCTTGTGCACAGCAAAGCCCTAACCCTGAGGTTGGGCTAGCACTGTGGTCTTTGCCCAGCGTTTTTTGCCACCATATATTGTAATTTTATCATTCCCAATTATTAATGAAATTATTTTCATTTGTAATCTCATTGTTCATGAGTCATGCTCGGAGACTTTGGTCCCTTATTAGGATGGGCTATTACGATAATGGCCTCGATGGCCAAGATTGCTGTGCCCACACTACTAGCGAGTAAGACCATGAGAACCCCAGGTTTACGATCGTTCCATGCCCTGGTCATGTCCCCCATAGGAGAGATCCTCAGGCTAAGGCCGCTTGTGCCCACCCAGTGAATGTCCCTCGCACTTTAGGTGCTTCAGGGGCCTTGAAGCCCGATGGGCTGGCGTTGAAACCATCAACATACAACCTGTGATCATACATGATTCAATATATATGTCACACATTACATAAAGTTCACAATTACAATTCCATACATCAGAGTATGATTAAAAGTTATTACAAACTAGGTTCAAATAAAGTAGTAAATGGAAGGAAATTAAGTTTGAAACCAACATCTCACATCATTGTTCAAATACTGTGCTAGCTTAGGATCACAACCACAAAAGCATAATAGAGGGATTAACGAGAGACGCCTTGCCCAGGGCCCTACTCCTCATCCACAGTAGGATAGAATTAGTTCTTATAGTAGCCAAGATACATCGTACTATCTGCAATAATGGGAAATAAACCCTGAGTACAAGAAGGTACTCAGCTAGACTTACCCATCATAAACCAAAAATAAAGTGACTCCAAGGATTATGCAAGGTTGTATAAGTGGAGCTAGCTTGACAACATTTTACATAAAAAGCTTACCAATTCAAGTATACAGTTATAATTCAGTTATCAAGTTAATTATAGCTATTCATCTCTAGATTAGCAACTAACCTATGCCAAACATGTGGTATATCATTTAGTATCATATAGTAGTAACCATAGCCAGTATAATAATTCCATATTCATCCGAACCATCATATTCCATAACATAGTTACTACGATGTTGGTGTGAGTCAGAGTTTCTCACTATCTGGGAGAGATGGCGATTCGAATCGATTTCATCCAGTTAGGAATTTATTCCTAACACAAACTCAGACATACCTATGCTAAGGTAGTCTCAGGCCACCTTTGGTACCACTTAGGTCCAATTCGTGGGTTCAATCAGCACCGCATAATCTAGGACAACCAGCTACTAGGACGTTCAGGCCCAGCCTACCCTTGGGCTCACGTCGAGCTCCCCGCACATCCTTACTACCATCTAGAGTGCGCACTTTCATAGAACGGGGCCTGGCCTGAGTTTAGCTACTCGGCTTCATGGTTGGAACGAGTTATCCGGCTAGCTAAGTGAGAGGCATGCGTTCAATCTTGATAGAGTCATGAACAATGGTACGGTCCTTAATCGGCACAGATGGAATCACATGAGTCAACCTACACATAGACTCCACCCGACCTCTAGTTACATTACCCCATAGTTCTATTGTACGATAGCAAATATAGCCAACCGTGTTTTCGGTATCCACCTATATCTCGCAGGTGATAGGAAATCACCCCACTTCTATCGGTCTAAGCATGGCTAAGCAGATATTTAATCCTAGACCTACATAGGGTTAAAGGTATATATCTAGGACAATGTAGTTCTATGCATCAAGTGTTTCCAACCAACTCTTATAACCTAATGCATCAAACATAAAAGACACAAGTGATATTTTATAAAACATGGGAGGCTTAAAATGCTCCAGGGCTTGCCTTTGATAAAGGAAGCTGGCCTATGATCTAGGCACTCAGGTAGGTCTACAAGAGTTTGCTCCTCTCCTTCTAGAGCTACAGCCTAAGGTGCCTCCTATTATTCCTCTTCTTCTTCGTTGAATTCCAATAGAGTTATCCTCTCAGATGATCCTATATGCATGAGCAAGAAATAAGATATCATGGATGCATATATAATGACATGTATAATATGATATGATGTGATGAATGCATCCTCATAAGTGTTCTCAGCAGCAATTGCATTAAGGTGATAACAAGTTACATTTTCTTTTACAGAGTAGGTGCATATCTCTTCTCTAGTAACTTAAACAAACACTTATGTAAATCATTTTCTGGACTACAAGATAGCAGCCACTTGTTTTGACCATAACTAGAGTTATACACATCAAAATAATATGGTTGTGGACATTCTAGAAATCTTATGAAATTTCTTACAACTTTCTTTTAATCATCTCAATGTGATTCAGCAGTTATCTAGGTCAAACAATTCAATCTTTCAGATCTATCCTAGAGAGCAAGTATTTCTGACAATAGACTTCTAATAGCTATCATTCTCAAACCATAAGGCCTATGACTATGAAAATTTAACACAAGGTATATAAGTAAGTTATCTACAACTTTTTTTATTAACCATCTTTACAGTAAAAGATCATTATCATCATGAAATCATCACCACAACAGAAACTACACATGCAGTCATCTAGTTGAATTATAAAGCAATAATGAACTAGTTGCCTATAAACAAATACTTCTAAGCCTCACTAACAGTATTAATAGATTATATGTATCACACACACCACAGAAAAACATCATGGTTAAGCCTAACTAATTTATTTATTTTCATTTATTAATTTCCTTAGATAATAAGGTGATTTACAGAGTAAATATTTCCAGTGCTCAATAAATTCCAAGAAAATTATAGTAGGCTACACATGGCCCTAGTAGTATACATTACAAATTTCATGCCATTTGGACAAGTATAGCTACCTCTACAAAAATGACAAGTTAGATACGCTTATTTTAGTAAAAATAGTTTAGCATAGTAAAAAGTGTCAACCAATAGATTTAATAGTTTTTCTTACTTTCCGCCTAGAATGAGAATACTGTGTAAAAATTTGTATGATCATATGTTATGTATTTTACCCCAATTAATTTCACTAGAATCTAGCAATTAATTAAGATCAAATAGGAAGACCATATTACAAGTATGTTTACTATAGGTTTAATATTTTTCCTAGCTAGAGCATGTCAACACAAGACCTAGAAAAATTGGAATCACAATTTTATCACTTTCCTAGCTCAAGTTATGCATTTTACAAGATATAAACTACTTTAAAAGCACTTACCTTGCTCAATTTAATTCTCCTAGAAAAATACCCTAACCTAGTAGATTTCATATTTTTATCAAATAGTACACTTCAAGATGAATCTAACAAAATTTGGTTCACCCCATTTGGAGACTCCTAGCTCAAGATATGAATTTTTGAAGTTTGTAATCCAATCTGTGAAATTAATTCAAAAACCAACTAAACCCTAAATGCTATGTACACTCGGTCTACTACACCCACAGTGGCTGACAGCAGGGGCCCATAGGTCAACCCGGCCCCATGCGCCAGTGAGACCAAGGCAGAGGCGATAATTGACTAGGCGAAAAGCTCACCAACAGCGAGGTCACCGGCGGTAGCGTCACCCCCTGACATGTTCCCCAACCCATTCCGCATCTACGAGTGCCCTTGGTTGGCTCAGAGGTTCGTCAGAGCTAGATTGATGGTGGCCATGGTAGGCAGGTGGCGTTGTGCTTTGGCAGGCTCATTGTCTCTGGTGACGGTAAGCTAAGGCGAGCACTACTACGGCTTTAGGGCTACCTAGTGAAGACCTAGGGTTAGGTGAGGGCGATGGTGGAGCGGCGGTGAAGCTTGGCCGCGTACATGGCATGGTAGCGGTGAGAGCATGGCGCTGAGCAACCGTGTTCTGGCATTGGTGTGCTAGCGTTGGCTCGACGACCAGCGGCGTGAGGTAGATGTGACCCTAGGCTAACCCTAACAAGAGAAAAGCATGAGAGAGATGGCCCGATGGAGCACGACTACGATGAGCGCAAGCTCAATGGTGCTCCGACGAGGGCATAGCTATGGCAAACTCGCCCTTAGGCGTTTACCTTGGCTTGGGTTAAGGCAATGGGTGGTCGGTGAGGTAGAGGAGGTGATGGCCGAGCAGTGGGCGAGATATGATGCATGGTGATGTGGTGGTGGCAGTGAGCGAGCTCGGTGGAGGTGTGATGGCGATGGCGTGGCGCTATGTTCACTTGGGTGCGGTGAGGGCAAGAGAGAGGTGAGGCAGAGGTGAGTGAGAGTGAGCGAGGAGGGAGGTCGCATGAGTGAGAGTGGAGAGTGAGCGCCCGACCTCTTCTCCTCTTTAGCACACAGACGTGGGGACACGGCGGACGCACGATCAAGCGAGCAGCGACACATGGCGTGTGGCTCCTATCACGGATAGCCACAATGTTGGCTGAGATTTTGAACCAGCAAGCTCCATTCAGTCGACTGAAACTCGATTTTCTGACCTCCCAATCTCCCAAACCATGGCGAATCAGTGAAAACTTCATTAATACAAAAATGTAGAGCTCCAAACTACAGTGCTTAAAGGAGTTTTGCCTAAATCCGAATGGTTTTCAAACTACAGTGCTCCAAAGTGGGGTACTTTGAAACTATAAACCAGGTTTAGGACTTAGCAAAATTTTCTAAGTTACAAACAACATTGAGTTGAAACTTGTGAGCTCTATTTGACCATGTTAGACATTGATTCAGCTCATGACCCTTAAACAAAGTTTGTTACCCATGATGTGAACTACAACTTTCATTTAGGTCACACAGCCTATGCAAACTCTCTAAGCTACTATTCAACTTTGGTCAAACTAGCATCATGTAAAAGGCATTTCAAAGTAAACCGACACTTAGAAGCAAAATTGGCCCATGTCATGAATACAAACATTGTTCCAATTATCATTCTAGGTGTGTCTGAGGTATTTTGGTGACCTCACAACCATCTCATGCATTGGTCACATATGATCACAAGCATAATTAAGTATATGAGCAACATCACATGTGATAAGGAGAAGTAAATGAAATGAAACTTCATATGCTCATGCTCATGAATGAATGGATGATGCTTGTGCTCATGAAATACAAATGCCAAATGCAATGCTTAACACTGGGGTGTTACATTCTAGGGGGCCCCATGCCAGTCATGCGGCTAGGAGACATGATCCGTTCATGGATAGGGAGGGAGAGAGCTACAAAAGTAATGAAATGGAAATGAGAGAGGGGAAAGATGACATAGCTAGTAATGTGATGGTCGGGGCCATTCTATTAGTGCTCTCACTGATCCTTCGCTCGGTTCCCTCGTCACTCAACTCGTTCCACCCATCCCGACCTTGCTTGACAAGGCACCTTCGATCATAGCCTTCCTTTAGAAAGAGCAGCTAGGTGATAAGTTAGCCATTCCTTTGATGCAGCTAAGCATCTGCTAAAGTTGCTCGAGAAGAGGGAAATAGTAACAAGGTGGGAAAATGAAAGGTTGAGAGAATGGGACTTATCTTGGTTTTTGTTGTTGGAGTGGTGTGCCGGTGAAGGAGGTCAGCGGGCACTGTCTTCGCTCAGGGGGTGTCGACAGAATATCAGTCGGTAGTCCACCGAGGGGTATGCCCATGATGGTAGATTGTGTGGTAGAGGTGCACGTGATCAAGAAACTAGATGGTAACACAAGCACTGAGACATAAGATTTAGATAGGTTCATGCCATCAATGTGACATAAAACCCTATGTCCTATGTTCTGTTGGATTGTATTGAGATATCTAGGGATGCCGGACTAGGGGACCCTTGCCCCTCCTTATATACTCTAGAGGGGTAGGGTTACAAGGAAAGTATCCTAGTCGGTTATATGATAGGTATTCTATTTAGATTACAATATCCATAAAGAGTCCTAATAAATCAAATCCTCCTTGATCTTGTGGGCTGCACCATCCCTAATGGTGCTGGCCCATGTCTTGCGCCATGGGTACCTGAGGGTATATCCCCCATAGCTAGTCCTTCGAGCTCCTTGTATCCACTGAGCAATGCCTGTCTTTATCATGTTCGAGCAGCTTATCTTGAAGCTGACTAGTTTAACTGGTAATCCGATCCAGTTTAACTAGTAGTCCGACCGGTGAAAATGATAGCCGACCAGTTTAACTAGTGATCCAACCTATGAAAATGGTTGCTGACTTGTTTGACTGGTGAACAAGCCTTGGACTTACTCAAGTAAGGCTGGCCAGAAGGATGTAAGGGGCTCAAGATTAATTTTGAAAATTCTTCACCTCAGATGAAGTGTAGCCACTTAGACTCTGTTTGTGAGGTCGGAAGATTACCATCCATGACATTAGTCAATAAGGAGGGTAAAGCTTGAGAAAAACACTACATTAATCCACTGGGTGAAGTGTAGTCACTTAGTCCCCAAGCCTACTGAAAGATGAAGAATGAATCTTGTAGCAGGGTCAAAAAAATGCATGTCAAAATATTTTTGGTGATCAAAGAAGCAGAGTGTGCTTAGCACTTGACCGATCGTGTGGCCTTGATCTGATCCGAGTAAGGCAATCTGAATAGTTCATCATAAGGCTTAGGGTGGGTAGTCTCCTCATAGGAGACCACCTTGGAACTACCAAATCACCGCAACAAGGTTCAGAGGAAAACCAATAGATTTGAATCGACCGACAGAGACGTAGCAAAAATCGAACACCAAGGGAGTCCCCAACTTAGCTGGCGACTCTTGCAAGAAGAATCCAAATGCCGATGAGTCCCTAGTTTAGCTGGCGATGCTTGCACAATGAATCCAAATACCGAGGAGTCCCTAGCTTAGCTGGTGACTGCTTTCACGAAGAATTCAAACATCGAGGAGTCCCTAGCTTAGCTGGCGAGCCCCAGCAGTAGCTGACGATGAAGCCTAAGCGACAAATAATCCGACCAGCTAGTCGGCGAAGAAGCAAGCACCGAGCAGGCCAACCAATTGGTCAGCAGTGAAGTGAATGTCGAGCAGAAGTGAGCACTGAACAGTCCATCCAACTATTAGTGATGAAGTCCATGAGCCTAACGGTCCGACCGGCTGGTCGGCGGTGAAGTCCGACTGCCAGGTGGTGTGACCACCCAGACGATGATCTTCTTGTCCTTCCTGGTTGATCCAGCCCCCAAGCATAAAAAATAAGCTTGTTGACTAAACCAGGCCACTGTAATACAAATATTTAGAATAAGTAGTACATGATGTAAAGATAAAATATATGGACTAAAAAATGAAGGCAGCAGAGCGGAGAAGATAAACATTATGTTTGTTTGAAGTTTGTTCATATTTTAAATATGAATAATTTCCTTCCAGTTGGTTCTGTATCGCATCACCAGCCCCGACTAGCCCATACCCCATAGAGTAGAGTGACCGGCACCTGTTTATGCATAAGAGTACGAGCGTCGCCTAAGAGCCGCATAACGTAGAGCGCTGGCGCCCGTGCACATGTTGGTGCGAGATCGAGAATAGGGCCACTTTTGGATACATGAATGAGAACGTGGCTGGTCAGCAAGTCGATGGAGAATATCTTAAAGATATTACGCATGGGGAATGAGTGGAATATCTTAAATATATTTAAACATGGAGATTAAATGGTGAAAAAAATAATTAGAGAGACACCAAGGAGAAAACTTTATTAAATGCACATATATGAAGGGTGACTTAGCTTTAGTCTGAATTCTTGGTCAGTGGCATATGACATTATTTGGTCGGCATCAACGAAATTGCCCGACCCTCGAGCTTTTCGGCCAGTCATCATGGCGGCAGTCGCAGTCATTATAGCGCCATGTTCTTTGCAGTGATCATCATTGCTGATGTCATCCTTATGTCACTGATCAGCCTTAGGCAGATCAGATTTGGGGAGATTATTGACACTAGCGTGTAGTAGTCAACGTGTCATGATGTTCGAGTAGGTGGATGTTGCGTGGATAGCTCGCTTATGACTCAATGGTGGCTCGTTTAGCGGCATAAAGCAGTCGAATGGGGTTGATGTTGTGTTGGAGCCAGTTCAGGATGCCTATATACGTACGTGTATCTCATATCGATAGAGATGTGTACGTGAAAGCTTCAATAATTATCTTGCTTGCATCGTCATGCAAAAGGAAAATCTAGAAGTTCCTTGTAAGATGACATCATATGCATGCGTACGTGCACATGCATGATGATGCCTATTGTCTTGCATTCACATCTAGGCATAGGTCAGCATCTATGTCAAGACCAGTACAAAAGAGACACAAAATCATGACATTCGGTAATGACAAGTCTGGGCCGACATGTATTAACATTGAAAATCAGGCCCACGTTGCACCTATAGACTCCTTCTCATTCTGCTCGAAGTCAAGGATCGCCCTTGGTAGAGAGATGATACGGAACATGGGGAAAAATGCAAGACAAAACTTGTCTTTAAGTTCATCCCAGTTCCCATTCATACTTTTCTATGGCAAATGTGTACCATTGTTTTGCCTTCCCTATGAGAGAGAGAGAAAATGATTTCCACCTTAGAGTTTCTTTTGTCATGCCCGGGATGCTCAGGCACTGAACATATTTCCTCAGATTCTAGCAGGTGATGGCAGGGGATTTTGTTATCATGCCTTGAGAAGGGTTGTGCCCGAACCATGGCTATCAAGCCAGGGTGGAGTTAATAGCCAGATGAAATTGGTTTTGAAAGTGGTGGCTCTAAGAATTCCCCCTTTGAAGTGAAAAGGTTTAGATTTGAAGTTGGCTTCATGATGGAAAAGATAAAAAGAAAATATTTTGTTTTTATAAAAATAAAAGGTACAAATATGAGGATTAACTAGGTTCAGAGAAAATAGCAACCGTTCCCCAGCAATGGCACTAGAAAGCTTGTTGGTATTTCTTAACGTCTACAGAATTTAATCCACAAGCGTATGGAACTACTTTTGTAGATTTCACCCAGAAGTATTTAGGGTATCATATTTTCATAGGGAACGGAGGTACTTCTTCTAGCTAATCCATCCAAGGACAACACAAGGGTAGAGTTGGAAAGGGTAGAGATGGATTCCTATGGCTTTTGGGTCTAAGGATAGATAAACTCTACTTTTACTTGCTTACTTTGGGACATCGATGAACACTGATCTGCCAAGTGTTGGCAGCCTATGGCTCTATGTCATACACGAATGTGGGGGATTACAAGAGACGGATAGGGCTATCACCACCTACCACCTACCCCTCAACCGTGGGGCACGAGGCAAACGAAGGTAGCCTCTAGCCTAGACACCACATCTACGCTATCGACTACTACTCTAGCATGCATTAGGTTATCTGACTTTATCACAGCCGTCTACTGGAGCATCTACTATGAGAGTGGATGATGAACCCACAAACAAGTAAGAGTAAAGCTTAACTAATCAAAAGACTTAACTCCATAAGAAACCCTAACACTTACTTAGCAAATATTCTGTGGAGGTACAAGTTTGGGGAGACACCGACAAGTTCGGCTCTTCCCTGTACTCTCCCTCACATCTCTCCCAAACCAAATCTACTAGCTAGCTAGGGCCTAGACCCTTTGGAGTGATGCCCTAAGTGTGGTGCTCTTTCCCTTGGTGTGTTGTTGAATGAGGGGGTGGTCTTCGCCTTTTATAGCTTGAATAAGATGTTTTGCCTGTGTTTTTTATGTACGCACCACCGCCACTGACCTTAGGAGCATTAATGATACCGGCCTTGCCAAAGGTGGGCTCAAGAGGTGGCAAGGGGGGTATGGCTATACTTCTATGCTGGTGTTTGGCCTAGTTTCTTTGGTTGAGTGGTCCTTTTCTCCTTTGCTTGCTTGGTCCAAGATGAAGATTGAATGTTTCTTTTATATTTTCTTTCACTTTTGGCCCAACTTAGTATGTTTTCATGATTGTCCCTGCAAAACAAAGAATTCTCCAAAACCTATGGAAATTGTTAGTTCAAAGTCCTATTTCTAGGTTTGGTGATAATTTGTGCCAATTTTATATGATGGTTGGTGGTTAAAAATACGAGTTAAGGACCACCAACAGTGGTGTCGGTGGACCATAGTAGGTCCGACAACTATCCTCATATCTAATGACCATCGGAGTCTTCAACGGGTTGGCCCACATGGCCACACATCGTCACAGAGCAGGATCTGATCTAGATGAATAGTCAGGCTAGCTTCCTTGTGAAGCGCATGCTGGTTGCGACTGAGTTGCATCGGTTCTTCGGTAATTGAATAATGGAACAGCATGGATTCAATTCCCCTTTGCATCAGTCAATTTAGAAACTTGGGTTTTCATTTGAATTTGAAAATGTAAACATAGCTTAGCTCCTCAAAGGATTCTCTCAGATCGCTCATATATGTGTTTGGTTCCTCACCAAGGCATATCATAGTGTTGCCTTCTTTCTTTACTACTTCTAAAAAGCTTATGTGGATCTTTGGGTAGGGAAAGATATGAAGGCATACTTACTCTACATATTTTGTTAAGTCAAATCTTGGATCCAAGGAGAAAAGATGTCATACCCTTAGATCAAGAAGTGCAAGTGTGTGGATAAAACATTTCTAAATCTATACTATACTCCTTTTGTATGAGTGATCTCTCTAGCTTTTTATTTTGAGACATGGCTATCATTTTATTATTAATTTTTTATTTTTATGAGCCTTCATGTGCTCATCTTTTTTCTTCAATACCTTGGGACCATTCATGTGTCCCTATATATATTTTTTCTTCTTGGACCTTCATGTGTCCATATTTTTTTTTCTTTTTCATACTTTTGCATAGCCCATGTCTCTTAAACCACATATTGAGAGAGATCACTATATTATAAAAGATGGAGTATTTTCCTAACAAACATTTTTTGTCTACTCCTAGTGTAGGAGCATAGTTTTGGGTGGGTGGAGGCATGTTTTAGCGCATTCCTAGTGTAGGAATAGCTTATGTATGTGGGTGTATGTGATCTTGATCTTAGGGGGCATGATAACTTTCTCAACAAGGGTCAACAAGACTTGACAAAACTCAATGTAGAAATAAGTAGCATAAATTTGGAGGCTTTAAGCTCTAAACACTAGATATGGCTTTGGTCGGAATTTGATCATCACTGAGGAGCATGCTATTTGAATTTTGCTTTTGTAAAATAAATCCTAAGTTCTTTGCATAAGAGAGGAAGGTTCATTTTCATCCTGCTATATCACATATTCCAATTACTTAGATAACATGGGGTCCCTATGATGAATTGTCCACAAGTTATAGGAATATTAGCGAGGAATAAAGAGTATGCAAATTTAATCAAAGGATAGCATGGAGATTGAGTATCATTTGTTTTGTATTTTAAATTTATTCAATTTTTTAAACCTTTAGAATTTAGGAGAGTTAAGGGAAATGTTGTACAAACCATCATTTGAAGATGAAGGAGCTAAGGTGAGTCAGAGAAGGTTTGGCTAACCAGAGGTTCAACCAATCCTCTCCGAAGCCATCTGTTCTGGTCCTTCAGTATGTTGGATCATTTGATGTTTGTGCAATGTGTTGGTGGAAGATCTCAATTGTGTGTTTGTTATGCATGAGAGATCTCCCCCACACTTATTCTTGTACCTGTTTATTGGATAAAAGAAAGAAAATGAAAACAAACAAGGGCTCTTCCAGTTGGAATACTAGAGAGCCTAAATTTATTTATTTATTTATTATTATTATTATTATTATTATTATTATTATTATTTTATTCTCCCAACTTTATATTAAAGCATAACTCAAGCAAGGCTAAGATAAAGTTTGCAAAAATAAACCTAGCCTTGATTTATCTCCAACATGAGTTACCTCCATTGTTTATGAAAGTAATTACTCAAAGTTCACTAATCAAATTTCAACACCATGTCAAATTTTGATCAAAGGTCTTTTTAACATAAGCACCATGCTTAATTTAAAAGACCTATGGATGTACCAGCTGGATGCAACCAAACTAGAGCATATAACATAAACAAGGGAGGCATGAATTTGCATGATCAAGTTTTATTCTCATGGAGACAAACATGAGTAAAGAAGTTGGTGAACATTTTACCTTTGCATACCTGAGTGTACTTACCGACCGTATATGCGGATAGAAGTTTTGAATGGTGGTTTATCGGATGTGGTCTATCTCAGGCATTCAACAAGGCTAGGCCACACACAGATAGTGTGTATGGACCATGGGCCTTGGTGGTAGTAGCAAAGGTCTAGAGGAGGAGCACCCATCTTGCGGCTCCTTCTTTCTCTTTTTTCTGTTTTATTATTTTTTTCAAATATTATTTTTAACTCTATCTTTTTTTATATATCATCTATATTTTTAGCTCTCTATTTCTTTCTTTCTTTTTTTATATCATATTTTCTTTTCTCTCTCTTTTTTAGCAAGATAGAGCTATCATTGTCATTTTTGTTATTAACCAAGGTGATCTTTGGTGTGGATGGGACATGTGGCGAGGTTCTCACCATCCTTCCCCCACACTTGGACTTTTGTGTAAAAGCCAAGTGTGCAGTGTTGGGGTCTCCTCTTGAGTGTGTTCCATCTCCAAAGGGCATCACGACATTTTAGTTATGCAGCTCTCATGTTTTCTTGCATGTATGCCCCTTGTTCTTCTTATTCTTAACCTAAAGTGGTTCGTGCCAAGAATACCCAAAGGTGCATACTAGCTTGAAAACATGTTCTTACTTTCATTGAATGAAAAATTATGTTTTTGATGATAATTATGGGTATCTCTAGGCAGTGCTTGATTTATGGTCTTAAGCTCGACCGTGGGAACTTTGTCTTGCAGCTATCAATGGTGGTATAGTTTCTAGCTTTACCACCAAACATTTAGCAATCATGTTCAAGCTACAAGGTTAGTACCATAGTGCTACTATGAGATTTGCAATACTTGTGATAAACAAAAGCATCCACAACCATCCTCTTGAAAAGTTTTGAAACAAGGACTGAGAGATGGTTGGGATTCTCATAGTTGCACGCGGTACTAAGCATGATGTCCTTGGCACAAGAGTTTTCTTTCTTGAAGGATACATCATGTATGGTCAACCTTGAATCTTGACCATTGAGAACAACGTTTGGATGGGCAGAGGGACATGGCTTGGGTTTGAGTGAGGGTGATGATGATCATTCAGTTTCATAAGCAAGCTTAGGTGAAACAAATGGGGATATAAACTTCACCTCCTCGAACAGGGTATGGTTGGGTTGCTGCTTTGCCTTTGGACTTTTGGGACAAGGGATAGGTGTCGGGGACCAATACTATTGTACCCGAAGAGGAGGAGCTAATAACCATCAACATTGATTCATCTGAGCGGTCAAGAGCGTGACTACAGCTCTTGCCGACCATCGAAGCCACGGGCTCTGCTTCGTCTGACCCCTGAGGGTGGCTCCACCTCGCTCGATACTGAGGCCATAGGCTCTGCCTTGCCCAACCCCTAAGGATTGGCTCTAGCTCTTGCCGACCACTAAGGCCACGGGCTCTGCCTCATCCAACCCCTAAGGATTGGCTTCAGCTCTTGCTGACACCGAGGCCACGAGATCCGCCTCATCTGACCCCTGAGGGTTGGCTCAAGCTTTTGCTGACCATCGAGGCCATGGGCTCTGCCTTGTCCAATGTCTAAGGGCTGGCTCCGCCTTGCCTAAAGTCTGAGGGCTGGCTCTGCCTTGCCCAATCCCATGGGCACAGATCCTAATGGAAGCTCACGCCAACCACTATGGTCCAGAAAGTACAACCCACGGTCAAACTTCTAACATCATGCAGGGAGCGGTCACGTCTCAACATGACCCATCCCAGCGACATGTCATTCCATAGAACTCACATCGCCCACAGTGATGGACGCCTAGTCACTATGCTGCCTACTCCCCGTACGGCCACTAATCAGCACGCTGGCTCACCAAGCCACCCACCGAGGTGGAGTGGGACGTGACGATCCACTGACAATGCTAGGGCATGACATCATCGGCCGACAGGCACCTAGCGTGGAGCTGTCCCTATTACCACCTGCCGTGTCAGTGGGGTCCGCATAGAGGAAAATAAATCCTGAAGGAATTTTCTCTACCTCTCGATCTCCTCTTTTCTCCCATTGTACCCCATGCTTTCCCTTGGCCTATAAAAGGGAAAGCAGAGCATCCCATGAAGGGCATTGAAGGAGCAATTGTAGGAGACTGCATCACACCACATCAAATCAAGACCACTAGCATCAAACCTCAAACACATAGCCAAGCAGCGACCAAGCTCTCGATACCCATTCGTTCTTCCCACCAGAGACTTGGAACCTTGTCCCTCTCTCGCCTATTTGTAACCCCTACTATGAACTTTTTAGTGCTAGTAACATGTGCAGTAGCAACGAACTGGACATAGAGACATTCTATCCGAACCAGTATAAACCTTGTGTCCTCTTAGCACACCATCTAGGCTAGACGTGCAATAATATAAATTTACTCATTGGTGTTTACTCAAAACATGGACAGTTGGTGCACTAGCTAGGGGCCTTTTGCGCATCTCGACATCAACACTAGGCCTCAGATGGCTAATCACAACCTTAGCTGGATCCCAAGCATGCACATGCGCTTTGGGGACCTAGACTTCATCGTCATGGCAAAGGGAGAGTTGGCAATGGCTTTCGCTGCTGTTCGACCTCTCCACTCTGTCAGCCTCGACGCAATCGCCGAGGCGCTTGAGGAGCTGTAGGTGCACACACTAGAGGCCTGTGCCGCTAGAAACAACTAGCTCCTCAATGTCGACCACAAGAGGCTTGAGCACTAGCTCGTCATCTTCCTAGGACCCCAGCTGTCCCTGGAGGACCTACGCTGCCTCACCTTTTCATTCGCTAATGTCATGGTGCAGCTTGTCAGAGGGGAGCCACTCTCTCTAGAATACCTCATCCGAAGTGCCCCGACAGTGCTCCCATTTGGTCTCCACAACACCATAGAGCCCGATGACCACCCTATGGCGCAACATGTGCCTTCACCCCCCACGAATGATGGGTTCATAGGGATGACCAAATATGTCACAGAATCTTTCCACAACCTCCTTGCGGGAGCATTGGAGTCACCCTCCAGCTCTGACTACAGTAGGGGGAGTCATCACCCTCTCGTGAATGTTTAATGGCAAGTACCTCCAAGGGACACATCAAAGCATCGACAAAGAGGAGGCTACCCCAACGAATGACCTCAACGATGAGGTTGAGGGGGATACAGCGGCCCCACCTCGCATGCGGGTGGAGCAGTTGAAAGCCTGACACCAAGAGCTTGAGGAGGCGTAACTCCACCTCGAGCAGGAACGCGTGAAGCTCAATCGAGCACCACGGAGATGGTGGGCACGTGCGCCATGGCCCGTGATGTGACTCGGAGGATCATCACGGATGATGAAGCCCTCCCACACTTTACCCGGGCAAGCCAAAAAATTGCTGCTACGGCGGCCTTGCTCCATGGTCTTCTGGGGCCTACAACGCCCGAGGATCATCGGGCCCACCATGAGATTCGCACGCTGCTCGAGCGTGTGATGGCACAGCAAGCCGAGAGTTCGGTGTCTCGGCGATGCGAGCTCGATGCCAGCTAGCGCACTCCCTTAGAGCACCTCGGCAAGGATGCGTTAGTCCACCAGGTGCCACAAGGCAACAGACAGTGCACCGCGGTCTCGATGCATCAGCGTCTTGGCCACAACAGTGACGCACGCGACACCCTCGATGCCCATAGGCGTATCTATGATGACCCAAGAGAAGGAGCTAGCCACGGCTATCACCCTCATCATGGCGGACACTATGACAATGGTGAGGACCAAAGCCCGAGCCCTGGCCTACCGGTGCCTTAGGCCTTTAGCCGACACATCCTCAATGCTGCCATCCCACCAAGGTACTAACCACCAACCAACATCCTAAAATACTCTAGGGAAATGAACCCTAGACTATGGCTCAAGGATTATCAGCTCGCCTGTCAAGACAATGGAGTAGATAATGATGATTTCATTATCCACAACCTTCCATTGTTCTTGACCGATTCAGTGCGAACATGGTTGGAACACCTTCCGCCCAACAGAATTGAAAGTTGGGCAGACCTGAAAGAGGTCTTTGTGGGAAATTTCTAGGGCACGTACAAGCATCTTGGGAACTCATGGGATCTTAGGAACTGCCAACAGAAGGCCAGAGAAACCCTTCATGGGTACATCCGGCACTTCTCCTGGTAGTGTAATGAGCTACCTAACATCACTGATGCCGACATTATAAGAGCTTTCCTATCTAGGACCAACTGCGAGTCCTTGGTTCACAAGCTAGGACATAAGGGCCCACGAACCACCAAGGAGCTCCTCGACATCACCGCTAGCCATGTCTCGGGTGAGGAGGCAGTTGGAGCGATCTTTGACCGTCTCAAGGGCAAGGCGAAATGGGACGAGAACACCAGCGATGGTGCCTCCAACCGTCCCGTCAAGAAGAACAAGTAGCGGTGTGAGGGCTTGCTCATGGCCACCTTCAAACAAAGGGGTGGTTAGAAGCCCGTGAAGGGCACTTTGAACCACTTCGGAGAAGCTGCTTGAGGGGCCATGCCCGAACCATGCCTTCCCCATCAAACATTTGTACAAGGACTATGACCTCATGAAGCGGTTCTTGTCCAGAGGCTCCAACAAAGGGGACCATGGATGACGCCAAGGGGAAGGATGGTGGCTTTCCAACACCGGATGGCTGCCACATGATCTTCAGAGGGTCGATAGCCTACAACTCAAAGCATCGCTAGAAGCTCATGCGCCGCAAGGTCTATACGACCAAGCTAACCGCTGCTACTTTCCTTCGATGGTTGGAGTCCGCCATAACCTTCAATCGGACCGACCACCCAGAGAGCATCCCACAATAGGGGAGATACCTGCTCATGGTTGACCCGATCATCGACATGAAGTGGCTCACCAAGGTACTGATGGATGGAGGCAGTGGCCTCAACATCATGTACGCCGAGACGCTCGATGCCATGGGCATCAACTGAGCGCGCATCCAGCCAACCAGAGCGCCTTTCCATGGCATTGTGCCTAGAAAGCAGGCCATGCCACTTGGGCAGATTGATCTGCCTATCACCTTCGGGGGTCCATCCAACTATAGGATGGAGACCTCACCTTCAAAGTGGTTGGGTTCCACGAAACCTACCACGCCATCCTGGGACAACGATGCTACACGAAGTTCATAGCCATCCCCAACTACACCTACCTAAAGCTCAAGATGTCGGGCCCAGGCTAGGTCATCACCATAGGCACCTCCTTTCAACGTGCCTACGAGTGCAAGGTTGAGTGCTGCGATCACGCCACGGCAATCGTTGCCTCCGAAGAGCTCGCGGCTATTAGGAAGGAGGTCGCCGAAGAAGCACCCGACCCCAAGCGGTCGACTAGGTCTTTTGAGCCAATGGAGGGCGCTAAGGAGGTCCTCATAGACCCTGGTAGCCCCTAGGGTAAAGTGGTGTGCATTGGCACCATGCTTTCCTCCAAATAGGAAAGCGCGCTCATCGGCTTCCTCCGCGCCAACAGGGACATCTTTGCGTGGAAACCATCGGATATGCTGGGCATTCCAAGGGAAGTCACTAAGCATGCCTTGAAGATCCGCCCAGGCTCCAAGCTGGTTAAGCAACACCTATGCCGCTTCGACGAGGGGAAACACAGGACCATCGGTGAGGAGATTGTGAAGCTTTTGGCTACCGGATTCATCAAGGAAGTGTACCACCCCAAGTGGTTAGCCAACCCCATTCTTGTATGAAAGAAGAGTGGGAAATGGAGGATGTGTGTTGACTACACGGGTCTCAACAAAGCTTGCCCAAAGGATCCATTTCCTTTGCTATGCATAGAGCAAATAGTCGACACTACCTTAGGGTGTGAAACCCTCTGTTTCCTTCATGCATACTCTAGGTACCATCAAATCGCGATGAAAGAGTCTGACCAGCTCACGACGTCTTTTATCACCCCCTTTGGATTGTTCTACTATGTCACAATGCTATTTGGTCTAAAGAATGCTAGGGCTACATACCAGCGTTATATGCTCAAGTGTTTCTAAGACCTCATCAGGCGGACTGTTGAGGCCTACGTGGATGACATCATGGTCAAGTCTAGATGGGCTGACCAGCTCATTGCCGACCTTGAGCAGACTTTCACAAAACTCCAAGCAAACAACATTAAGCTCAACCGCGAGAAGTGCATTTTCGGGGTCCCAAGGGGTATGCTGCTCGATTTCATTGTCTCTGAGAGTTGCATCAAAGCCAACCCAGAGAAGATCTCAGCAATCACAAGGATGGGCCCAATTCAGAACATGAGGGGCTACAACAAGTTACAGGGTGCCTCGCCACACTCAGCCGCTTCATCTCGCACCTCAGCGAATGAGTTCTCCTCCTTTATCGACTTCTGAAGAAGGCCGACCACTTCGAATGGACGTCTAAGGCCTAGGAAGCAATTGACATGGTCAAGCAGCTTCTGATGAAGGCCCTGATCCTGGTTCCTCCGACCGATGGAGAACCCCTTTTGCTCTACATTGTGGCCACCATGCAAGTGGAGCAAGAAGAAGAGGGGCATGCCCTCAAAGTATAGTGCCCTGTGTACTTCATTAGTGAGGTCCTATCCGATTCCAAGACCCGCTACCCCCAAATCCAGAAGCTCCTATATGTTGTCCTCATTGCCAAAAGGAAGCTGCGCCACTACTTTGAGTCACATCCGCTGATGGTCATGACGTCCTTCCCCCTTGGTGAGGTCATCCAAAACCAGGATGCCATAGGAAGAATCGTTAAGTGGGTGCTCGAGCTGATGGGTCAGGGCATTGCGTATGCCTCCCGAATGGCCATCAAGTCCTAAGTGTTGGCTGATTTCATTGCAGAGTGGACCGAGGTCCAAATGCCACCAGCGATCATCAACCAAGAGTACTAGATGATGTACTTTGATGGATCGCTAATGAATAAAGGAGCTAGCATGGGGCTGGTCTTTGTGTCGCCCCTCGGGGTACACATGAGGTACATGGTTCGCCTCCATTTCCCCTCCTCCAATAATGTGGCTGAATATGAGGTGCTCATCAATGGCCTGCGCATCGCCGTTGAGTTGGGCATTCGACGCCTCGACGTTTGGGGTGACTCCCAGCTGGTCATCGACCAAGTCATGAAGGAGTCAAGCTACCATGATGCCATGATGGCTACGTACTATCGAGAAGTCCGCCAGCTAGAGGACAAGTTCGACGGCCTCAAGCTCAATCACATTCCGAGGCGTCTCAATGAGACGGCTGACGCGCTAGCAAAAGCACTGTCTGGCCGAGATCTGGTGCCAATGGGCGTCTTCGCTAGTGATCAGCACAAGCCCTCGGTTCACTACGAGGAATTAGAACAAGCCAATGATGGGACATCTGCTCTAGGCTAGGGGGCTGACCAACCATCAGCTCCATCTAACCCGAAAGTTATGGAGCTCGAAGAAGACCCAGCAACTAAGCCCGACCCTCTGGTCAACTAGAGGATGCTCTACCTCGACTACCTCCTCTGTGAGGCACTATCGATGGACAAGACGGAGGCTTGACGGCTCATGCATCACGCTAAGTCCTTTGTCCTTGTGGAGGACAAACTCTACAAGCAAAGCCACAATGGGATCCTACAGTGCTGCATCCGCATCGAACAGGGGAAGCATTTGCTGAGCGATATCCATGGTGGGGTCTATGGTCACCACGCCACGCCTAGAACCCTGGTCGGAAATGCATTTCAACATGGCTTCTACTAGCCAATTGTAGTAGCTGATGCTGAGCAAATTGTATGTGCCTACGAAGGGTGTTAGTACTATGCTCGATAGACTCACCTAATGGCCCAAGTGCTCTAGACGATCCCCATCATGTGGCCGTTCACGGTCTAGGGGCTTGATCTGGTTGGACCTCTCAAAAGGGCACCTAGGGGCTATACCCACTTGCTTGTCACCATAGACAAGTTCACAAAGTGGATAGAGACTCGGCCAATCTCTGTGATCAAGTCTGAGCAAGCCATGCTATTCTTCCTCGACATCGTCCATCGCTTTGGAGTCTCGAACTCTATCATCATAGACAACAACACGTAGTTCACCGAAAAGAAGTTCCTCTAATTCTGTGATGAATACCACATCCAAGTTGATTGGGCCACCATGGCGTACCCCCACACGAATGGGTAGGTCGAGCGCGCAAATGACATGGTCCTACAAGGCCTTAAGCCTAGGATCTTCAATCGGTTGAACAAGTTTGACAGAAGATGGGTCTCTGAGCTTCCTATGGTGCTCTGGAGCCTAAGGACGACTCCCAACCAAGCCACTGGCTACATGCCATTCTTCATGGTCTATGGCTCCGAGGCTGTCCTCTCAACCGACCTCGACTATGGAGCACCAAGGGTTAGGGTGTACGATGAACAGGGAGCCGAGGCATCCATCGAGGATGCCATGGACCAGCTGGACGAAGCATGTGACATTGCCCTCCTCTGCTCAGCCAAGTACCAGCAGGCGTTGCGATGGTACCATAGCCATCGAGTGCGGGGTCGGGCATTCAACATTGGAGATCTGGTCCTCCATCTTGTCCAGAGCAGCAAGGATCACCACGAGCTCTCCCCACCATGGGAGGGACTATACATCATCGCGGAGGTGCTCCGGCTAGGCACCTACAAGCTCAAGACCATCGACGGTGAGGTCTTTGCCAATGCCTAGAACATCGAGTAGCTACGTCACTTTTACCCTTAATAAACATGCACTTTCTCGTATCAATTTCGTTATCGAACTCCCCAATCTTTTGTGACACCTGACCCTAACAATGGCAAGGGGTCGGGCCTCACTCGGGGGCTAATAAGAGCATGCATACCCAGTAGACATTCTCTATGTCCAACCCTTTCTCACGATTAAGACCCTAAAGCGAAGTTTGTGGAAACAAAAGCTGAGTAAAACTGGTCGAACTACGAGAAACCTACGCCTCGGTGGCTATGGCACCTTTGCTCACCAGCGTAATAAGAGTTTTTTCCGCACCCTGGGCTTTTTGGCCTTAACCATAGAAAGAATCGGTACATGCTTAAGAGTCTATCTGCCTAGCAAACATTCTTTGTGTCCGACCCCCTTTCACGTTAAGACCTAGGAGCTAGGGATACAGGAACAAACTTTGAGTATAACTAGTTGGATTACGAGAAACCTATGCCCCAGCGGCTATGGCGCCTTTGCTCACCAGCGTGATCAGAATTTGCTCACCCACACCTCGAGCTTTATGACCTTAATGACGAAAAGGGTCGGAGTGCAGTAACCTTTTTATATAAAAAGGGGAGGAGTAAAAAAGTTGTTTGCTATAACAAAATTTAAGATCTTGTCCATTTTGCACAAATTCACCACCTGGCTTATCTGCTTAACCAAATTGTTGCTTGGGATGTTCTCATCCTCTATCTCCATAGGAAAGTATTGTCTCAGTAGGTAACACAAGTCGATCGGATGGCTTGGCCATTGTCGAGAAATGGGTAGGGAGCAGTAGGATGCCCCACGCGGGTTATGCTGACCCCATCATGAATGATGGACCTAGATCCCGCTTGATCATATCCGGTAAGAGCTCCCCAAACCCATCACTTTTACCATTGAGGTAAATCCTGTACCCTAGTCGATCGAATGGCTCAAAACCGCTGCTAAGAGATGGGTCACCATTACTTTACGCGCACTAAATTCGCTACCGAGCCCTCGACCCTAGCAACGGTGGGGGTCGGGCTTCGCTTGGGGGCTGGCAAGAGTGTCTATTCGGTAGACATTCTATATGCCCGACCCCTCCTTACATTAAAAACTGGAGGTAGGGTGTGTGGACACAAACTCTGAGTAAACCTAGTCGGACCGCTAGAAACCTATGCCCCAGTGGCTATGGCGTATTTGCTCACCAGCGTGATCAGAGTCTTTATCCTCACACCCCGTGCTTTAGCCTCCACCTTCTCGGGAGAGGTTTGAAAGGGCCCACCTGTGTAATCTCCATCGAGGAGAGGCCAGCAGGTCGCCTAGCTCAATCGGACGGCTCAGGTCGCTGTCAAGAGACGGGTATAGAAAAGTGGGATGCCTCATGTAGGTTACGCTAGCTCCATCACAAACGTCAGGCCCAGACCCCACACGGACATATCCGGTAAGAGCTCCCCAAACCCATCACTCGAGCCATCGAGGTAACTTTACCGATTCCCACCTTTCTTTTTCCATTGCATGATCATTCATTCATCCATAATCATTCATACATTCATTCATACATTCATTCATTCATCCATTCATCCATTCATTCATCCCATACATCCAAGCACTGCATATGCAATTGCTGCATCACAACACTTCACGTCACATCACGAAGCGGTAGTCGTCTCATTCGATATGAGCAGTGACTGACCGAGGTTCGAAGGCTAGCCCATGGAGGGCTTGAGGCCACCTCATGTCAAATAGAACTAGGGGAGAATAACCGAAATGAGCCCCAGTGGCCTTACCTGACCCCACTTAAAAGCAGATAGGGACATCTCGACCTTTCTCGTTCGATTCTAACCTCGAGCCAAGCCCACAGAATCTCCATTGAGGGGAGGCCAGTAGGACACCTAAGTCACTCTCTGGAGTGACACAGGCATCTACCAGGAGGTGGGTTAAGGAGCAGTGAAATGCCACATAAGGGCTATGCCGACCCCATCAGCGGATGACAGACCCGAATTCCACTCGAACATACCCGTTAGTGAGCTCACCGAGCGCGACACTCGAGCCATCGAGGCAAGTGTCATTAGCTCAGCCCCTTCGGTTATGAAAACTAAGGACAGGGTGATGCATGAAACATGGCCGAGCCCCATGGGGCTTGGGGCTCGAGCCACTGGACCCTAAACAAGGAGACCAGGGTTCAAAGGCCAACCCATGGAGGGCCTGAGGCTGCCTCGTGTCGAACAAGAGCCAGGGGAGAAAACACAGATGAGCCCTAGTGGCCTTCACCTGACCCGCCTAGAAGCAGACAGGGTCATCTCAACTTTCTCGTTCGATGCTAACCTCCAACCGAGCCCACAGATTCCCTTTAACACCCCAGGTGTTTGTCACCAGTTAAGCGATGGGTGTGAGCTCAAACATGACATGTTAAGTGGTGATGAAGGTGTCAAAATCAAATCTACAAGAGGGAGCTCCAACTTAAACTTGGGCCACACACATTTGCTTACATGTGGACCCTTGTTAAGATTATGCAAGAGTAATGTTAAACATGCTTATTTCATGTACATTACATCAACATGCATCCATCTTGACCCATGGAAAAGTTTCATGAAGTTCGGAATCAAGAAGTCGCATGAAATGATGAGTTACATTCTTGCTTGAATTGCGCTAGTAAGTGAAGGGAATTATAGGCCATCAACCAAACCTTTCTACATTGCCCAAATGACTCTAATTGAACTCCACAACAAAAGTCATGAAGGGTTCGTGTTGAGCAGAGATCAAGAAAATGCATCAATCGGTCTAAAACTCAGATTTAAGCTTTACCGTGAGGCTACTTTGACTTGGTTTGAACTGTGGCTTGAATCTTTGCATGGTAGTGGAACCTAAATAAAAGTTGGATTCCATATTATGTACAACAAACTTTATTTTTGGACCAAGAGCTAGATCAGCTTGCAAGCAAGTCAAACCGAGGCTCAAACTTTGAATCAGCAGCTGTTTTCAGCAGATGAAATTTTTCTAAGTTTGGGAACGGGAATTTTAGTTTCAGGTTAGCTTATTTGGTGCTCTGTATCTCCCAAACCAGGCCGAACCAATTCATGAACCTTTAATAGAAGTTGTAGTACTCCCATAGATATACAACTTGTATTACTAACATTTTTGCTGAAACTGGATGTACTTGGGAGTAGAAGAGGGAGAAGAATGCGGTTTCAGTCAGCCCGTAACTGAACTGCAGAATTCAGTTTTGAGGTACCCTCCTTTGAAGATCCATATCTCCAAATCTAGGCTGACTTAGCTCTTGATCCTTAAGGCAATATTGTTCACCTCACATAGATGTACAACTTTCCACTTGTTCCTTGATCACAGGACCACCGGATCGGGAGTTATAGGATGGGAAAGTCGGAGTTTCAGTCGTACTTTCGCGGCGTTATTTGATCAAGTTCATTCAGTTTGGAAATTTTGAACGTGGCCGATTGTTCTGAAGCTTGATGCCACATGGCATCACAGCTCACTGTCCATTCGCCACCTTGCCATCACGTGTCGCTTTAGTAGCCAAGCTCGAGCCCTGTTCCTAACCTCTCCATTCACATTCCCTCACTTACCTTCTGGAGCCTGCTCGCGCTGAGCACGGCCGTGCTTGCCATGGCCGCCATGGCCGAGCGGAGCTCCTTGCCGCTGTAGCTGCTGCGCTCTTCCTCTGTCTCAACTAAGCACAGCACCACATCCCACGTCAAGGACCACGCGCAGCAATTCGACTTAAGGGAGGGTCCTATCTGCAATGTTATAGACTCATATGAATAGTGCTCTTTGGGACCTATTTGTTTTAAATCGGCTGAAAGTTTGGAAAATCATAATAAATCATAGGAAATTCGTAAAATAGCAAATGAGGACTTTTTGGAATCCTTGTGTAATTTTCTATGCAGTAGATCTATAATATTTCAGGTTTTAGTTTAAAGTTTTAGCTGTGAAAATGGATTTATGCATCTAGGTTTTCGATTCTAGTTGTATTTGTCTTTTTCATAACTGCAGTTGTAGGGCTCCAAACGAAGTGAAAATTTTGTGGCATGCTACTCATGTGATGTTTGATGTGTGGTAAAAATTTCATGGTCATTGGTTGCTGCATGAGTGAGTTATTGGTTTATCTTGCTCTCACATGATTTCTTGATTTAGCAACTTGTCCTTTTCATAGAGGTTGCTATACATATTCAAATGGAGTAAAATTTGTACATTAGACTATTGAGAGTATATGTGAGCCACTGTAATTTTTGTAGAAGTTATTGTGCACTTTTGGTATATGTTCATTAAGTCACCTTGTTATCTAAAATAAATTAAGAAATGCATTAAAAGAATTTATTTGGCCATGGACACTAGGTTTTCTGGTGTTCTTTAGTTATGTGTGAAATGATGGTAAAGTTGGTTTTGCCCAATTATGTGTTTGCAACATAAGTTAATAATTATTTTCTTGCCGATGTGGTTTATGGACAGATCTGGGAACCTAGCAAAGTTCTTCATGATAATGTGCTTTGTTGTGAAACTTGTTTATACAAAAGTTGTAGATAATTTATGTATCTAGCTGCTGTTAAAATTTGGTATCATTTGGCTAAGTAGTGTTTGAGTTACAACTGTTTAAAGTTAGAATATAGGATTTGTTGCTCTCTGTTTTGTATGAACCAGTTTCTGTAAAGGTATAATTTCAACCTACTTAACTTGGGAATCATGCTCTTATGGTTACTAGTATAGTGCCCGTGCTAACGCTACGGCTTTATTTCAGGAATGCATGAAAACAACCAAACAATGATTTTTTTTGTATAGTTTAGGTTTTACGCAATTTTATATGACATTGTATATATTCCGGAAAACGGCAGAAACAGCAGGAAAGAACCAAGTTAATCAACTCGACAAAATCAACATAGCAAGTAATCTGGCATTTGACCACATCGAGCAGTTTGAACGTTGAAAAAGCATCAGGATTACTTTAGCATGTTGTCTTAGCTCCATTTGGAAATCAAATATCTACAGAGCATAAATGGAATCAATACAGAGTCATATGGCTGTTACAGAACGTATTTGAAATATTAGAAAACGGAAAGCATGGACATAATTTTTTTTGTCTCTAAGCCACCATAGTCATGCTATGGCTGCAGATAAAAACTTAGGAATTAGCAGACTGTTGAATGATGTAGAGTTTTTGATAATATATATTACATATGTAAACTCTCAAGTATGAACTACTGTTAGCCATTGAGGCCTGCTGCTAAAGAGCAGAGCTACTGAAAGTCCACTGCATATACACAGGTAAATTAGGTGAAAAACAAACTGACCCATTATTTGTTTGCAACTGCAAATGTAGATCCCCTGCAGGAAAAGAATGGAAATCAACAAAATACAGTTTCAGGATTATAACAATCACAGTCCATATTCAACTACTGTGAAAATTATATTTTAGACTACATACTTAAGGAAATAACAATTTTAGCTACTAACCTTTGGACCAAGATTCGAAAGCAAAGACTCCAGCATTTCAATACCAACAGCCAACTGAATCAGTTGTCAAAGAAAAAAAAACAGACAACTGAATCATATCTGAATAACAAAAAATGTTGATTACTAACCCAGCAAACTGTTAAAGCTCAAGAAAGAAAAACATGGCCAATAAATAAACCAACCATTGAATGTTGTCTCTGCAGTGACGCTAATTATGAATGTTTAATTTTCCTACTCTATTCACATCTCTGCCTGGTCCAATCAACTTGATTATAACAAAATTCCAATGAGATAGCAATGAGGGTTGTTTTTATTTCACATACTCAGATGAATGATAGAAAACTTTGAATTCATAATATGTTAGTTACTGCAAAAGAAAAGCTCACAGGTCAAAAATAGTAAACTTTGCTCCGAACCTGATACAAACTGTATCCTGGATATCTTCATTGCTGCAGGCTCTTGACCAGCAAATTGATTATTACGTGGGAATGCAAGTATCTCAAGGCCTACAAGTAAGAGTGAAAGGAAGACAAGGAAAATGAGATAAATTCATTTTGATAAAACATAATTTTTTATTATTATTTCAGATATGATTCTGCATGAGAACCCTATAGTCAAAGAACAAATCTTTCTCTCTGTATACTTCTCGTACAAGACATTTAGCTCTTTGTTTCTTCTTTCATTTCACTTGCTTGCTCGCTGCCATTTTTGACCACTCTGTAGATCTGCTGGATGGGATCTGAAAAAAAAACAAAATTGCAATTAATGACAGCAGCTGGAATATCTTCTGCAGGACAGCAAGCTATTACCGTCAATCTAAAAAGTCACTAACTCGCATAAAAGATCAATAATGTAAATTGAGTAGAAAGGACCTACCAACACATGTAGGTATTACATGGAGGAAGTCATGCTGGTGGACATTATCCATCATCTAGGTATTACAGCAAAATGGCTTTGATTCGATTACTGGCTACAGTGACTTATCATCTCGGCAAGGCGTGCTGGTGGACATTGCTCCATCATCTCGTCCCCGCACATGCATCTACATACCCATATCAGATTTTAAGTGAAAAAACAGAAAGCTTTAACCTACGGAGAAGACAACTTGCAGCCGATTTAACTGCCCCTCTCAAATATTTTGTAGCAAATCTTGCAAGGCCTCTCAAATATCTTCTGTACCAAATCTCCCAAATATTCTTTCATGATGCGGTAGAGAGTACCTTGTAGGCTGTCGGGGGCCGCACGCCTCCTAGCACCGCCGGGGGCTAGCCCCGCCCTTCCGCGCACTACGGGGGCTCGCCGCGTGCCTCCCACATGCCGCCGAGGTGGCCACCGCCCTCCCGTTCATAGCATGGATGACGCTCTCCCATGCATAGCATTGGTCTATTGTTCCCTTTAAATAAAGCAAAATTCTATTCCTGAGAAAGTACATAGCAAGGATGATGTCGATGTCAATACATATTATATTGTGATTTTTTTTGGGCGAGCCAAAAATAAGTTAGCCCTGAAATACAGTTCAAAACCAAAGGATTTTGCATCCTAACCTTGCTCGCAACTGTTCCATTGTTGTTTCAAGCATCATTAGAATATCAAGCTAGCGCTGAGCGAAACGAATAAGCTTGTATCTACATCCTCTAGGTACCTTCAGTTAAATAGAATAGTATATTCATCTGCTCTATGCTTGGTAAATTATTTGCTGGAATATTCATGTTGGTGTGACAAAGAACAAAAGAAGGCATCGGTGTTTTACCTCTTGACCTGGTGAGACAAGAACTTGGCTGGTCAGGATGTTTTCACCTTTCTAATGAAGTAACTATCGCTTCATGAGTTCTCTACAAAATAAACACCAAGACAAATAAAAATACAAAATCTAAGAATCTAAGAAAGTTTAAGAAAGTGCAGCGCAAGGAAGGATGGTAGAGGAAACATGTTTTGCACTTTAAGCATGTCTTTTGGAGGTTTCTCTGTGTGAATTGAGGATGTTGGACAGGAGAGCAGCGCCTGGAAATCACTCAAAAAAATTAACTTTGTGAAAGATAGTAGTGTTGCAGCTGGCCAGCTGCAATATAGCATATGCTATCAGAAAGCATTCAGAGTTTAACAACAACAAAAAAGAAAGCATTCAGAGTTGGCCCAGCGGCGGCAGCAGTACACAAGCAACATACAGTCATACAGGCAGCTAGGATATATGGGGGGAGCAGAGAGACCCACACACACCTACAGGGCCTTGGTCCTCTCCTCCTCGGAGCTGGGTGCCTGGGCTGAGCCACTACGGCAGCCTTGCCAATACCTCCTGCATACATGGCAGCATGTTTCCCCATGCCATGAATGGTAGTTAGCCAAGTGAGAGATTGAAGGTGAAGGATGGGAGCAAGCTGCCTGCGTACCGGCGTGTCCTGGTACCGCTGCCCCTCTATAGCACTCTACAAGAATTTAGAAGGACAAGAGCAGCCAAATAGAACAAATGCTGTAGTTAGAAGATCGTAATCCAAAATAGGTGGGGAACAATGAACATCTCAATTAAAAATTGGTAATGGAACAGAATGTCAGGCAGCACAAAGCAGTTTTGGACCTTGAGCTTGGCCATGACGTGGGCTACGGCGTCGTTTCCGGTGGCCTCTATGATGTCCCTCTTGAGTTTGGCGGCCTTCACGAAATCCTCCTTCTCAATCATAAGATGATGAAATGGTGATTACCTGGAAAAGGGATGCGTACTCTCGGCCTGGTCGACCTCGTCGAAGTGGCAGCTGCGGCTCCATCGGGTCTGGTACCAGGTGGAGGGCGACGATGCCGAGGAGGCGGCGGCGCACAAGCAGCAGCCAACGGCGTGGCGTGCGGGGGTAGCGGATGGCAGGCGCACGGCAAAGGACGGCGAGCGGTGGGTCGGAACCATGTTGAGGGGCGGGCGTGCCACCGCCGACGTGGCAGTCAAGGGATGACGGCGTAGAGTTCTCGTTGACGAAGACGATGAGCCCATCGAGGACCTACTGGAGTTGGACGAGAGGCGCAGTGCCTCCTCGTAGGAGAGCGACACGGTGAGTGCGCCGGCGGCATCGATGCCCACGAGGGCACCGGAGAAGGTCCGATCCACATATTCTGAGGACAGAGAGACATCTGAGGATAGAGAGGCAGAGGGAGAAATTTAGGGGAGAGAAGAGAGAGAAATGAGCACCGTGCCGCCATTTCCCTTCTGCATCGCCGTCGCGTCCGTGCCCATGCCACCGGTGGTCAGATCCTGCGTGGTGGTGGCCGGGAAACCCTAGCCGCGTCGGGAACTAGGAGCGGCGGCGCGTGATGTTTTTTTTCTTCTGCGGTCGCTCTAGACGGAAAAACAAAAGGCAACGTGAGGGATCGAACCGCGCGCTTCTAGGCGCGGGCGTGCTGGGGCTTACGCGGATGTGGGAGATGAGTGCAGACACACTGAACGTGAGCCATCGGAATTGGACGAGTAACGAGAGAGAATGCTTAAGAGACAATCTGGTGCATCCGTTTTGATGGTGTTATATTTTCTAGGTGCATTTATGGATGTGGATGTAGTATAGGTCATGACTATAGAGTAGGCATTTGTTGTGTGGCTGTAGATTTATTTTAACTGGTGTATTATAGGGTAGGGTAGATAGATGAAATGTAGATAATTTCATAAGCTTTCCAAAATGTCTTCTTGCAAGTCATTTGGATTTGTGTAACTCCAGTTATAGCTAAATCTTGTAGCTGCTGTTTGCATGTCCAGAAATTGGCACATTCCAATTATAGTGTTTGCTTGTATATTATTAAGTGTGACTTATGCCTTGAATGATGACTGAGTTAGAGCACCTGAGATCTTGGGAAACTTGTGTCATGCTTGGTGTTGTCGTCTTCTTTGCCATCTTAGCACGATAGATTGTGTGATGTTTAAGTTAAGCATCGCAAAGTACTTAAGTGTGTTAGTGTAAACTATGCTTGTCTTGCTTGCTATTTTGTGATGCGTCTCATGGTACTATTCTTCATATTTATGCACTTGTATATTGCATCTCATCTAGGTACGCTAGATGCACCACGTGAAGGATGCGATGTTGGAGCCAAACCCGAAGACAGTGTTTGATGGATCTATCCCGAAGATGGAAGGACTGAGCAAGTGTTATGATGGAAGATGCTCGCCAAGCGAGTGTCATCTAACAAACACTAACCTAAGTGTTGGATCCCAGGCAAGCCCCGGAGCATTCTAAGTCTCCCATGTTTTTACTAATATCTTGAGTATCTTTTATTGTTGATGATGCATTAAGTATAGGAATTGGTTGGAACCAATTGTTGCATTATATCCTTACCTTGTCCAGATAAAATCCTGTGAATCCTAATTAAGTGTAGGATTGAATGATGCTTAGCTATGCATAGACTAGTAGAAGTCGGGTGATTTCCTGTCACCTGCGAGATGTAGGATGAGCTCTGGTCACGGTTGGCTATATTTGCTATCATGGAAAAGAACCATGTGTTAATAATGAAAAGAGACCGGACGGGATGATGGTAGTGCAGCAACAAGGCATGGAGGTCTTGGGTGTGAATCTATCCCCGTCTGTGTCGTTTAAGGACCAATTCGCTGTACGTCCTCATGTCATGTTGAACGCATGCCTATCACTTAGTTGGCCGAATAACTCGTTCCGACTGCGAAGCCGAGTAGCTCGACCCAGGCCGGAAGTATAGGAAGTGAAAGTGCGCACCCTGACGGTAGTAAGGATGTGCGGGGAGCTATTGGCGTAAGTCCAAGGTGAGATTGACCACCTGGCAGAGTGGACTCCCTGAGGGTGCGGCGCTGCTCAGAACCGTGATTCCCGAGTTGTACCAAAAGTGACCTGAGGCAACCACTGATCAGGTTGATTGGGTTTGTATTAGGAATACCCCTCTAGCTGGATAGGAATCGATTCGAATCGTCGTCTCTCCCGGATAGTGAGAACTTGACTGAGCAGCGGCAACGTAGATTCACTAAATTTAAAGATATGGTTAAATGATGATGATAATGACAATGAGCCATGAAATACTTGATATGGTTATTATTGTTTGCAACTTAATCAAGTGATTGATTAGAACAGGTGCTAATATAGATGGTAGGTAATGGCTAAAAGTCACTGCTAGTATAGGTGAATAATGCTAATGGTTACTCAAGCTTTTATGCAAAAAGGTCGTCCAGCCAGATCCACTAAATTAAGCTATGCATGATCCTTGGTGTCATTTGTTTTGGTTTCCGACGGATAAGTCTGGCTGAGTACATTCAAGTACTCAGGGTTTATCCCACCTTGTTGCAGGTGAAGTTCTCGGCCTGCTGAGGATGGTGGATAACCGCCGGTGGGCTCGGTGATTCTATAGTTACTTCTCATCTATATGCTTTTGTTAGATGATGTCACTTATGCTAGCATTATATTTGGAACTTATATTAATGTAATCATTTGAAAGCTATGTTGTTTCCACTAAGCGGTTTTGAAACCCAAACTTGTACTATTATTTGTGAACCCATTTGTAATATTATTTTCGCTGCAACTCTGCGTACTTGATGTGTATTTGCTTAATCACGCGATCTTGGTTGTGATGTTGATTTACCAAGGTCCTTCATGACACTCGGCGGACTATCGGGTTTATATGAGTGAAAGTATGTGTGTCAACGTGTTAGCAGGGACAGCCATACTTGATCTTGTATAAATTGGGCGGTTCTGTCACAGCTGGCATCAGAGCAAGATTAAGCATAATACTATCATGTACATAGTTTTAAAAACAAAGTTTTGGTTTTAAAAATCCTATTTTGACTAAAACTTTAGCTACAGGAAAATTTGTCAAAACTTATTTGCAAAACTATGCTAGCGACATCCTTCTTTATGCCCAGTTAAGGACTATTAGGTGGCTATCTAAGTACTAACATGGGGCTTTTACTTTTGTTGTCCATACGGCGTGCTATTGTATGGATGCCATTCGCTTGAGTGGTAATGTATGGATCAATTGCCTCAACGCCCAGGTAAGTGTGAGTTGTGAGAGCATGACCATCCAACTGTCGGTCTAGGGGAGAGTTAGCTGTGGCTACTGGAATATTTACATGTTACACACATGTATATATGATGGTACTTAATTATGGGTATATCTGTTGGGTAGCTATGGATACCGAAGTATATGTATCTGGGGATGTATATATGGAGAGTATCTTAGTTTACTGCTTTCATCGTGTGCTTATTTATCTCTTGTGGGGATAGGCTACAATGAATTTGCCTGCAGGTACGCTAACCATGAATGCGTAGATTGAATGTAGCTGACGACTAGCTATATATCGAGAGAGTATGTGTTATGCCACCGACATGGAACGTGATAGCCACTTTAGGCTAGCAATTTCATGAGGACAAATAGGACGAGCATGCATCATGATTGTGCTTGTGCATAAATATGCTTCCCTCACTTTGTTCTAATATTAAGTAACTTGTGATCAATGTGATGTTACTATCTTCCCTGTGTGAAGCTAGACAAAATACCTTGTCCCATGCTGCTTGAATAGCTATGCTTGAAGGTAGTTTGTGATTAGTTTTGTCTTGTATGTTTGCTTCCAAAGGAAATAGAGGACAAGTTATTAATTAGCAAAAACTTCACCCCTTTGAAAACTAAATTGCTAAATGTAAGTAAAACTTGTTTTGTAGAGATATCCACCTACTCAGTAAAAAGGAAATAAAAGATAACAGTACCTTATCACTAGGTTCGCATGTTTATGTGTAGTGGTGTTACTGTAGGTGACTGCTTATTATGTACAAGCTTTGTGCTTAGTAATAGTCGCTTAAGCTAATCGGATTGAGTGTTTCAAAATGCTCGCTTAAGACCATGATGTAGGCGTGGATGCTCGTTATCTAGGTAGTGCCGTAGTTGTCACCCTTTTGTCCTTGGTAAGCATATGAGTGTGGAAGAGCGCTATCCTGGAGCAGCGTCCAAGTTTTGATAATCTCATGGTTGTCGTCTCCAATTAAGTTCTCTCTTAGGAACCTAAGCCAATACATGTGGTTCCTAGCCTTGAACGTTGTGCTACGAAGACCTTTATCCATGCCTTTGCTTGACCTTAGGCCCAAGCTTAATTCCCTTGAATGCTTGCATGTGTTGTGGTTGTCCCACTCCTATGTGGGAGGACCTTGCTCAAAAATCCTTGTCAGACTTCATTGCTCTTTCTCCTACTGATGAGCTAGTGCAACGCTAATCGCTATCTGCCCTGGCTTTGGAACCTTTTCCTCGCAGATCATGTCATTACTTTATCAACTGAGTCCCTAGTTAGTGCAATGGCTCTGTCCCTCGAATCTCATGTATTTTGTCTCCAACTCTTTCAAGTCTCTGGATGTTTATCGGTCTTGATCTCATGTTGTTGCTCGATAAGACCAAATCTCATGTTAATCTTTATCTGGTAATCACTTTGGTGGACACGAGGTGTAAATGGAAATTAAGCAAGAGTCACCTGCTTAGTTGTCTTCGGCAATTAGGCTATGTTCTTTTGCGCTGTGTTTTGATCTTCTAATCGCCTCCTTGTTGAGTCCTAACCTTGTGACTACCTTTGTTTGCTATCCCTCCTTCTCATTGTGCTTGCTCCTATGCAACCAAATTTGTGCCACATGAGAATTCTGGTGGGTTGTATGTTCAGTAATGGTGCCACGATTAGCGATCTATGGTGCCGCGACGGAACCTAGGGCCTCCTTGTGGGCGGCCGACGCATGGTTGTGCTGCTGGGTGCGCACTGGTATCGAAGATTCTAGTCATGATCCATTGTCGAACTGTACTGATGTGTTATTTTCACGTGAGCTCTTCCTTGGTTATCTCTCCATATCTTATCGAAGATCCATATATCAGACTGAAAGTAGTAGAGCTTCCTGTTGAAGTCACAAAAAGGATAACCTTTGAAGAACTAGTCACCGACATAAACATTAACCGACTACAAGAGGTGGTAGACAAGTGACTCCACTTGGTTGTCCTAGTATTGACGTTCGTCACCTAGTGAACAACTTATGTCATCATTGTTGGATCAGAAAGGCACACATTAATGTTGGACAAGTTGTTAGTCAGATAAGAATCGAACGTCACATTATGATTATGACCTGGCTATCCAAGTCTTGATTATTATGTGCATGCTGATCGCACGGTCGAGATCAACAATCTCTAGTGTGACCCCTTTTCTGCTGACTTCAATGGCGACCATCTATTATGCGTCAATCACAACTATTGTTGGCAAGAGTGAAGATTTAGAACTTTTAGTGTTGAGAGACAACTGATTAGTTACTAGTAGGAAGCTTAACCTCCAGCTAGGTGACCACTTTTTGCTAATTACAAAGGCTATGTCTCGTAGAGCAATGTTAAACAATGAAACAACAAGCCGTTAGCAATGTAACTACTACCTTGTTTTCCAAAACCTATGCTATCAAGTCAATTCCATCTTGGACAATCACACAGATAGTACAAGACGTTGTATCGGCTATGTAGGAGCTAGCGAAAGCACATCCCTAGTTTCAGCCAGCATCTTTGTGCCCCTAGGTGCCACTAACACATGTGTCCGGACTCTATTGGATGAAGTGTCGAAGGATATATAGGAATGGTTCCTTATCTCTGTAGGACAGTCCCTCCATGTAGAGTATGCTTTATGTCCCGAAAACATAGTCACAAGTCCAATGCTTGTGCATCGTCAAATTAGTGCCTAAATCAAACGATTTAAGTTGTTTCCTAAGAATCATATATGGAAAACCTTAGTCTACACCCTCAGAGAAAAGAGCTGCTGCTGCTATACAAAGAGATCAAGAGTATAGAACACACACCACAACGTGTGAAGCAAAGAAAAGGGAGAACACGAAATCTGTCCAGATTTTGTGGCACTAAACCGGTTATCTTCAAGCCAGCGATTAGTGACTCAAACAAAGTTGGATTGACTCCAAACTTGGTGATCTCATTCCTTGCTTAGGACCCTTCAATGTCTTAAGTTGGTTTGAGTATTGGTTGAGTAAAACATCGGATTTGAGAGATATCTTATCGGCTCGGTTTGCTGCCATTTCAGAACAGAGCAGTTTTGGTAGATGAATTGTTTGGATGGTCAAACGGAGTCCGGTTGAGTTGAATTTTGGTGAGTAGTTAGAAGACCCATGGATCTACATGCCCACCAAAATTTGTGCATATTGGAGCAGTAGTTTGTGAGATTTGAATAGAAAACAAAAAGAGTATAGAATCTGCAATTTCTCTGTGACTGCGATCATCCTTTGCATTAGATGGTTGTGTTTGTAATTCATGCCAAGAAATTACAACTTGTAGGTGTATTGCTGTTAGACAACCCTCCATACCCTTGAGAAGATTAATTGCACCCCTATGTGCCTTGCTTTTGCCCTCTTAGATCAGCAACGCGTGAGTAGTCAAGGTGTTCTAGAAGTCAAATTGTGCCCTTGCAATTCGAAAGTAATTGGAAAGGTGTCAAACCATAGATTTTTGGATTATGGTTTTTGAGATATTGATTATCCTAAGAATGGAAGCCTCGACGTCAAATATAGTTTAAGAAAGCTGGTTTTGCTACGATGCAAGTCAACCCAACTTGCTGTGCAACTGCACCACGAAGGCAAATTGTACTTAACCTACTTGGTAGTGAACTAGTCCCTAGTTTTGTGATTACTTGCAACTTGTGTTGTCCTTCAAGCCTTGCTAACATCCTTCTGCATCAATGGTTCTCCAATGCTGACATGCCTTTGGTACCTTATATGTGTTTTTACCCAAGAGGTTGCATCAGATTCAACCTAGATCACTGTTGCAATTTGGATCCAAAGGCTCCCTAAGGAATGATCATCGAGAACGTTGAGCAGACAGAGTCAGCTATTATGTTTAACACTCACTCAGCAGACTCAGACCATACAATATTGTTATCAGAGAAAGAGAACTGCACACATGGAACCATTGCAACAAGTATCCTTCAGAAGATTATGATCTAGTGCAAAGTCCATATGGTCTGTGCTATATCCACTAGGGAAGTAGATGCTACAAGTATTTAGTCTACATTTATATAGCTCTTCGTACATCGAGGACGAAGTACGTAGGACAGTGCTATCTTGGATTCCTCCTAATGTAACAATGCTTTATGGAAGCCAATGAAGGAAATTCTTTTGACAAAAATTTACTACAAAGAACAAGTATAGAAACTTGTCTCGACCAATTTGGTCCCTCTGATGCTTGAAGCTATGTAGCCTAAAGCAATCGCTGATATTGGAAACTGGTAACATGTCTCCCTTCCATAAAAGTCTTTCTACCTGAATCTCGGGACACGATTCCTTTAAGGGGGGAGGGCTGTAACACCCCAGGTGTTTGTCACCAGTTAAGCTATGGGTGTGAGCTCAAACATAACATGTTAAGTGGTGATGAAGGTGTCAAAATCAAATCTACAAGAGGGTGCTCCAACTTAAACTTGGGCCACACACATTTGCTTACATGTGGACCCTTGTTAAGATTATGCAAGAGTAATGTTAAACATGCTTATTTCATGTACATTACATCAACAGGCGTCCATCTTGACCCGTGGAAAAGTTTCATGAAGTTCGGCATCAAGAAGTCGCATGAAATGATGAGTTACATTCTTGCTTGAATTGCGCTAGTAAGTGAAGGGAATTATAGGCCATCAACCAAACCTTGCTACCTTGCCCAAATGACTCTAATTGAACTCCACAACAAAAGTCATGAAGGGTTCGTGTTGAGCAGAGATCAAGAAAATGCATCAATCGGTCTAAAACTCAGATTTAAGCTTTACCGTGAGGCTACTTTGACTTAGTTTGAAATGTGGCTTGGAGTCTTTGCATGGTAGTGGAACCTAAATAAAAGTTGGAGTCTATGTTATGTACAACAAACTTTATTTTTGGACCAAGAGCTAGATCAGCTTGTAAGCAAGTTAAACCGAGGCTCAAACTTTGGATCAGCAGCTGTTTTCAGCACTTGAAATTTTTCTAACTCTGGGAACGGGAATTTCAGTTTCAGGTTAGCTTATTTGGTGCTCTGTATCTCCCAAACCAGGCCGAACCAATTCATGAACCTTTAATAGAAGTTGTAGTACTCCCATAGATATACAACTTGTATTACTGACGTTTTTGCTGAAACTAGATGTACTAGGGAGTAGAAGAGGGAGAAGAATGTGGTTTCAGTCAGCCCATAACTGAACTGCAGAATTTGGTTTTGAGGTACCCTCCTTTGAAGATCCATATCTCCAAATCTAGGCCGACTTAGCTCTTGATCCTTAAGGCAATATTGTTCACCTCACATAGATGTACAACTTTGCCTCTTGTTCCTTGATCATAGGACCACCGGATCGGGAGTTATAGGATGGGAAAGTCAAAGTTTTAGTCGTACTTTCGTGGTGTTATTTGATCAAGTTCATTCAGTTTGGAAATTTTGAATGTGGCCGATTGTTCTGAAGCTTGATGCCACGTGGCGTCCAAGCTCGCTGTCCGTTCGCCACCTTGCCATCGCGTGTCGCTTTAGTAGCCGAGCTCGAGCCTTGTTCCTGACCTCTCCATTCACATTCCCTCACTTGCCTTCTAGAGCCTGCTCACGCTAAGCACGGCCGTGCTTGCCATGGCCGCCAAGGCCGGGTGGAGCTCCTTGCCGCTGCAGCTGCTGCGCTCTTCCTCTATCTCAACTAAGCGTAGCACCACATCCCACAGCTCTTGCCGCACCTCCACTGGCCCTCGTATCATCAACTCCGCCACTGCAGTTCACCGCCGCCGGCGCGGCCGTTTTGGCAGCCGCAGGCGTGCGTGGCCAGGCCACCTTGGGCCGTCCTTGGCTCAACTGAGCAGCCCCACGGGTGAGCGTGGTTCCTGGGATGCTCCCCGGCTCTTCCCCACCACTGCTGGTGACCTCCCTCCGCCGGAAAGCGTGACCCCGGTGACCTCCCTGTTCAAATCCACATCAAGGACCACGCGCAGCAATTTGACTTAAGGGAGGGTCCTATCTACAATGTTATAGACTCATATGAATAGTGCTCCTTAGGACCTATTTGTTTTAAATCGGCTGAAAGTTTGGAAAATCATAATAAATCATAGGAAATTCGTAAAATAGCAAATGAGGACCTTTTGGAATCCATGTGAAATTTTCTATGCAGTAGATCTATAATATTTCAGGTTTTAGTTTAACGTTTTAGCTGTGAAAATGGATTTATGCATCTAGGTTTTCAATTCTAGTTGTATTTGTCTTTTTCATAACTGCAGTTATAGGGCTCCAAATGAAGTGAAATTTTTGTGGCATGCTACTCATGTGATGTTTGATGTGTGGTAAAAATTTCATGGTCATTGGTTGCTGCATGAGTGAGTTATTGGTTTATCTTGCTCTCACATGATTTCTTGCTTTAGCAACTTGTCCTTTTCATAGAGGTTGCTATACATATTCAAATGGAGTAAAATTTGTACATTAGACTATTGAGAGTATATGTGAGCCACTGTAATTTTTGTAGAATTTATTGCGCACTTTTTGTATATGTTCATTAAGTCACCTTGTTATCTAAAATAAATTAAGAAATGCATTAAAAGAATTTATTTGGTCATGGACACTAGGTTTTCTGGTGTTCTTTAGTTATGTGTGAAATGCTAGGTAAAGTTGGTTTTGCCCAATTATGTGTTTGCAACATAAGTTAATAATTATTTTCTTGCCGATGTGGTTTATGGACAGATCTGGGAACCTAGCAAAGTTCTTCATGATAATGTGCTTTGTTGTAAAACTTGTTTATACAAAAGTTGTAGATAATTTATGTATCTAGCTGCTGTTAAAATTTGGTATCATTTGGCTGAGTAGGGTTTGAGTTACAACTGTTTAAAGTTAGAATACAGGATTTGTTGCTCTCTGTTTTGTATGAACCAGTTTCTGTAAAGGTATAATTTCAACCTACTTAACTTGGGAATCATGCTGTGATGGTTATAGATGAAATGTAGATAATTTCATAAGCTTTCCAAAATGTCTTCTTGCAAGTCATTTGGATTTGTGTAACTCCAGTTATAGCTAAATCTTGTAGCTGCTGTTTGCATGTCCAGAAATTGGCACATTCCAATTATAGTGTTTGCTTGTATATTGTTAAGTGTGACTTATGCCTTGAATGATGACTGAGTTAGAGCACCTGAGATCTTGGGAAACTTGTGTCATGCTTGGTGTTGTCGTCTTCTTTGCCATCTTAGCACTGATAGATTGTGTGATGTTTAAGTTAAGCATCGCAAAGTACTTAAGTGTGTTAGTGTAAACTATGCTTGTCTTGCTTGCTATTTTGTGATGCATCTCATGGTACTATTCTTCATATTTATGCACTTGTATATTGCATCTCATCTAGGTACGCTAGATGCACCACGTGAAGGATGCAATGTTGGAGCCAAACCCGAAGACAATGTTTGATGGATCTATCCCGAAGATGGAAGGACTGAGCAAGTGTTATGATGGAAGATGCTCGCCAAGCGAGTGTCATCTAACAAACACTAACCTAAGTGTTGGATCCCTAGGCAAGCCCTGGAGCATTCTAAGTCTCTCATGTTTTTACTAATATCTTGAGTATCTTTTATTGTTGATGATGCATTAAGTATAGGAATTGGTTGGAACCAATTGTTGCATTATATCCTTACCTTGTCCAGATAAAATCCTGTGAATCCTAATTAAGTGTAGGATCGAATGATGCTTAGCTATGCATAGACTAGTAGAAGTCGGGTGATTTCCTGTCACCTGCGAGATGTAGGATGAGCTCTGGTCACGGTTGGCTATATTTGCTATCATGGAAAAGAACCATGTGTTAATAATGAAAAGAGACCGGACGGGATGATGGTAGTGCAGCAACAAGGCATGGAGGTCTTGGGTGTGAATCTATCCCCGTCTGTGTCGTTGAAGGACCGATTCGCTGTACGTCCTCATGTCATGTTGAACGCATGCCTATCACTTAGTTGGTCAGATAACTCGTTCCGACCGCGAAGCCAAGTAGCTCAACCCAGGCCGTAAGTCTGGGAAGTGAAAGTGTGCACCCTGGCGGTAGTAAGGATGTGCGGGGAGCTATTGGCGTAAGTCCGAGGTGAGATTGACCACCTAGCAGAGTAGACTCCCTAAGGGTGCGGCGCTGCTCAGAACCACGATTCTTGAGTCATACCAAAGGTGACCTAAGGCAACCACTGATCAGGTTGATTGGGTTTGTGTTAGGAATACCCCTCCAGCTGGATAGGAATCGATTCGAATCGTCGTCTCTCCCGGATAGTGAGAACTTGACTGAGCAGCAGCAACGTAGATTCACTAAATTTAACGATATGGTTAAATGATGATGATAATGACAATGAGCCATGAAATACCTGATATGGTTATTATTGTTTGCAACTTAATCAAGTGATTGATTAGTATAGGTGCTAATATAGATGGTAGGTAATGGCTAAAAGTCACTGCTAGTATAGGTGAATAATGCTAATGGTTACTCAAGCTTTTATGCAAAAAGGTCATCCAGCCAGATCCACTAAATTAAGCTATGCATGATCCTTGGTGTCATTTGTTTTGGTTTCCGACGGGTAAGTCTAGCTGAGTACATTCGAGTACTCAGGGTTTATCCCACCTTGTTGCAGGTGAAGTTCTCGGCCTGCTGAGGATGGTGGATAACCGCCGGTGGGCTCAGTGATTCTACAGTTACTTCTCATCTATATGCTTTTGTCAGATGATGTCACTTATGCTAGCATTATATTTGGAACTTATATTAATGTAATCATTTGAAAGCTATGTTGTTTCCACTAAGCGATTTTGAAACCCACACTTGTACTATTATTTGTGAACCCATTTGTAATATTATTTTCGCTGCAACTCTGCGTACTTGATGTGTATTTGCTTAATCACGCGATCTTGGTTGTGATGTTGATTTACCGAGGTCCTTCGTGACACTCGGCGGACTACTGGGTTTATATGAGTCAAAGTATGTGTGTGTCAACATGTTAGCGGGGATAGCCATACTTGATCTTGTATAAATTGGGCGGTTCTGTCACATTCCCCATTGAGGGGGCATCTACTGGAAGGTGGGTTAAGGAGCAGTGGAATGCGACATAAGGGCTTGGCCGACCCAGTCATGAACGATGGACCTAGATTCCACTCAAACATACCCATTAGTGTGCTCACCGAGCACGTCACTCGAGCCATCGAGGCAAGTGACGTTAGCTCAACCCCTCCTGGTTGCGAAAACCATGGATGAGCTGACGATCATAAACATGAGCCGACCCTTGACCATACCCCTGCTACATGTGGGGGCTTGAGGAAAGTTGGACTCGCAAGGAGACCGAACACACGGTCGTAGAATGATGGCTCGGAACCTAAGGAGGGAGTACGTGCGAAAACAAGAGACACAGTCTCTTACTAGTTTTGCTATCTTCTCCTCGATCTTTAGTGACACCTGACCCTAGCATTGGTAGGGGAACAGGCCTCACTCAGGGGCTGATAAGGGCATATATACACCCTTTCTAAAATAGTCACCACGCCCGATCTCTTCCTCACATTAAACCTAGTGGCAAGGTCCGTGGAAATAAACTGATTGAGAATGTCTGGTCGGACTACGAGAAACCTATGCCCCTGCGGCTATGGCACTCTTGCTCACCAGCATGATCAGAGTTTCCCTCCAACACCTTGGGCCCTATGGTCTTAACAAACGGAAGGGTTAGAGCACATGAACCCCTTTTCACACATAAAAAGGGAGGAAAAACAAACTCGATCAAATGAAACAAAATTATAAGTTTGTTTGATAGTACAGTAGGGTCAGAGCTTGTCCGCTTGATTACATGAATGATTACCTGACCTATCTGACTAACTAACCCCTCTGGGGGAGAACTATGTCTTCTATCTTGTCCGCTAGGTCCCACAAAAGGGGAGCCACCACCATCTCTATCTTCTCTAGCTCATGGGCTTCATAGCTAGGCACGAAGCCGAGGCTCATCATCTCTAGGTCAATGCTATCCCTATAATGAGAACGAGCAATCATGAAGGATTGGTTGACCCAACGTGAAGGTTGTTCCTCTCGAGCTGGCGCACCCGTGCCATGATCTCGATGGCACGGACTACGAGTGAACTGGTCCCCTTTGATCGCACTACCTCCAGGTCATCGTAGACCACTCTGAGGGCGGTGCTCAGGATACCAAGCTCATCACTCTCCACATGAAGATTCCTCCTTGCCTCGATGAGGTTCGTGACCAGCCCGATAGAGACGCCCTCGGCCTCTAGACTCTAGGGTCATCGCGGTTCCAAGCTCAGCCTAGAGGGAGCCAACCTTCTACTATGTGTTGTCATGCTCTTGGAGGGCCTAGGTCGAGCTCCTCATGGGCCTGTGCCACTCTCTGAGTAGAGCCTCTCCATGGTTTGGAGTAGCTCATCCCAGCTCCTTGCACAACCAAGTGATCCGCCATGGCATCCAGACTTGCCTTCTTCTCTAGGGGCCACGAGCTTCTCCTCGGCTCCCAGCTTCAGCTCCCGCTCCTTCTCAACCTCAGCCTAGAAGGTCAAGGATTCGCCAATGGGTCTTGGCATCCTTCTAGAGTAGCTCGTCCTGCTCCCTCCTAACCTTGGTGGCCTCCTTGTCGTCCTTCTACGATCTCACTGACTAGGCCTCGAATGCCCTCTCAGGCCTCGTCTGCATGCCGATGGGCCTCAACCACTTATAATTAGAGACTGTCTACCTCCTTGGCAAGGGGAGTCATCTTGGCCACCCTCTGCTGGGCAGCAACAAGCTAGGCGCTCACCTCCTCACGTAGCCATGCCTCCTCACCGAGGCGGTCCTAGTTTTCCTTCTACTCAAGAAGGAACTGAGCTTTCCCCCGGCTACGAGTGATAAGGGACTGAAAGGAGATGATGGTCAGAACATGAAAAATACATAAAGAAAGAAAAGGGCGAGAGGCAGGATCAAGCGAGTACCTAGTTAGAGGGAACGATGATGTCGCACAAGGCACCCCTGGCGTTGTCCAAGGCTTCTAACATGGATGCGATCCCCATGTCGAGGCTCTCCTACTCTATGCTCTCAGTGGCATCGTCGAGGGTAAAGAGCGTCGATGTTGGCTCCTATAGATTTGTCCACCGGAGCAGGGGCTCACCCTGTGCAGGTGAGTCACTGCCTACTAACATTGGGGCCAGGGACGATTCCCCGACGGTCCTCTCTACCACCACCATGACGTCCAAGGACCCCTTGGCCATGTCCCCCTCCTGTCCAACCCACGTCAAGCGCAGTCGCTTGGCCCACCAGTGGCATGGGTCACGCCGCTTCCTTAGGGCACTGCCATGGTTGCGTCCAACTGTGGACCGCTTATCATAGCTGTAACACCCTAGGTGTTTGTCACCTAGTTAAGCAATGGGTTTGAGCTCAACCATGGCATGTTAAGTGGTGATGAAGGTGTCAAGATCAAATCTACAAGAGTGAGCTCCAACTTAAACTTGGACAACGCACCTTTGCTTACATATGGATCCTTGCTAAGTTTATGCAAGAGTAAGGCTAAACATGCTCATTCCATGTACATTACATCCACATGCATCCATCTAGACCAGTGGAAAAGTTTCATGAAGTTTGGAATCAAAAAGTCACATGAAATGATAAGTTATATCCTTATTAGAATGACTTTACTAAGTGCTCGAATTGCACTATTAAGTGAATGGAAATGTAGGTCATCAACCAAACCTTGCAACCTTTCCCAAATGACTCTAATTGAACTCTACAACAAAAGTTATGAAGGGTTCGTGTTGAGCACATGTCAAGAAAAGGCCTCAATTGGTCGAAAACTCTAATTCTAGGGTTAACGAGATGCTGCTTTAACCAAAGTAAAAGAATGGTTTATATTCAAGATACAAGGTTTGACCTTAAATAAAAGTTGTAGTATAGTTTGCGTACTGCAAACTTTATATAAGGACCCAAGTCTAAATATATCTCTAAGCTTGACAAACAAAGGACACAAGATTGACTCTGCTGCAGTCTTCAGCACTTAGAATTATTCTAAGTCTGGAGTTTTGCTAAGCAACGACGTTGGCATTCCGTGTTCTCCAAAATTCGTTAAGCAACTCAACTTGGTCCAAAGATAAAAGTTGGAGTGTACATGATGGAGATGAGCATGTATAAAGATGGCACTCGTTGGACTTTGTTTTGAGCATCAATTTTGGACTTTTGTTCATCGCTGTCAATGCGCTGACACTATCACTTTGGAGCCTAATTAACTGCTAATCCATTGCTCGAATGACCAGAGTGCCTTAATGAAAAATGTAGAGCATGTCGAGGTGAACAAACTTCGTTTTGGACACGAGGTTTAAATCAGCCCTAGATCTGGCCTAATTTGGCGCCCACCTTGCCCACACCGATACCCGCCAGCTGCTCGTTGGAATGCCTCAAAGGGGCGACGCGTGCCCCGTGCATGGCGGCCATGCACAGGCAGCGCCCCCACTGAAATGCCACGTGCCCCCTGCACCCTGATGCGGATGAGGAGAGCCCCGGCCGAGCTCTCCACTTCCTTCCTCACTCACACGCACTCCTCTTTCGCCCCTCCCTCGCTCTACAGTGCCTGTGCGCGCGTGCAGGAGCACGGCCGCCATGGCCGGCTGGCCAAGCTTGCCGCCGCTGCGTCCTCGCCGCCCCGAGCTCCCTCGCATCCTACCGTGTGCTCCACCACCTTCCCTGTCATGCGCCGCCCCTTCGGCTCCCCTTTTCTGGCCACCGCAGCCGCCGTAGCGCCGTCACCACTGGAGCAGCCGCCGGCGCTCCGCCTGCTCACGTGGCTGGCAGGCCATAGGCCGCCTCGGGCTGAGCTGGGAATCCCAGCGGGTGCGCACGGGCCCATGGTCCCTCCCTGCCACTTCCCCCACCGCCGACGAGCCTCCTCCGGCCAGCAAACGGCGAGCTCTTGCACAGCCCCTTCAAAAATCGCGATCAGGGACCTCAGCTTCGAATTCAAGTTTTGGGAGGGGCCTTTCTGTGAACCGCAGACTCATGTGAATAGTGCCTTTTGGACTTGTTTGCTTTGAAATCAGCTGGAACATTGAAAATTCATAGTAATTCATAGAAAATTCGTAAAATAGCAAATGAGGACTTTTTGGAATCCTTGTGAAATTGTCTATGGAGTAGATCTATAATATGGCATTTTTTAGTTTAAGGTTTTAGCTGCAAAAATAGATTTGTGCAGTAAGGTTGTAATGTTAGTTGAATTTGTTATTTTCCATAACTGCAGATCTAGGGCTCCAAATGAAGTGAAATTTTTGTGGCAAGCTACTCATGTGATAGTTGATGTGTGGTAAAAATTTCATGAGTATTGGATGAAGTATGAGTGAGTTATTAGTTTATCTCGCTCTCACATGATTTCTTGCAATAGCAAATTGTCTTTTTCATATAGGTAGCTATACTTATGCAAATGGTATGAAATTTGTATAGTAGACTACTGAGAGGATATGTGAGCTACTGTAATTTTGTAGAATTTATTGTGCATTTTTGGTATATGTTCATAAATACACCATTGATGTCTAAATGATTTAAGAAATGCTTTAAGAAAATTTATTTAGAGGTGAGCACCATGCTTTATGGTGTTCTTTAGTCATGTGTGAAATGTTGGTAAAGTTGGTTTTGCCTAATTAGGTGTTTGCAACATAAGTTAATAATTATTTTCTTGCCGATGTATTTTATGGACAGATCTGGGAACCTAGCAAAGTTCTTCATGATAATGTGCTTTGTTGTGAAACTTATTTATACAAAAGTTGTAGATAATTCATGTATCTAGCTTCTATTAAAAGTTGGTGGTATTTGGCCTTGTGGTTTGTGAGTTATGCCTGTTTAAAGTTGGGTTTCAGAAATGGCTGCTCTCTGTCAATTGTGGACCAGTTTCTGTAAATCGGTATATTTGACTTAGTTAACTTGAGAATCATGCTAAGATGATTAAAGATGAATTGTAGAAAATTCCATAAGCTTTCTAGAATGTCTTGTTGCATGGCTATTGGGTTTGTATAACTGTAGTTATGATCCAAACATGAAGCTGTTGTTTCCAGTCCAGAAATAGACATATGCTAGTTGTGGTTGTTTACTCCATGTGTTGCTAAGTGTGGCTTATGCCCTTGTTGATGGTCAAGTTATGATACTTGTGACCTTGTTAAACTTGTGTCATGCTTGATGTGCTTGCTCTCTATAGTTAGTTGTGTGATGTTAGTTAAATAGCTATTGGTGTCTATGTCCTGCATAATCTTGTGTTTGTCTTGAATGCTTAGGTGATGCATCTTGTGTTACCATTCATCACATTCATACACATGCATCTTGCATCTCATTTAGGTACGCTAGATGAACCACGTGAAGGATGTGATATGGAGCTGAACTCGAAGATTTGGTTTGGTGGATCTATCCCGAAGATGGAAGGACTAAGCAAGTGCTAGGACCGGAGATGTCACCAAGACGGTGCAAGCTAACTGAACTGACTTGTGTCGGATCCCATGTTTTTACAAATATCTTGAGTATCTTTTATTGTTGATGATGCATTAAGTATAGGAATTGGTTGGAACCAATTGTTGCATTATATCCTTACCTTGTCCAGATAAAATCCTATGAATCCTAATTAAGTGTAGGATCGAATGATGCTTAGCTATGCATAGACCGATAGAAGTCGGGTGATTTCCTGTCACCTGCCAGATGTAGGATGAGCTCTGGTCATAGTTGGCTATATTTGCTATCATGGAAAAGAACCATGTGTTAATAATGAAAAAGAGACTAGACGGGATGACGGTAGTGCAGCAACAAGGCATGGAGGTCTTGGGTGTGAATCTATCCCCTGTCTGTGTCATTTAAGGACCGATACGCTGTACGTCCTCATGTCATGTTGAACGCAGCCTAACACTTAGCTGGCCGGATAACTCGTTCCGACCGCGAAGCCGAGTAGCTCAATTCAGGCTAGGAAGTCTAGGAAGTGAAAGTGCACACCCTAGTGGTAGTAAGGATGTGCGAGGAGCTATTGGTGTAAGTCCGAGGTGAGATTGACCACCTAGCGGAGTGGACTCCCTAAGGGTGCGGCACTGCTCAGAACCATGATTCTTGAGTTGTACCAAAGGTGACCTGATGCAACTCTGATGGGGGGGAAGCAGGGTTTGTGTTAGGAATACCCCTCTAGCTGGATAGGAATCAATTCGAATCGCCGTCTCTCCCAGATAGTGAGAACTTGACTGAGCAGCGGCAACGTAGATTCAATAAATTTAAAGATATGGTTAAATGATGATGATGATGATGATAATAACAATGAGCCATGAAATACCTGATATGGTTATTATTGCTTGCAACTTAATAAAGTGATTGATTAGTACAGGTGCTAATATAGATGGTAGGTAATGGCTAAAAGTCACTGCTAGTACAGGTGAATAATGCTAATGGTTACTCAAGCTCTTATGCAAAAAGGTTGTCTAGCCAGATCCACTAAATTAAGCTATGCATGATCCTTGGTGTCATTTTTTTGGTTTTCGACGGGTAAGTCTGGCTGAGTACATTCGAAGTACTCAGGGTTTATCCCACCATGTTGCAGGTGAAGTTCTTGGCCTGTTGAAGATGGTGGCTAACCGCCGGTGGGCTCAGTGATTCTATAGTTACTTCTCATCTATATGCTTTTGTCTGATGATGTCACTTATGCTAGCAATGTATTTGGAACACATATTAATGTAATCTTTTGAAAGCTATGTTGTTTTCACTAATCGGTTTTGAAACCCAAACTTGTACTATTATTTATGAACCCATTTGTAATATTATTTCCGCTGCAACCCTGCGTATGTGTTGTGTATTTGCTTAATCACTGCGATCTTGGTTGTGATGTTGATTTACCAAGGTCTTTCGGGACACTCGGCGGACTACCGGGTTTATATGAGTGAAAGTATGTGTGTGTCAATGTGTTAGCGAGGACAGCCGTACTTGATCTTGTATAAATTAGGCGGTTCTGTCACAGCTGGCATCAGAGCAAGATTAAGCACAATACTGTCATGTACGTCATTTTAAAAACAAAGTTTTGGTTTTAAAAAGCCTATTTTGACTAAAACTTTAGCTATTGGCAAATTTGTCAAAACTTATTTGCAAAACTATGCTAGCGACATCCTCCTTTATGCCCAGTTAAGGACTATTAGGTGGCTATCTAAGTACTAACATGGGGGTTTTACTTTCATCATCCATACGGTGTGCTATTGTATGGATGCCATTCGCTTGAATGGTAATGTATGGATCAATTGCCTCTACGCCCAGGTAAGTGTGAGTTGTGAGAGCATGATCGTCCAACTGTTGGTCTAGGGGAGAGTTAGATTTGGTTACTGGAATATTTACATGTTACACACATGTATATATGAAGGTACTTAATTGTGGGTATTTCTGTAGGGTAGCTATGGATACCGAAGTATATATATCTGGGGATGTATATATGGAGAGTATCTTAGTTTACTACTTTCATTGTGTGCTTATTTATCTCTTGTGGGGATGGGCTGCAATGAATTTGCCTACAGGTACGCTAACCACGAATGCGTAGATTGAATGTAGTTGATGACTAGCTATATATCGAGAGAGTACGTGTTATGCCACCGACATAGAACATGATTGCCACCTTAGGCTGGCAATTTCATGAGGACGAATAGGACGAGCATGCATCATGATTGTGCTTGTGCATAAATATGCTTCCCTCCCTTTGTTCTAGTACTAAGTAACTTGTGATCGATGTGTTGCACTATCTTCCTTGTGTGGAGTTAAACAAGAATGCCTTGTTCCATGTTGCTTGAATAGGAAGTGCTTAAGAAAAGTGTGTGCTTAGCTTTGCTAGAAATAATTGTGGTTACATGCTTAAACCTATAAATGTCCTCTAGTTTAGCCAAGTGGTGGGTATGTTGCTCTTACAAACTTTTGCAAATGCTTTAGGCCTAACTTAAGTACTTGTGATTCTTATGACTAAAATTAATTTATAGTTGGTCTAAGGTAACAATGTTTAGAGCTGCTAGAATGACATGTTTGTGTGCTCTCTTGTTAAGTAGAACAAAGGCAAGTTTTGTTTTGCTTGTGGGACGTTGGCTGCTAGAACAGTTTCTGTAGTAGTGATGTTTTCGTGGTCATAACGGTGTTTTCTATAGTTATGGAGAATACCAAAGTCGTAGCTAACTTTCGTATCTTGCTTGTCCTAAAATTTCATGACCCCAGGCCTTATGGTTTAGGAGTTATGAATTTTAGAAGTTTGTTATCAGGTTTTGCTTATGTTCTGAACAGATCTGAATATTTGGTTTGTTTTACCTGTGTGCATATAGAATTATTTCTTGGAAATAGTAGAAGAAGTATAGTAATTTTTCTAAGCTTTCCAAAATGTCTAATAGCACTGCTTTTGGTGATCTAAATCTCCAGTTATGAGCTTGCAAAATGGAATGATAGAATCTGTCCAAATCTGAGCAGAGATGTCTTGTTTGGTCTTGTTAGCTGTAGGATCATCTTCATATGATAATAAGAAAGTTATAGACAACTTAATAAGCTTTACCTAAAGTCTAGGATCACCTTTGTTTGATGCCTACAACTTTAGTTATGCTTGAAACATGTGCCTACTGTACTGTTGTTCAGTTTTCTGTGCATATACTAAGTGGATGCTTTAGCTTGCTTTGGTTTTGGGCCAAGCTTGTAGTTAAATCTTGTATGGTAAATGCTTGTTAAGTGTGTGAGCCGTGTGCTTAGTAATTGTGCTTAAGCTAATTTGATTGAATCTCTCAAATGCTTGCTTGAAACTATGATGTGGTATGTATGCTTGTTATCTAATTAGTGCCATAGTTGTCACCTTGTTTGTCCTCGGTAAGCATATGAGTGTCAAATAGCTTTATCCTAGAACAACGCTCAAGTTACGTAATCGCATGGTTGTCGCCTCCAATTAGGTTCTCTCTTAGGAACCTGAGCCTGTACATGTGGTTGCTAGCCTTGAACGTTACGCTACGAAGACTTTATCTATGCCTTTGCTTGACCTTAGGCCCAAGCTTAGTTCCCTTGAATGCTTGCATGTGTCATGGTTGTCCCGCTCCTATGTGGGAGGACCCTGCTCAAAAATCCTTGTCGGACCTCATTGCTCCTTCTCCTACAGATGATCTAGTGCAACGCTAGTCGCTATCTACCCTGGTTTTGGAACCTTTTCCTCACAGATCATGTCATTGCTTTATCAACTCAATCCCTAGTCAGTGCATTGGCTATGTCCCTTGAATCTCATTTATTTTGCCTCCAACCCTTTCAAGTATCTAGATGTTTATCAGTCTTGATCGCATGATGCTGCTCGATAAGACCAAATCTCATGTTAATCTTTATCTGCTAATCACTTTGGTGGACACGAGGTGTATATGGAAATTAGGCAAGAAGTCCCCTGCTCAGTTGTCTTTGGCAATTAAGCTATGTTCTCTTGTGCTGTGTTTTGATCTTTAGATCGCCTCCTTGTTGATTCCTAACCTTGTGACTATCCTTGTTTGCTATCCCTCTTTTGCACAATGCTTGTTCTTACAATCTAATTGGTGCCACGGGAAATTTCACTTTGGTTGTTAGTTCAGTAATGGTGTTATGATTAACATTCTATGGTGCCACGACAAAACCAAGAGCCTCCTATGGGCGCACACACAAGGTTGTGCTGCTCGGCACGCGCTGGTATCAGGGTTGCTAGTCATGATCCATTATGAAACGACAGCCGATGTGATATTTTCTTGTGATCCTTTCTTGGTTATCTCCCCATATCTTATCAGAAGATCAATCTATTAGGACCATATGTAGTAGAGCTTCCTCCTGATGTCGTCTGGAAGATAAACTTTGAAGAACAGATCACTGGCATAAACATTAACAGACTACAAGAGGTGGTAAATAAGCGACTCTACCTAACTGTCCCTGTAATGACGTTGATATCTGATGAGCAACTTATGTCATCCATGTTGGATAAAAAAGGTACCCAACCCTTAATGTTGGACAAGTTATCAATCTAATGATAATGGATGGCAATATCATGTGGTGTAATAGGTCACCTGGGTGCTCATGAACCTCCCGTTTGAGTTCTTGATCTGTAGGTGCATGATGGTCATACAGTTGAGATCAACCATCTCTAGTGTGACTCCTTATATGCAAACATCGATGGCGACCGTCTATTTGTGCCTCGATTGCAATTATTGTGGTGGTCAAGAGTAAGAAATTGGAACTTTGAGTGTTGAGAGACAACTGATTAGTTACCCATAGTAAGATTAATCTCCAGCTAGGTGACAACTTTTTGCTAATTACGAAGGCTACGTCTCGTAGAGCAATGTAACAACAAGCCATTTAGCAATGCAGCTACTACTTTGTTTTTCAAAACCTGTGCTATCAAGTCAATTCCATCTTGGATAATCACACAGATAGTACAAGATGTTGTATCGGCTATGTAGGAGCTAGCGAAAGCATGTCCCTAGTTTCAGTCAGCATCTTTGTGCCCCTAGGTGCCACTAACACATGTGTCCGGACTGTATTGGATGAAGTGCCGAAGGATATATAGGAATGGTTCCTTATCTCTGTAGGACATTCCCTCCATGAAGAGTATGCTTTGTGTCCCGAAAACATAGCCACAAGTCCAATGCTTGTGTATAGTCAAGTTGGTGTCTAGAACGATGGTTGAAGTGTTACCAGAGAAGCATGTGAGGAAAACTCTAGCCTCCATCCTCAGCTAGGGAAAGGCTGCTGCTGCTATGAGAAAGGTTAGAGAGTGCAAAACACACACCTCAACGTGTGAAGCAAAGAAAAGGGAGAAATACGAAATCTGTCCAGATTTTGTGGCATGAAACTGGTTATCTTCAAGCCGGCAATTAGTGACTCAAACGAAGTTAGATTGACCCCAAACTTGGTTATCTCATTCCTTGCTTAAGACCTTTCAATGTCTTAAGTTGGTTTGAGTATTGGTTGAGTAAAACATCAGATTTGAGAGATATCTTGTTGGCTCGGTTTGCTGCCATTTCAGAACAGAGCAGTTTTGGTAGATGAATTGTTTGGATAGTCAAACGGTGTCCGGTTGAGTTGAATTTTGGTGAGTAGTTAGAAGACCCATGGATCTACATGCCCACTAAAATTTGTGCATATTGGAGCAGTAGTTTGTGAGATATGAATAGAAAACAAAATGGTACAGAATCTGCAATTTCGCTGTGACTGCGATCATCCTTTGCATTAGACGGTTGTGTTTGTAATTCATGCCAAGAAATCACAACTTGTAGGTGTATTGCTGTTAGACAATCCTCCATAACCTTGAGAAGACTAATTGCACCCCTATGTTCCTTGCTTTTGCCCTCTTAGATCAGCAATGCGTGAGCAGTCAAGGTGTTCTAGAAGTCAAATTGTGCCGTTGCAATTCGAAAGTAATTGGGAAGGTGTCAAACCATAGATTTTTGGATTATGGTTTTTGAGATATTGATTGGCCTAAGAATGGAAGCCTTGACATCAAATATAGTTTAAGAAAGCTGGTTTTGCTATAATGCAAGTCAACCCAACTTGCTGTGCAACTGCACCACGAAGGCAAATTGTATTTAACCTGCTTGGTAGTGAACTAGTACCTAGTTTTGTGATTACTTGCAACTTGTGTTGTTCTCCAAGCCTCGCTAACATCCTTCTGCATCGATGGTTCTACAATGCTAACATGCCTTTGGTGTCTTCCATGTGTTTTACCCAAGGGGTTACCTCAGATACAACTCAGATAACTGTTGTTGCTTGGATACGAGAATTCCCTTAAACAATGGTCGTCGTAAACGCTGAGTCAACAGAGTCAGCTATCAAGTTCACCGCTCACTCAATAGACTCAGGTAATACAGTATTATTATCAAAGAGAGAGCACTGCACACATGGAGCATTATGTAGCTTTCCATCAGTTGACATATGAGTGATTGCACCGCTACAACCAGTTTGGATATTGGTTAACTAGCTTCTCATACCCTCAAAGGATGTTTACCCCGTCTATGATCACATCCTTTACGAGAAGTTGTGCTCAAGCCACTTTAGTAGAGAACTGCTTTTCAAACCTTGGGAGCAAATATAGCACCGTTGCAAGGAATATCCGTCAACCGACTGTGATCTAGTGCAAGGTCCATAAGTTCTGTGCTATATCCCCTAGGGAAGTAAATGCTACAAGTATTTAATCTACGTTTGTATAGCTCTTCGTACATCGAGGACGAAGTACGTAGGACAGTGCTA